>NW_004444194.1:704409-720014 GCF_000243295.1 Trichechus manatus latirostris
ATCTTTCTCCTGCCCTTTCCCTCTTCACCTTATCCCAGCCCCCTGCCATCCTTGAACATTTCCCCAAGCCACCTCCAGCATTGTTTTTCCCTTCTGTGTCACTTGGCATGGGGGACAGGATCTTTCTGGGTCCCTCTGCCCCTCTCTTGTTCTGTCACTCTCTGCCACTCTGCTCCCTCCTCCATGTAAGCGTCTGCCCCTGGCTGCGAGAGCAGACTGTTTATGAAGCTAGGGAACTGCTTCAGTGCTTCCAAAACCAAATTTGAGCCGGTCTTCCTGGAATTCATTTCATCCTCTTTCACAGGAGGTGGGGTAGGAGTAGGGGCAGTGGCAGAGCCCTTTCCCCTTTCCAGTTGGGCAGCTGAGCTCCAGGCTCTCGGAGGGCACCTCAATAAATGGTTGTTTCACAACTGAGGCTCTGTCATTCACCAGGTCCCCTGGGCTGCTTCACCAGCTCCTGGGCTCCTGGTGCTGGATGAAAGGTGGGGGGTGAAGAGTGCCTGGGTTTAGCAAGGGCTCGTTGGGCTTGAGCTGGGTTGGTGAGAAAGGGGATGGGGGCAGTTGGGGAGAGTAGTGGGTGACATCTAGCGAGTTGCTTTGCCAAGGGGCAAACAGATTCTGATCATTCCCAAGTCCCAGCCAGAGGCCTGTTTCTTTCCCTCCTGCCCTCACATTGTGCTGGCCTTTTCAGGCCAAACAGAGAGAGAGATTCTGCATCTGGAACTGCTTTGAAAAATGGCCTCGAGCCCCTCCCCCAGTTCCTCCAGCTCCTCAGTTGTCACTCAGACCTAAAGCTAGACCCCACCTCAGAGTCCCTTCCAGTTACCCAGAAATAGAGCTAAGAAGGGAGCTCCTGTCCAACTACGCCTTCCCTAGTTCCTGGTCTCGAACAGCAGCATCTGAGTCCCCTGAATGCCCCGTCCCAGAAAGACATGGGCCTGCAAACTAGGGAACTTTATTACTACACGAGTTCAAACAGCAGAATTCTGAGGAACCAAGTGGCCGCAGGGAGGCCTGACATGTCACCGATGGGTGGGGGACGGGGAGGCAAGTGCCTGTAGTTGAGCGCTTGATGACAGGAGCAGGTGGGTAGTGTCCAAAAAAGGTCTGGGCATGAGCGTGGAGGGAACTGGGAAGAGGGGGAGGGGCTGGCCCCCAGCAGGTGAGGCCGCTGGGAGGTGGCAGGTGGAGGCAGGCAGCTATATATTGCAGTGGCAGTTGAAAGTTGGGGAGATGACATAGTCCTGGAAAACCTTCACGGGGTACCATGCACGTGCAGTGGGGGGTGGAAAGCCACAACGGGAAAAGGATCCCCAAAAGTCTCTGGAAGGAACCGCTAATTCTGTCAGAGCGCAGACCAAAAGACACCCAGGAATGGACTGTCAGGAGGAAATAGAGCATTGGGCATCTGGTGTGTGCCAGGCTAAACGGTCTCCATAGATCTGCTCGAGTGATATTCATAACGGGCTGTTAGCCAAATTTTCCAAATGGACTTGCTGACTTTGACGTAGATGACGTCACAGGGGCAGGATTCACATCCAGATCCGCCTGGACCCTATAATTGCTCAACTTAGACATTCTCAAGTTGCTTGCCTGATTTTTGCTCTAGTCACTTAAACTTTGTTAATTTAAAATTTGTTCGGATGTAAACTTTGACCCCGTCTTGAGCAATAATGTAAATCAAGTCACAGCATTGCTGGTCCAGTTATATTTTCTCTGATACAAATTAAAATACATCTGTAACTAGAAAAATGAAACATCGCGTACTCCCTAAAATAATTTCACATTCAGCCAGTGGGACCAGTGTCACACTTTGCAAAACAGACTAATTTGTACTTCCTCCCCGAGCCTTGCAGGGGCTCCCAGAGGAGGAGATAGATTGAGAAAGGACGCCCCTGTTTGCTTGGAAGCTCTGAAACTGAGAGGATGGTGTTAGACTAAATTTGACCTCTTCTGACCAGGGCGGGGCAGGGGCAGTAGCTAGGCCAGCCTGCAGGGGGCACCTGAATTTCATCTGCCACACGCCGGCCCGACTTGGGTAGGGAAAATGCCCGACCCTCACTAGGTACCAGTTAAGTATCCCACAGCCCCCTCAACCCTCATCTCTATGCCAGGAACAGAACAGGGTCTGCCTCATCCGGCGATCTAGAATGAGCCTTGGGGTGGTGGTGGGGAATCTGCACCCAAAGATGCTAAACCATTGGCAGGGGCCAGGAGGGCAGAGAAAAACGACCGAACTCTCAGGCTCTGGCTAGGCTGGAGGAATTGAGATAGGGCAGCAACCTCGGGGCTAGCACTGGCAGAGGACACCCCTGGGAGTTGGCCACAGGGGAAGGGGCGGAGTTAGCGAGGAGAAGACCCCCCCCCCCAGATACTCCCCAAGCCTCAGAGAGAACCGATACAGGCACTGAGAGTAAAAAAGCGCCCCCAAGAGGTCCGTGGATGGAAACAACTATCGGCTTCTAACAGCCTACAGAAGCGCAAGAGGGTCAAACACCTCCTGTGCGTTGGCAGTTGTATGGGTGCCCAAGAGGGTCCTCCCAAGGCAGATTTTTCCCTTAGCCCATTCCGGGCTACAGTAGCCCCAAGGGAACTGTTTTCCCCTCCCTTGCTCCACTGGCCTCTGGTTGGGTTTTTCTTCCTATTCGCACCCCACAACTCCCTGGCTCCCCCTATAGACAGGGCTCTGGGGTAGGTGGCAGAGCTGGGGCGGTAGGTCTCATGAGCCTTTCCAGCCACCGTAGTCCGGGTGCCCTGAGAGAAAGACTGAGTGATGGCTTCCAACCCCACGGATGGTGAGGCTGAGCCCTGTTACTATAGCAACCACCCAGGCACTCCCTGCCCCCCAAGCCAGGGAAGGGCAACAGTAGGACCTGGGGAGCAGGCAGAGAGGAGGAGTCAGTGGACTCCTGGCTCACCCTGCTGGCTCACCCTGGAAACTCCTCTCGTGCTCACAACTCTCGGCTGTGGGGCCTGGGGAGAACAGGGGATACTATGCGGGGCCCAGTTCAGACAAGTGAGGGATAGTCTACCCGGAGTCGGGGTCCAGCTCAGACGGGAGAATGGTCTAGTCCAGCCATTGTTGGGGTCCATCTCAGAATGGGGGTTAGTACTGTCCAGTGTTAGAGTTCAGCTCAGAATAGGGGTTGGTCTAGTCCAGTGCTAAGGTTTAGCTCCGACTGGGATCCAGTCCAGTGTTGGGGTCCAGCTCAGACTCGGGTGGTCCAGCCCAAAGCAGGGGTTCCAGGTTAGACTGAGGAATCAGCCAGCCTGAGTTCTAAGGCTCCCAGGCTGGGCATCCCTGCCCCCGAATTTCCAGGACAGCCAGATTTCAGAGGGCAGAGAGTCCTGAGATTATTGTCTGGGGGATGTGAGCCTGGGCTCTTTCCTTACACGCTTTGGCATCCTGCTTCTGCAATTCCCCATTCCCAGGGGAATTTCTAGATTTCTGCCTCCTGCTGTGTCCCTGGCTTTTCTAGGGGTGTTTGGGGTTTTCTCTGTGAGCCCAAATAGAATCAGGACCAGGGTGGAGGTTGGGCGTGGGGCAGGGCAGGCTGGGTTTCCCTTCTCTGCTACTTCCTGTTTCCATCAGGGACCATGAGTGCCAGGCACTCCTTGAGAGGTTGCCACTGACCCTCGGCTCCTTTTGGGATCTGGAAGAAAGAAGGAAGATGATCAAGGCTGCCTTCCCCTCCCCCATCCCTGGGTTTAGCCTTTCGTTTCCGGTTTGGACTTTCATGGCTGAGAGCAGAGCCAAGCGCAGGGCAAGGTTTGACAGAGGCCAAGGACATCCCAGGATGCCTTTCCCCTCTCCACCCCCACAGAGGATCAAGACAAAGAGCCAGATGTACCCATTTCTCTCTCAGAGCAGCATGATTTGGGGGCTCCTGGTTCAAAGGGAACTCGAGGAGGAGATGGATGAAGGTGGCTCTTGCGCCCCCTCTCTCTCTCCAGCTGTTTTTTCAGCTTAATTAATGAAGCTCTGGGGCCTCTTTAACCCCCGGGGCGTCTCTGGCTGCTGCCTGGGCTTTAACTCCTCCTCTCCCCAGTGGGCACTGCTCTGGGCACATCAGGCGCCATCCTCCGGGTAGTCCAACACCCACTGAGGAAGGCAGGGCCTGGCATCTTAGGAGCGATGAAGTCCCTGGAACGAGAAGTTAGCTTTAGCATCCTGCCCTGGGGCAGGCAGGCCAGCCAAGAGGGATACTCTCAGGAGAATCTTCCCATTGCCTCCTGCCAAGGAGGAACTCTGCAGACCTTGGCCAGCCAGGAGCAGTTACCTTTAAATGCTTCCGTGGCAACCAGTTCCTCCTCTGTCGTCCCTGAGGCCCTCCCGAGGAACAGACTCCAAGGCTCTGGTTTTCCTGTTCCCCTGCAAAAGGAAGATTCCAGGGAGAGCCCAGGGTGGCTGGGATGGATCTGGGGTCAGGCAGCGGCCAGGGTGGGGACTCAGAGACTACCTTCCAGCTGTGGCTGCAGCTTCTTCTCTGGGCCCACCTGGCAGTCCGTTTCCTGGGCTACCTCCGCCAAGCCCTCTGGGGGCCCAAGCCACAGCCAGCATCCTGATCCTCCCTGGCCAGGAGCAGATGGGCCCCAAATGACCCCATCCCACCCCCATCCACCCTTTGCTAGAAGAGGCAGGAAGCAGAGGTGAGTGGGGGGGTTCCAGGCTGCCCCCCCCAATTATCCCTCTTTTATCTGCCTGCTCTTCTTGGCACTGTCTTTCCCTCCCCTCCACCCCTCCCTCAAATCTGGCAAGTCAGATTTGTCATAGATGTCAGAGATGACATAGCCTAGGCCCTTAGGTGCTTTGAGAGGCCAGAGAAGAGCCTTGCTAGGGGCAAGGGCCCTTTGAAGCCCCTCAGTGGGGTGACAGCAGATAGCCAGGGCTCACACCCACTGAGCTAGGAGCATTTGGAGAACAAGGGAGGAAGCAGGACTAGGCATTCTCTTGGTTTCCTCTCAAGCCCACTCCTCTCTTCCTTCTTGTTTGGGTGGAAAGTTGAGTCCCAAGAGGGTACCTTCTCCCCACACTTTCATTCAGAATTTGGTGTGGGTCCGTTTGGGGGTTTCTGAGAAAGGTGGCGTGTGTTGAAAAGGCTTTGCTAGTGAAAGCGTTGGAGGGGTTCAGTCCCCAGGCACAGAGAGGTCTCTTGGCCAGTTGGTGGCCCTGCCAGGTGCCAGCCTGGGGCTCCTGGCCTCTCAGTACCTGCCTCCTTTGTGCCCAGGTCACTCTGCAGGGTTCTCCTGGCCAGCAGTGTCTCCTGCATCTGCCATTCTCCTAGCCCCGTGGTGGGGGCTAGGGAATGCTGAGGGAGAGCCTTGAGGGCAGTGCAGGGACCGGTGGCTGTGAGGGTTTCCTGGCACTGCATACAGGTAGGGACAGACAGACAACAAGCAGGGCCAAAGTGTAGGTGTGCAGAGCTGGTGTAGAAATGGTCCCCAAAACATCGGGAGTTGAGGGCAGCTCTGCCCACAGCATCCCTGATGCACTGTGACCAGCGCTGTAACCACCGAGTGGGTAGTGACTCAGTTAGTCTCTTGGGCAGCAGGTTCAGGCCCAGTGACTCAGCATCTGGCTCTCCTCTCGGAGTCTCAGTCTTCTCATCTGTACAATGGGAATAATAGCAGCTTCTACCCAGCAGGCTTAGAAATAGCATAGAAAGCCCGCAGCACAAGATCAAGGAACTGGCGGTGGTTACACAGACCTATCTGTAACATAAGACCCTATCAGGCTGTATATTTGAGGTCTGAGCATTTGGTCCACCTCCGTATGTATTTTATACCTTAATTTTAAAAAACACTTAAAAGTAAACTTAATAGTGAACATTTCTATAGCACTAATCTGTGCCGGCCACCATTCAGTCCTCTCTACAAAACAAAACAAAACAAAAACCAAACCCATTGTTGTTGAGTCAATTCCGACTCATAGCGACCCTACAGGACAGAGTAGAACTGCCCCATAGGGTTTCCAAGGAGCACCTGGTGGATTCAAACTTCCATCCTTTTGGCTTTTGGTTAGCAGCCAAACTCTTAACCACTATGCCAACAGGGTTTACTTTCTACAAAGATGAACTCATTTAATTCTCACAGCCACTCTTCGAGGTCATTCCTATTATTGTCCCCATTTTACAGATGAGGAAAACTGAAGCCCAGAAAGGTGAGGTCAGTTGTCTAAAGTCTCACAGCTCATCAGGGACCAGGCCGGGATGTGGACACGATCCCAGAGTCCTGGCCCTTACCTGCTTTGCTGGGCTGCCTCACAGTTGGCTAGAACAGCTGCTTTCAAGCCTCAGTTTCCTGGCTTGTCAAGTGGGGAGAGTGGATAAAAGGTTGGCGGGCAAATCAAACGATATAGTGTAGATGAGGCAGCCAGCCAGGACCTACAAGGGAAGTCTCCAAGGTTAACGGGAGGGTGATGTTCACCTTGGGGTGCTGTGGGGCCCCTGGGGGCAGGTATCGGACAAGGCTTTGTGGAGTTGGCTTTCCTTGAACCAACTCTGAGTCAAGGGCCCTGCTATTGGCAAATGACTGCTGAGAGCCAGGGTGACAGCTGAGTCGCCCAAGGGTGCCTGCTAGCTGTGCCCCCCCAAGGGCGCCTGCTACCGGAGCCCCAGAGGCCTCTACCCCAGGCCCAGCCTCCCCAGAGAAGGGGCTGGAGGAGCAGCCAAATCCCTAGGCTATAAATACCTCGGCTGGCGTCTTCCCTGGCCGTGGAATGTCGTTCAAAACTGGGGCGAGTGGGGGTAGGCTAGCCTGGCGGCTACTCTCTATCCCCCTGGTGTAACCCCCGAGTTGCCTTGTACCCCTTTCTTGGATGGAACTCAGGCCAGATCCTACCTTCCTGTAGTGGGGGTGTGGAGCCCAGGCCCCAGCCCAGATCAGGGCCTCCCCAAGCTGCCCACAGGCTCAGCCAGGGCACCCCGAAGGCAATGGGGAAAAGTCAGGCTCTGGGCAAGTTGACTGTACCCTACTTTCCACAAATGGGCATCTTCCCAGAAATAGCCTGGGCCTGCCCTGACTAGGTGGGGTCTCCATCTAACCCTCCTCTCTCTTTGTTTCAGTGAAAGAGTTCTTAGCAAAAGCCAAAGAAGATTTTCTTAAAAAATGGGAAAATCCCGCCCAGGTAAGCCCGCAGTGCAGAAGCCTGGGAGGGGTGAGCTGATGGGCCACGGCCCCCTGGCTGCATCCCTGCAGCAAGGCTAGAGCTTCAGGGTCCCCAGGGAGGGTTCTTTACACCCCACAGAGGCTCCCAGGCACAAGCACCCGATTGCCCACAGCCAGGCTCCCTCAGCCTGCTGCCCCTTCCTGACTAGCGGCCCCTGCCCCCCGCGCAGCTGCCAGCAGCTCCTGGGCCCCAGGCCAGGGCCGGATCTGGCCCCTGCCATCCGCCTTGAGGAATGCGCCCTCCGCCATCTTCTTGTTCTGCCCCCTGTCCTCACCCCCCTCAGGCTGCCCACTCCCTGGGGCCCCCTCTGCCGGTGGCAGAGGGGATGCTCATCCCTGGGCAGGGCTCAGGGCTGGGGGTCCTTGACCCTCCCAATCCCTCCTCCCACAGAATACAGCCCACCTGGATCAGTTTGAACGAATCAAGACCCTTGGCACGGGCTCCTTTGGGCGGGTGATGCTGGTGAGGCACAAAGATATTGGGAACCACTATGCCATGAAGATCCTCGACAAACAGAAGGTAAGCCGGTTGCCAGGCCTTTGCCCAGGCTGTTCCCACCACCCGCAGTGATCTTTCTGCCTCTCACTCGCCCATTCTTTCCTGAGCCCCTGTAATGCTGCAGGCCTGAGGACCAGAAGGGGTGATGCTGCCCTCACACAGCTTCCTGTCCAGGCCAATGACCCATGTGAAACCAGGCCCTGTGACACAGGGTGAGAAAGTGCCCAGCTAGGGCCCAGAGGCAGGACACCAAACACCAAGTCAGTATTAGGAGTCTTCCTGGGGGAAGGGGGCATTTACAGCCACATTGATTCTTACTGCAAATATTTTTGAGACCCTGCCGTATGCCAGGCAATCTCTAGACCAGCGCTGTCCAGGAGAAATGCAATGCAAGCCACGCGTGTGATTTCAACTTTAGAAAGGATAAACGTTCTAGTGCCATTAAAAAGAAGTAACAGGAACCAGTGAAATTGATTTTTAACAATATGTCTTAATTAAGCCAATACATCTAAAATCTTATTTCAACCTGTGATCTGTGTAAAAATATCTTTACTGAGATATTTTACATTCCTTTTTTCATACTTTGTCTTTGAAATCCAGCAAGTATTTTATATTTATAACACGTCTCCACTCAGACGGTAAACTTTCATCAGAAAGGCCTGAACAAGTAGATTCACAAGCCCAGGTTGTCCCAGACATGTTTGAAAGTTTTCTAATAACTAAATCGAGTGTCCATTTTTGAATTTTAGTTTCAAATACTTAGGTAAATTCATTTGCTCACTCGGGCCAGCCACATTTCAAGTGCTTAGTGGCCACATGTGGCTTATGGTGACTAGTGGGCAGTGCAGATGCAGACAGTGAGGAAAGCGGTGAAAAAACCCACAGCACAGTGGTTCAGGGTTGTGAGGGGTCAGGCTGTCCTGTGCAGCGCCAACCTGCTGTTGACCGGCAGCATGACCTTGGGCAAGTCGCTTCACTTCTCTGTGTCTGGGCTTCCACCCTAGCGTGTTCATAGTGCACCCTTCATAGGGCTCCTGGGACTTCCTATGAGTAAGTACGTGTGAGGCGGCAGTCTTGTGCTGTATGCTGTTAGGAGCTAGCTGAAGGCTGAGGAGGAATTAGCCCAAGGTCCCAGTGGGTGCTTGGGGTGCTCTAGACCCAAGGGAGGCTGTTATAAACACCCCCCCCCCTTGGGCTTCTCCTGTGCCCCTTCCTCCAGGAAGCCTTCTCTGACCACCGCTCCCACCCCCAACTCTGGGCCAGGCTCCTTATCTGGGCTTCCACAGGCCCCTCTGGGCTGAGGCTCGGTGACTCATGTATCCTGCCGTTTGAAGACGGGGAGCCCTTGCCTTCTTGCCTGTCTTCAGCGCCCAGCCCAGTGCCCGATGGACAGCAGGCCCTCAGACAATTTCAGCTGAAGGCACTGGCGTGGCCCGGACACCCCCTCATTCTCCCTCCTCCCTGTCCTCCCCCTCCTGCCCCACAGGTGGTGAAGCTGAAACAGATCGAGCACACCCTGAATGAAAAGCGCATCCTGCAAGCGGTCAGCTTTCCGTTCCTCGTCAAACTTGAGTTCTCCTTCAAGGTGTGGCTCCACAGCAGCATATTCAGGATCACTGCAGTGGGGTCCCAGGCATTGGGGGGCTAGGGGGAGAGTGGAGAGGGAAACCACACTGGGGGAGGGGAGCTGTTTGGCATGGCTGGGTGCAGCCTCTCAGTTCCCAGAGTCGGGGCTGGAGCCAAGGACAACTGAGGACTGTCCAGGAAGTTAGGAAGGGGAAGAATGAGACCCCTGAAGGAGGAGTGCTGGGGGCCAGGAGTCAGATTGGGGCTCTACTAGACCCAAGTTCAATTCCTGGGCCTGCCATGTTCTAGCTTAATAACCTTGGTAGCATCCCTCAGAATCACCACGCCATTTACAGCAAGAATCTAACATGCGGCCAGGAGTATGGACTCTGCAGCCAGACGGCCGGGGTTCAAATCCTGGCTTCGCACTCCCGGCCATGTGACTCTGGTCAAGGAACGTCACTGCCTTAAGCCTCGGTTTCCTCACCTGTAAATAAGCATCATAGCAGTCCCCACCTGGTGGGGCTGTCGTGAATGCCCTGCATGAGCTATTTTAGGTGGCATGCTAAGCCATGGCTGCTAGAGCTGGGAAAGGCCACTCGGGGCCGGCGTCACAGGCAGCTTGTGGCTGTGCAGTCACAAGGGCCCTGTGCCCACAAGCGCCCCACACTTGGTCTAATATGCTGCTGCCGCCATCTCAAGAGTCCTAATAATTGTTTTACAAGGAGCCCTGCATTTTTATTTTGGGCTCTGCAAATCCTGGTCCCGTTTTACAGATGACAAAACTGTCCTCGAGAGCCTTGCTTGAGACAGTCCCGGACACATTCCTCTCTCCAGCTGGGGCACTTGGCCGGGTCACCTGCCCACCTCTTTGTGACCCTCAATCTCTCCCCTGGTAATGGCAGGGTCACAGCTGCCCCCTTTTCTCACAGGCAAATGAAATGAGACGTGTCTCCCATTGAGGGAGCACCTTGCACCTGGCGTGTGCTTCATACATGGGAGCCAGTGTAGAGATCCTTATTTTATTTCTGAGCACTCATGGGGCTCTGATCAGCCACTGCTTCCCACAGGACAACTCCAACTTATACATGGTCATGGAGTACGTGCCCGGTGGGGAGATGTTCTCACACCTACGGAGGATCGGAAGATTCAGGTGAGCGGCTACCCCAGTCCCACCAGGCCCCCGCCTCACCCGGCTGACGCAGGCCACAGGACAGTGGCATGACCAGACCATTAGGGGCGCACAGGTGCCCAGCCAAGTTGGATGTGGCTGTGGCCGCTCCAGGTCTCCGTGGGTTTTTGTTTCCGCTGTGATGAGGCATCTGCCATGTTTCAACCACAACAAAACAAAACGGTGATGTAGACATCACAACTTGAGGGGGCAGTTTATGCATTTTCCATCGCTGAACTGGGCATGTTGGGGGTGGCTGTGCCAGCGCACCTGCTGCTGGACGGCTGTGGATAGACAGGTGCTGGCTGGCTGTGCCCACTGGCACTTACCTATCCCCTCCTGCTTGTCCCGCCAGCGAGCCCCATGCCCGCTTCTACGCAGCCCAGATCGTCCTGACCTTCGAGTACC
Source organism: Trichechus manatus latirostris (assembly GCF_000243295.1). Taxonomy (NCBI): domain Eukaryota; kingdom Metazoa; phylum Chordata; class Mammalia; order Sirenia; family Trichechidae; genus Trichechus; species Trichechus manatus. The sequence goes on from NW_004444194.1 coordinate 715,221, forward strand.
TGCACTCACTCGATCTCATCTACCGGGACCTGAAGCCGGAGAACCTCCTCATTGACCAACAAGGCTACATTCAGGTGCCCACTGGGCTGGGTGAGGGCAGCACCAGGCAGCCATGGCCTGCACCCTCCCTCCCCACCAACTGCCCGTTCTCATGCCTGCAGGTGACAGACTTCGGTTTTGCCAAGCGTGTCAAAGGCCGCACCTGGACATTGTGTGGGACCCCCGAGTACCTGGCCCCTGAGATTATCCTAAGCAAAGTAGGTGCTTCCCCAGCACCCCACCCTCACCCCTCTCTGCTCATACCCCTTGTGGCCTCCTCCCCTTACCCCCTGCCACCTCTCGCCCCAGGGCTATAACAAGGCTGTGGACTGGTGGGCCCTGGGGGTCCTCATCTATGAGATGGCAGCCGGCTACCCGCCTTTCTTCGCTGACCAGCCCATCCAGATCTACGAGAAGATCGTCTCTGGGAAGGTGAGGCCGGATGTGGGCATTCGGCCCCCTACCCCTCCACCCCGATGGTGGCCCTCTCCCTACCCAGCCTGTACTCCTCCCCATGGAGTGTCTGCTCATTGTTGGAACAGTCTAGAAGTTGTTTCAGCTGGGCCAGGTGGTCAAGGCTGACACCTAGCACAGCCTCTCTGTCCAGCCCCCAGCCCATGGGGCTGGAATCCCAAGGGCTTCCAAACCCTGAGTTTCATCAAGCTGTTTGGCCCAGAACCTGCCCTGCTTTGCCTGACCTGTGCTCTTCTGGTCTGTAGTTGTCCCTCATAGTGTGCCTTTTCATAAGTTTCCCGGCTGGAAAACGAATGTGTCTGGCTCCCAGGTGCCGCCCTAGCCCCCGTCTGTTGTGGTAAATGGTCCACATTTCCTTGCCCAAATGCAGACTGCCTGACCCTGAGGTTTCGGATAAGGGATGGAGGAACTGTAAGGGCTTGCATTTGGGAAATGCGTTAAGTGGCACCAGATGATCCCCTTCAGTCTTCAGCCCCTTGCTCTGTGGGAGTGGTGCCCCATATGAGAGGGGAGGAAGTTGAGGCTCACTGAGGGGGTGTGTCTTGCCTGAGATCACACCATGGCAAGGAAATGGAGACACTGTCATAGGCATTACGCACCCAAGAGAGGCTGGGGGCCCCCCTCTGCCCTTGGCTCACCTCCTACCTGGCACAGCATCTTATACATGGGAGCTGCTTGTTGGCTGAGTCACCTCAAAATGGTGGGAGCAGCTCTGAGCTCCATCTGGGTGGGCAGGCCTGGCTTCAAGTCCCAGCTCTGCTACTTATTGGCTGTGAAACCTTAGGCAAGTGGTTCAGCCCCCTCTGAGCCTCACTGTCCCCATCTGAGAAAAGATCAGTCAGGCACCTGCCTCTCAGGGTGGTTGGGAGAAGTCGCCAACTGCCAAGTCGGGTGCACTGTGCTGGACACATAGTGAAAGTCACTAGAAGGGAAAGATAAGGTGTCTGCCATAAGGCAGAATAGAAATCACCAAGAAAAATAGCCTGGGGAGGTGGGGCACAGAAGGTTCCAAGGTGGAAGAGATGACCATGACTCCCTTCTTTGTAGCATTTCGTGGTTCCTACACCCGTTCAGCTGTATTATCTCTCCCATGCCTCCCAATGCCTCAGAAACCCTGGGCTATCTGCCCCATGTCATAGAAGCAGACACAGGCCCAGAGAGGTTAAGGGCCATGTCCAAGGTCACACAGTGTGTAAGAGGCAGAGCATGGACTTGAAGTTGGTTTTTGTGGCTGTAAATCCAGTGACCTCTCTACGCAGATGCAAGGCTGTAGGCTCAGAGCATTGAGGAAAGTTTCTGGAACAGAGTTGACCTGGGCCCTAAAGAATGGAAGAGCGAGAGAGAAAATATCATTTTTCTCATAAATGTTTATATTTCAGAAGCCCCCAGACTTCAGCAAGGCTGCTTAGGAAGCAGCGGCCAGGAATGCAAGTTCTGGAATCCAACAGGCTTGTGATGGAAACGCCCTTTCCTGTTCTTCTGTGTGACCTTGGGCAAGCTGTTTAGCCCTTCTGAGCCTCAGTTTCCTCATCTATAAAATGGGAGCCATTGTAGCACTTGCCTTAGAGCAGTGGTTGTCAAAGTGGTTCACCCTCCAGCAGGATCAACATCACCAAGGAAATTGTTAGAAATGCAGATTCTCAGGCTCCAGCCAGCCCTCCTAAATCAGCCCGTCCAGGGTGGGCCCAACGAACTGTTTAACGGGATTCTGCTGAGGGCCTCTACCAGATAAGACTGTTGTATAGAGAAGGCAGTGTCCTAGGCTCTCTGAAGCTCCAGACCAGCTCCCCCCCAAAACAAAAAAGAAACCCCTGACCGGCCCAATCTCTGCCCCAACTTCTTCCAGGTGCGGTTCCCATCACACTTCAGCTCTGACCTGAAGGATTTACTGCGGAACCTCCTGCAGGTGGACCTCACCAAGCGTTTCGGGAACCTCAAGAACGGAGTCAATGACATCAAGAACCACAAGTGGTTTGCCACGACTGACTGGATTGCCATCTACCAGAGGAAGGTGGGTCCCACCCCCACCCCTCAGGCAGGCTGAGGGGGTTGCAGGAGGCCAAGAGTCAAGGGAGGTCGGCCAACAGAGAGGGGAAAGGAGTTGAAAATAGGCTTCAGGCTCAGAGTTAGTCTAGAGGAGGTAGCTTGGTGCCATTGTGGGGGGGTCTAGAAATAGGATTCTGGTTTCACTGGTCACTGTGACCTTGGGCAGAAACTCCCATGTCTACGCAGTATTTCACCACGGAGAGCTGGGCTGTTAAGAGGGGTCCACACCCTAATGCTAAGCACAGGCCTGGGTCAGAGTGAGTATCTTATGAAATTAGGCCACTCGCATTTATTGTTGTAATTATGATTATGTTGACTAATGAGATCGGGGTGGTCCTTGATCCTTCTCCAGGTGGAAGCTCCCTTCATACCAAAGTTTAAAGGCCCTGGAGACACGAGTAACTTTGACGACTATGAGGAGGAAGAGATCCGGGTCTCCATCAATGAGAAGTGTGGCAAGGAGTTTGCTGAGTTTTAGGGGTGTGCCTCTGCCCCGTGGGTTTTCTTTTTTTTTTTTTTTTTTTTACGGCTTTTCTTGTTCTTTTTTAATTTGTTTTGTTTTCTTTCCCCTTTTTTTTTTTTTTTTGGTGGGGGGGTGGGAGGGTTGAACTGAACAGCCAGAGGGCCCCAGAGTTCATTGCATCTAATTTCACCCCCACCCCACCCTCCAGGGTAGGAGAAGCAGGAAGCGCAGATTTTTTGGAGGGATGGAAACACCAGCTGCCCCCCCTCACTCCCTTGCCCTCCAGCCTGCTCACTCTACCGCTTCTCCCTCCCTCCTCCCTCACGGCCCCCCACCCTAGCCCACTTCTGCCTGTTTTAAATGAGTTTCTCAGCCCTAGTCAGACCAGGTCTTGCTGGTGTATCCAGTGACAGGGTGTAGAAAGAGGGGCTGAAGCTTAACTCCAGTACCCCCCACCAAAAAAAAAAAAAAAAAAACCTGCAGGCACCAGTAGCTAAGAACAAATGAGCAGAAAAGCCAGCCTCCCTTCCAGAGCAATCCTGCCAGGGAAAGGAGAGATTTTAGTGACATGTTCAGTGGGCTGCTTGCTAGAATTTTTAAGAAAACCATTTAAAATATTATTTAAGTTCCACCAGTGCCTCCCTCCCTCTGTCCTCTACCCCCTGACTCCCCTTTCCACATCCCCTTATCCCCCAAAACTCATTTTAACAAGGCTGGGAAGCAAACTGACTTTGTAAAAGAAGGAGCTGGGGTTTGAACCTCTGTCCCCTACTCGGGGGTCTCCTGCCAAGCCTGGAGGGGTCTCAGTCCCTTCAGGAAGCCCCTACCCTCTTCATCCCCAACAGACCTTTCTTCACCCTTGGGCTTCGGGAGCCAGACACAGCAGCTGCCCCTCACCCTGCCAAAGAGGAGTCCCCCCCAAAAGATAGAGGGGGAGCCGCAAGCCCAGGGTCTCTCCCTTCCGGCAACATCCCCCCAAACTCCTTAATTTTATTCTCAGCTAGATTTTTAATGCCTAGCTTCCCTGTCAGCTCACTTGAGATGGCAAACTCTGCAGGAGAACAAGAAAGAGGCAAAGTCCCCCCACCCTATTGACCCCGGGTTCAAGGCCAGGCTTGCCTGGGAGGGGCTGCCTGTTTTATTCACCCAGCGGCCTCCACCCCCACCCCCAGTCGTGGGTGTCCCTCCTCTAGTTTAGCTCCCTCCTCTAGTTTAGCTGTCAGCTGTCCACCACCCCTTTTCTCCCTCCCATGTCAGATATGTGCTTTTTTTTTCCTTTCAAAAAAGTAGCTCTGTGGGGAGTCGCTGGGGAGCCACTCCATTCACCCCCATATTTGTCCCTCTCATAACTTCTCCCCAACCCAGGAGGAGCTCTCAGGCCTGGAGTGGGGCCCCGGGTGGGCGCGGGGGCGATTCAACCTGTGTGCTGCGAAGGACGCGACTTCCTCTTGAACAGTGTGCTGTTGTAAACATATTTGAAAACTATTACCAATAAAGTTTTGTTTAAAAAAAAGTGTCGCTTGTGTACCCGACTTCGGTCACCCACCCACTCACCCCCAGGAGGATTGAAGAAGGAAGTTTAGACCCCAGTGTCCAGGCTGAACGGGCCCTGGTCAGGAGTCCCTGTAAAATCGGATTTGGCTGGAATTTTGCCATTCTCTCGCCCCGCAGAAGGGGCGCCAAACTGCCCTTTGACCCCGGATTCGGGGTCCACAAATCTGTGGCGCGCCCCCTCTGCGTCCAGTCAGGGACCGACAGAGCGCTCTGGTGAG
>NW_004444194.1:721999-750824 GCF_000243295.1 Trichechus manatus latirostris
GAGCGCGCCGGGGAGGGGGGGCGCCGCGCGACGCGGTGGGCAGGTGCGGGCGAAGTTGGTGGCGGGGGCGCGAGTCCCGGGAGGGATGAGGTGGCTAGGGCTTCGTGTTCCTTCCCTGTGGGCTCGGTGCGTGGTGACCTTGGCAAGTGACTTTATGTTCTCGAGCCTCAGTTTACTGCGATGTAAACGTGGCTTAGTAACAGTAGCGACTGTTGAGCGAGTTTGGTGAAATTTGGCTACTGAGGGCTTTATTAACACAGGGCTTGGCACGAAGTGAATGCATAAAAGTTAGTCCATGTTGTTATCAAAGGTAGCGTTGAGCGCTCGACTTGGTCCTGGGGCCCAGGGTCTGGGCGCAGCATTAGAACAGCTATTAACCTTGTGTGCCTGGCCCCAGAGAGGTGGAGAAGAGCGAGTGCTTGAGAAAGAAGAGGAGGAAGATGATGAAGATGATGAGGATGAGGATGAGGATGATGTGTCAGAAGGTTCCGAGGTGCCCGAGGGTGACCGTCCTGCAGGTGCCCAGCACCACCAGCTTAATGGCGAACGGGGCCCTCAGAGTGTCAAGGAGAGGGTCAAGGAGTGGACACCCTGTGGACCCCACCAGGGCCAAGATGAAGGGCGGGGGCCAACGCTGGGGAGCAGCACCCGCCAGGCCTTCTCCATGGCAGCCATGAATAAGGAAGGGGGATCAGGTAAGAATGCCTTTGGGTGGGGGTAGTGCCAGGTGAGAAAAATATAGCCCCAGAACAAAGCTACAGATGGTGCTTTTGCTTCCCCAGCCTCTGCTACCACTGGGCCAGACTCCCCGTCCCCCGTGCCTTTGCCCCCAGGAAAACCAGCCCTACCTGGGGCTGATGGGACCCCCTTTGGCTGTCCGTAAGTTGGAGGGAGCATTTGAGACATGGGGGTGCTGTTCAGGGGTGTGAAGCAGAACCGGAGGGGGCATTGCTGCTTACTGGTTCTCTCTGTTTCGATGCAGTTCCGGGCGCAAGGAGAAACCCGCAGACCCCGTGGAGTGGACTGTGATGGATGTGGTGGAGTATTTCACCGAAGCTGGCTTCCCTGAGCAAGCCACAGCTTTCCAAGAGCAAGTGAGCTCCTGGCCTGGATGCCCAGACTCCCCAAGGACCTCAGCAGGCGCCGGCTCTGACTTAGTTCTGTCTGTTTTCCACCCAGGAAATCGACGGCAAGTCTTTGCTGCTCATGCAGCGCACAGATGTGCTGACCGGCCTGTCCATTCGTCTCGGCCCAGCCCTGAAAATCTATGAGCACCACATCAAGGTGCTGCAGCAAGGCCACTTTGAGGATGACGACCCCGATGGCTTTCTAGGCTGAGTGCCCAGCCTCACCCCTGCCCCTACCCATTCCAGCCCCCATTTCACCCCAAGCCCCCCAGAGTCCAGGAGCTTCTGGATGGGGACACCCTCAGCCCTCATGACAGATTCCAGTGAGGGGGCACCTTCCCTACTCATCTCTCTGTGTACCCCCCACCCAGCCCTCACATCTGCCTCCAGCACACCTTGGACTCCATATTGGGGTGTGGGGTGGGACAGGGCCTGCCCATTTCATCTCAGGAGGCCAGTCCCCACACCTCAGGACATTTATGAAAAAAAAGGGGGCTTCCCGATTCTCCAAGATCCTACTCAGTTCAGCCAGATGTTTCCTATATAAATGTTTTCTTCTGCCTGTTCATTTTGGTGGGTGGGTAGCCTTTCCTCCCTTCCCCACCAACCATGTCCCCTCCCAGTCTGCCCCTGGCCTCTAGGCCCCGTGAGCAGCTCGGGTGGGGTCCCTTGGTCTTCCCCACTCCTCTTTCTGTCAGTTGTCGCTCCAGCTGGCTGTATTGCTTTTTAATATTGCACCGAAGGTTTTTTAAATAAAATTTTAAAAAAAGGAAAAGAACAAAATGCTAGGAGTCTGTTTCGTGAATGGGTTGGGAGAGGGGGCAATTGAAGAGCCCAGCAGCCTCCCAGTAGAGCCTAGGATAAGGACAGAAATGTTTGGGGAGGGCAGCAGGATAGTGAGTAGGATAGAAGAGTAACCCCTTCAGGAGGGCAGGGGTATTGGCTTTGTTCTCTGACATCTTCCCCTACCCACCATCTGGAGAGTGCCTTACATACAGTACGTACTCAAATGCTTGTTGAGTGACGAGCAGTTGACTACGAGCCTTTTCTCAGTCATTCTCAGCAATCCCCATGAGGAGGGATCTCATCAAACCCCCTATACAGATGAGGCTAGCTCAGTTTAAGATGCTTGCTCAAGGACACGGGGCAGCGGGTGACACCTGTCTGCATTCTTCAAAAACCAAACCCATTGCTGTGGAGTTGATTCTGACTCATAGTGACTTTATAGGACAGAGTAGAACTGCCCCATAGGGTTTCCAAGGAGTGGCTGGTGGATTTGAACTGTCCACCTTTTGGTTAACCACTGTGCCACTGGGGCTCCCTGCATTCTTCACCCAAACAAAAAAACCAAACCCACTGTCATTGACCTGATTCTGACTCGGTGACCCCATGTGTGTCAATAGAACTGCACTTCGTGGGGTTTTCAGTGGCTGTAATCCTACAGAAGTAGATTGCCAGGCTTTTCTTCTGTGGCAACATTGGCTGGATTCCAATCATCAACCTTTTGGTTAGTAGCTGACAGCGAACTGCACCACCCAGGGGACGTGAGTTCTTTATCCAGAGGCTTCAGGTGTAATTAATGCATTTGACTTCATAGCTATATGCCTATCGGCCTTTGCACACTACAGAGAATCCAGTGTACAAGTACTGGGGGCAGGGATCTGTTCTGGGACAACGGTAGGGTCTCTAGGCCTTATATCTGCTGCATAAAAGGAACAAGAGTTTGGGCCAAGTCAAGGTTTTTACTATTGTTGTTGGTAGTAGTAACAGCTGATACTTTACAAGTCCCTACTAAATTTTAAGGCAGTTTCTCAACTCCACTGGCGTTTAAAAAATACCAGTTCCAGGGTCTGGAGAGTCAGTGTCTGGAGGTGAGGTCTGGGCATCCTCTACACCTGCGTCGGGGGTTTGGACGCACGTTAGAGATCCCTCTTCCCTAGGAAACCGCCCCCAAGAGATAAAGTCCCAGGCCACACCTCCAGGACATGGCCGCGCCAGCCCTGGCCCAGGTCCCCCGCTGGTGCAGGGGAGCGCGCGTGTGCGCGGGGCCCCGCGGGCGCGCAGCGCGGCCAGGAGCTGCGCGCCCCTCCCGCGTGTTGAAATTCAAATGAGGCGAACTCCCTAGACGCGGCGCGGCACCGGCTGAGAGGTCGAGGCTGGAGCGAGTTGGAGGGGGCCGCGCTCCAAAACTCGGCAAGTCTGAGGCTCCGAGACTCCCGGAGCTCCCGGGGCGGGGTCGAACTCGCGGCCAACGTGCGCGGCGGCGCCTTAAAGAGCTCCCGCCCACGGCGCGATGGCCACAGAGCAGTGGTTCGTGGGACCGCTACCTCAGGGTCCTGGGGAAACACCACCCCCGGGGGACCTGGAACCCGGGGCGCCGCACTGTGGAGACCCCTCGTGGTCTACGCCCCGTGACAGGCCTGCAGACCCCGCTGATCTGGAGCCCAAGGACGCTCAGGGGCCGCTACCTGAGGCCCCTGCCTCCACGCCATCCCCAGAGCCTCTGACTCCGGGACCCGGGCCGACCCCTCCTAGCCTACCCCTAGACACCATGTTCAGCCCCATCACCGAACAGCTCCACTACCTGCTGAAGAAGGCAGATGATTTCCAGAGCTACCTGCTCTACAGGTGATGCTGGACGGGACCCCAGGTGGTGGGTGACGAGACTACTCGGTAGAGAGGGTAAATGCGTTAGCCACACACACCAGGGTCGCATACTCAAAAGCATAAGAGCCAGGTAGAGGCAGTAAATGAAGCTGGCAGATTACGAAGCCACTTTGGGTGAGAGAGGAGGACTGCGTAGAATTGGGGGTGGGGGGGAGGCAACCTCGAATTTCTATCCTGAGGCAGCATGGGCCCCGTGTTGCCAAATCTCCATGACTTTGTCTCCTAGTTTGTAAATGTCAGCTCAGATTTTTAACTCTGTGTGGACTAATCAAAACCCATCTGAGGAAGATTTGGCCCACGGGCAACCAGTTTGAGACTCCAAAGGATAATGTGATTACGTGACCAGGGAAAAGGTAATTATTACGGCTGTGGTTCTCAAATTTCACTATAAATCCCCAAGGAGAGCATGTTGCATCAAAGTCAGGTGTGGGTTTTCAGGCAAGTGCTGCTGGAAGAAGGCCTGGCATCGGAGGATTTCATGACCGGGGTCCAGGTCAGAAATATAAGTGGTGGGTCGCATAGGAGAAATTAGGGGTGTGAGGGACCACAGGCAAAGGTCCCCTTCTCTCTCCAGCAGGGACCGAGTGCAGAAGGAACAGCTGGCAAAGGCCATGCCCACCTTCTTAAAGATGTGTGAGCCCTACTTCCTGTACCTGGAGGCAGCTGCACGGAGTGTACCCCCCATCTATGGAGCCCTGCAGGAGCTGGTTCGAAAAGGGGTGTGTGGAGCAGGTTTTCTGGGCCCCACACCCCTTTTCTCTCGCAGTCTCAGGCCTGGAGGGTGCGGGGGGGGGGTGCTTCTGGCAAGGCAGCTGATCTCATTATGCCTCCTCTTCCATGCAGCTGTTAGAGATCTCCCAACAGCTGACCCTGCGCCTAGAACAGCTGGTCCTCATGTATGCCTCCTTTGGGTTCGTGGACCTGGAGGAGACTGACCCCCTGAGGTAAAAGGGTAGGATGGAGGGAGGAGGGAGGAGGCAGCAGGGCCCAGAGCCTAGCCTCATCCCCACCTCTCCCATCTCCCACCAGCATCTCCTGTTTCTTCTGTGGGAGGTTCTCCATCAGCTCTTCCCATGAGGTGTCCATCTTCAGATACTGTGCCCCAGCCGCCTACACCGCCAGCCGCTTCCCCCGCTACCTCTACAAGAAGATGCGCTGGAACCTAGAGACCACCCCAGAGCCCAGCAGCCGGGGGCAAGATTCCCATGTGGATTAGTGAGTCCCCCTGCCAAAATCAAAGTGCCCCCTCCCTATGCAGAATGCAGATATGGTCCTCTAAACCACTACCACCAATTGTGAAAGGCCAACCAGGAAACTCAGGGCTTTTGAAAGGCCATCCCCACCTTTTTTTTTTTTTTTAAGTTAACCCATCTGCCCATCAAAATAAGAGTTCTCATCTTAAAAGCAGGCTGGTAGGGAAAAAAGCCTTCCATGTTGAGTCATTTCCCTACCTTAGAACTTCAGGGCAACTTCTGATAAGTTTCCACCTCACCTCCAAAACCAAAGTCCTCAACAGAAAAAGGTAGGAAACTGATCACTTTTAATTGCTACCGCCTCCCCTCTCAGCTACTTCCTGTGCTATCGAGACACATGGGAAGACACAGGCAAGAATCCAGCCAATTCCTGCGCACAGATCCAGAAGCTGTGGTCCATTGGCCGATGGGTGCCCCTAGGACCAGTCGACGATGACCTTTATTCATGGTAGGAGTGAGGGCAATGGCAAAATAGGCTTGGGTTCTGGGGGGAGGGGCGAAACCCCCTCAAAGATCATCTACCTCACCCAACACTTTCATTGGCTTCCCTTGATAATAATGATAGCATTTTGTTGTGCCGTTAAGTGTTTTATGCAGAGTCACATAACAAACCATTGAGGTCCAGACTACTAGACCCATTTTACAGAGAAGGAAACGGGTGCTCAGAGAGGTTAAGTTACCTGCCCAAGGACACACAGCTAGCTGAGTAACTGGCCAGGTCAGGGCAGCTTCCCGGAGCCAGGCCCCTCTAGGTTTCTTATCAACAAGGAAACAACCTTCCCCCAAGGTTTTCCCAAGCTAAGCTGAAACAAGGCCTCTTTTAGCATCAGCCTCTGGCTTGAGGGGAGGGGCTCCCGAGAGGCAGGGGGCGCTCACGTCTGGGCCTGTCTGTCCCTGGCTCCCAGGATTTTGTGCCCGCAGCCGCCTGGCGACTACCAGCAACTGCTGACCATCGGCTTCGAGGAGCCGTCGCACATGCTGGCCACCGACCTACTAGTGCAGATCCTCACTGGCCAGGCAGGCACTGCCCGGCCTCCGAGCGCGGCCGGGGCCTCGGCGTGGGCCGCGCAGGGATCTTGAACTGGGGAACAGGGTGGGAGCTGGGGCTTGACAGTTCCGAACTCCAGGAGATGGGGCAGGGTAGGGTCTCACTCGTTCTCCTAGTGCCGCCCGGCCTCTCCTCCCAAGGGGTAAAGGCGAACTAACCCGTCGTTTCTGCGTCCAGCACGGCCGCAAGGCCCTGCGTGTGGCGGACACACCAGTTTTACGTTAAATAAAGACGCGTTAGAAGCTCAGCGTCTGCTAGGAGCGCCGCGCCCCTCCCCTTGGGGCGGGGAGGTCCCGCCCACTCGCATGGCCTTCTGGGAGTTGTAGTTTCTAGTAAACTAGCAGGCAGATGGGCGGGCGAGAGTGCAGCGCATGCGTAACGGTGCACCTGAAGCAAAAAAACTAGCGGTGCCAGTCAACAACCGGAAGTCAAAAAATCGCGAGTTTCGGGTAGCCAGAAAATCCAGCGCCTACTGCGGGGTGTTAGGAGCCGTAGCCACGCCCATTCTCATAGTTTGACCCGGAAGTGATTTATTTATACCGCAAAAGACTTCACTTCCCAACGTGCCTCAGGACAGGGCCGGAGATCAGTTTCCGAAGGGCTGATGAGGTCAGACCTTCCTCCTCCAGGTCGCTGTCCCTCTGCGGGTTCTCCAGGGCGTGGGCTGGGTGTGAGAGTGGCTGTAAGGAATTCCAACTTGGGATCTCTAAGCCTCACCACAACTTTGGACTGGACAGGAAACCCAGGTTGAGACAGGTACTCGCCTGTTCTAAGGCACAGCGAGGGCGGGGTCAGTGTCCTTCCTGAACTGGATATTACTTACCTGTGAGTTTCCCCCTTTAAACGAAGGGACGCTTTGGCCTTTGACCCCCACTCCTCGCAACATTTTTAGAGTCAGAGGAGAGACCTAGAGCCCTGCCCTTAGGCTGTTGAGCAAAGCACTCGCCTGCCTAATGGTCCCTGGCACGTAGTATTATCATCAGCCTCATTTTATAGATGAGGAAAACAGAGGTGAGAGGTGAAGAGAATCGACAGCTAGAAAGTGGTGAAGCCGGGACTGAACACCAAAGCCCTTGCTCTTTCACGGGGTCTTCTGGTGACAATTTCTGAATACATCGTGGAATTTGTAGTGCCCAGCCCGGATCTGAATGAATTCAAAGGGGTTCTGAAGCTCCCTGATACTGATTTGAAGTAGCGCCTGTGACTTTTCCGCGGCTTAAGACTTAGAGCGGCGCCTTCCAGTAGAAATACAAAGCGATCCACATATGTAATTTCAAGTTTTCTGGTAGCTTCATTTTACAAAAAGAGGTCAAATTTATTTTAATAATTTTTTATTTTCCCAATATGTCCGAAATATTTCAACATGCAATCAGTGTAAACAGTTGAGATATTTTCCTTAAAAAAAAAAACTAAGTCTTTGAAATCTGATGTGGATTTTACACTTACAACACATTTCAGTTCAAACTAGGCACAGCACTGCCTTAGACTATCTCCCTTAAGACAAATCCACAGCACTTAAGGCTAAAGTTTCCGGTGGGTGTGGCAATACTGGGAGGGGAAGGAAACAGGCTTGATTTCGTGGGTGCTGTTGCACGAGAACTGTTTACACCCATGGTTCGCAGACTTCACCATACACCAGAATCACGTGGTTTGTTCTAGCTCGGGTGAGGCCCAAGAATGTGCATTTCTAACAAGTTCCCAAGTGATGCTGATACAGCTGGTCTAAGCACTGCATTTTGTGCTGGTCTACAACATGGTTCTCAAACTTGGCTGCCAGTCAGAACCACATGGGGAGCTTTAAAAAATACTGATGCTGAGACCCCACCCTCAGATTCTGATTTAATTCTGGGGCTCAGGTGATTTTAGTTTGCAATAAAATTAGAGAAAAGGAGCCTTAGGGGTGCAGTGGTTAAGCGCTCGGCTGCTAACGGAAAGGTCTGTGTTTGAACCCACCATCAGCTCTGCAGAAGAAAAGATCTGGCGATCTGCTCCCGTAAAGATTACAGCTTAGGAAACCCTATGGTGCAGTTCTACTCTATCATATAGGGTCTCTATGAGTCAGAATCAACTAGACGGGCACACAACAACAAAGTTAGAGAACTCCCAGGCTATACAAGTCCTGTTTACACCTCAAGTTTCTCTTGTTCAGCTCTTCACATGCTTAGTTCTTAGCTCCCCTTCTGGGAATTAAGAACAGGTTCTGGGTGTTTCTGTTTCTTCCCTTGGCAGCCCTGGCTCTTCCTGCCTTTCTCTTCAGACATCACAATGTCATGGGCAAGCATGTGGTCAGTGTGCTGATGACAGGGTTAGGGGGTAGGACCTTCTTGGGCTGAGCTGCTCTTGGGTACAGTGCTGTGTGAGTTTTTCCATTCTGTTTTATTCATTCATCCTTCATTAGCCATTTCCTGTGCCTCTGCAGGGTCAGGCCTATCGCTAGGCCCAGGGCATACAGAGTTGGACAGATCCAGGAGTTTAAATAGAGGGCAGTGGTGACTCAGTGGTAGAATTCTCACCTTCCACGCAGGAGACCTGGTTTCAATTTCCAGCCAATGCACCTCATGTGCAGCCACTGCTTGTCTGTCAGTGGAGGCTTGCATGTTGCTATGATGCTGAACAGGTGTTAGTGGAGCGTCCAGACTAATATGGACTAGGAAGAAAGGTCTGGTGATCTGCTTCTGAAAATCAGCCAATAAAAACCCGATAGATCACAGTGCTCTGATTCTGTTGTGCGTGGGGTCACCATGAGTAGGGGGCTGACAGCTAATAACAACAGGAGTTTAAGCAGTGATTCTAAAACTTTTCTGGGTCTCAGTGCACCTCCAGCAAGCTGTTTGTTAAACTATAGCTGCATTCCTCAGAATATGACCACACATAGTTTTATAAACCACTTAGGGCATTCACAGATCCCCTCGAGCCCCATCCAGGGGGCCTTGAAACCCTTGTCCCAGGACAGAGAAATCAACCACGGCTTGCAAACTGACAGCCAGCCACGGGCCCCACTGCAAACTGGTGGTGTTTGTGCCGATGCCAACCCCCCAAAAAAATTTTTTTAAAGGTTTTTCTAAATAGTCACGATCATTTAAAGTTCGGTAGATTTCTCTTTTGAAAGCTGGGTTGCCAGTTGCTTTTGAAAAGCAGAAGCTCAGGCATCACTGAGCTCACTCATTTGTTTTCCAGCACACCCCAGACTCCACCCCTCCCTATTGCTTCACAACGGGCCTATTTTCTTCTCCTTAGTATCTGCCTCGCCCCGGTAGACATCTGAGTTTTCAACTGCTGGGCAGAGTATCAACATGCCTTGCCAAGGAGCTTGCGCCCCCCACTTGTTTGGGGGGCAGCTACTGTCTACGTCTCCAGGGCAGGAACAGCCTCTTTTCATCTCCGTCTAGCCAGCGCCCAGCGCGGGGCAAGCTGCTGGCACCAATAAATTTTGACAACGCGGCTGGGAAACGGAGGGCGTGAGCGCGTCGGTCCGGACGCCGCAGTTCGCGCCCGCGCCGCCAGGGGGCAGCAGGACCCGGGCCGGGCCAGCCTGGGAGGCGGGCGGCGGAGGAACAGGGCGATAAGAGTGCAATCCGCAAACTGGACCGCACCTCCTGCGGCTTTCTCAGACCTCCCTCCGCCCGCCGCACTCCGGCCCCACCCCAGGCCACGAGGACCCAGAAACAAACAGCCTGTATTGCCCAGGAAGAAGGGGCTTTATTGGGGTGTGGAGGGGCAGCCGAGGCAGTGACCCTGGCCCTCTAACTGTCAAGGCCCGAGGGAGAGGCTGGCTGGGTTTGCAGAGTTACAAGGAAAAGGGCTGGACAGTTTCACTTACAGGGATGGGGGTAGTGGTCAGGTTCCCGGAGGGGACTAAACAGTTTTACAGAAGGGACTGATCAATTTCATAAAGCCAGGCTCAAGGATGAAATGGTCGATTTCACCGTCCCCTGTGCGGACAGTTGAACCCTCTCCAGGCCTCCCAGCAATCCGGGGGCACTCCTGGGGCGGCCCCGACCCTGTCCTCCGACGTGAAGCTTCCTTCCTCCGCAGGTTCCAGCCTGCTCAAACCTCAAGGCTTGCGCTCCTCCTGGGGAAAGGGGGCCAGACGGAAGGCCGGCCTCAGGGACCCGCGCACCGCGGTGGGGACGCCCAGTGCGGGGTGGGGCGGTTTGGGCCTCTGGCCCACTGCCTCCTCTTCAGCCCGTGGCCGCGCCCTGGCCATTGTGTTCTGGCCCAGAGTGGCGGCTCAGCGGGAGAGGACATGCAGCTTCCCTGAGCCAGCGTTCTGGCGCGCACGGAGGGGGAACGACAAGCACTCGGGCACGGTGGTAAGGGGCTCCTACCTACTCCAGGCCGTTCTCTGAAGCCTTCCTGCGGGGGGGCCAGATCACCGCCAGTTTTCCGTTGCCCGTACTCGCTGCGGCGGAAGGGGGCGCTCAGCCGGGGCTGCCCCTCCTCTCACCTGCTGGTGGCAGCCAGGACAGAGGAGGCCAGCCGTGCCCCTTAAATACACACAGGCGTTCACCCCCCTCCTCCACGTGGAGGCCTCCATCTAGCTCTAGGGACCCAGAAACCTGAGGGAGGAGAGAGGAGAACACCAGAGTGGGGAGGCAGGAGCCCGAAAGTTCAGAGACAGGACCCAGGATAACAAAAGCGAGGCAGAGGTCCCTAGAATACGACGAAGAGGAAGGCACCCGAATATCCCTGCCTGGGCATAGGGAGGTGGATCTTGGAGTCGACCACTTGGGGTGGGGGGGGTGGAGTACCCAGGAGTGGGCAGCTCAGACGGGTGGGCAGGAAACAGAATTGAGAGGAGTCTCTGAACCTCGAGAATCGGAAGGACAGAGGAGGGGCCACTGGAGTTGGGTAGTCGGGACGCGCGGCTGGGCCCTAGGGGACCCCGGCATCCCAGCACCCGCGTCTCACCCGTGAGGCTTGGCGCGGGCTCCTTGAACTCGGCGGTGCCGTAGACACTACGCCGCTGGCGCTGCAGCTCCCGCTCGCGCTCGCGCACCTGGCACACCTCCTGCTCCAGCAGCGACAGCTCGGCCAACTGCGGGGCGCGGGCCAGCACCGGGCACCCGCCCTGCGCGGCCGAGCGCCGCAGGCCTCCAGGTTTGGGCGGCCGCTGCGGGCCTGCGCCGCCCGCAGGCGAGGGGCCGCGCTCCCCGACAGCCTCGAAGAATCGCTTGAGCTCGCCCAGTGGCTGTGGCGGTGACCGGGAACTTGGTTCACGGGCGGCAGGGCGCGCTAGCGCCGCCTGGCGGTGGGCCTCCCGCTCGATTTCTCGCTGCATCTGCGCGCCCGCTCGCGCGCGTTCTAAGGCGCGCGGGAGCGCGGGGCCCGGCCCGGGCCGGCTGAGCACCGGCCGCACGCGCAGCTCGACAAGTTCGCTGCCCGCGCGGCCTGGACTCAGGCCTCGGCTCCGGCGCAGGCTCGCCTCGCGTTCGCAGCTGCGCCGGATTTCGCGCTCGATGGGCGTCTCCATGAGCGGCTTCTCGGGGTACGGTGGGCGGGCCTCGGGGCGCAGTGGGAAACGCGGCTGGGTGGTTTCCAGGTCTGACCCCGAAGAGGGAGTCTTGGGATCCTGGGGGGGACACTGTCCCGAGACCTCCGCGCTCTGCGCTTGGGACGGCCCGAGGTCTTCGCTGCCCGGCCCGAGGTTCTCAGAACCCCCGGCTGCGGACGACCTGGGACCCTCCGCGTCCTGCCCTGCAGGTGACCCGCAGACTTGGCTGTCTTCCTCGGGAGTATCGGCGCCCTGCTCTGTAGAGGGCTCCGGCTCGGGGACCTCGCCGCCAGGCCTGGGGACGTCGGCGTTCTGCTCTGCGGCAGGCCCGGGGGCTTCTTCTCTATCTGCCTCGGGGAGTTCGTGTCCCCACTCTTCAGACGACTCCAGGGCTCCGCTCTCCGGCCCGGGGGCCTCAGTGTGCAGCGTTTGGAGCAGCTTGGAAGCCTCCGTTCCCAACGCCGGGGTTTTGATGCCCAGAGCTGGGACACCGTGCGCTGCGCGGCACCTGTGGCCACAGTCGCCTCCCGCGGGCTCCACGGTGTCGCCCGTACTATCCGCTTCTCTGACCCGCCTCTGGCCTCCAAGAACCGCCTCCAGAGACAGGGCCGGGCACCACCCCCGGCACCTGCCGGGAAAACTTCGGCCCTGCCCTGGCCCCGCCCTCGGGGCTGGGGAGACCGCGCGGGGCACGGGATTTAGTCCACTGGCCAGGCCGAGGTTCGCTCCCTGCACTGGGCTTCTCTGAAGAGGGTTTCCCTAGACCCGGCCCACTACCTGGGGGTCGACTCTGGGTGCCGTGTTCGCCCGCCACTGGAAGCCACCGTGGCACCTTTGAGGCCCCACGTCCCCGTCATTGCCCAGGAGGGTGTCCCAACTGTGCGCCGGGCTGGCCTTCTGGCGGGGGTGTCCACTGAAACTATCTTTCCGGGGCCTTACCAGCCCCTCCCAACTGATGCCCAGCCCGCGGGCAGCGACGCTCCTGGCCTGGGAGCTCTCCACGTTCCACCCCTGCCGCGCACAGCTCGGCCTGAGGGGGCGCCTGGAGCCACCTCTAGGCGGGCCTGGGTCTTTCTTTCAGTCCCTGGGCTCAGCGAGACTCCAAGCTGTTGTGGCCGTCCCTGTCAGGCTCAGAGGCCGCTTCACCTCACCCTCTCCAGGAAAAAGTCCGCCAAGCGTCAGGCTGAGGGAGAAAGGAAAGACCTACACAGCGTGCCCGGGTTGCGGTTAAAAGATTGTCGATTACCATGGACGGCTGGGGAGGCCCTGATAGGGCAGGAGGCATCCAGGCTAGCGGGAGGGAGCAGCTCCCTGTGGTTGGGGCTACATTCATGTCTTCAATGGCAGGATCCACACCCCACCTACCACCAAGGACAGTCTCCACTCTCCCCAGAATCTGGCCACCACCACCATGCTGGGGTGGCTGGGGAGAAAGAAGTAGTTACCTAGAGAAAGAGGGAGACTACACAGCCTCAAACCAAGAGCCAAATCCTGTTGCCTACCAGTCAATTCTGACTCATGGCGACCCCATGTGTCAGAGGGGAAAACTGCTCTATAGAGTTTTCTTGTCTGTAATCTTTATAGAAGCAGATCCTTAAGCTTTTCTTCCAAGGGATCACTGGGTGGGTTTGAACTGCCAACCTTTAGGTTAGTGGTAAAGTGCAAACCATTTGTGCCATCCAGGGACCTTACATAGCCTTACTGGAACCCCCAATAATCCAACTGCCTGATTACCCCTTTCCCCAATCCCTGGCCATGGTGACACCCCTCCCCTCTTCCACCCTCTCACTCTACCCCGTTTTATATCCCAACTTCAAGTTGCGGCCCTCCTCCCTCTGACCATCTGACCCCTCCCCACCACCACCATCTCCGCTTTGGCCTAATGGAATCAGAACAACCTGGGTTATTACCACTTATTACCTATGGGAACTTGAACAAGGCGAGAGCCTTCTCCAAGCCTCAGTTTCCTTACCTGTAAAATGGGGCTAACAGTGCCTACTCACTTCTGAGGTTATAAGTATATATCCTTACATACGTCTTGAAAGGGTTGTCTCAAATACCCTCTCCACTTCATCATCTCTTGTTCTTCCTCCAGCCATGCTAACCTACCCCACTGAGGCTTCCTGTCCTCAGGACACCAATAACCTCCCTTGCAAGATTCAGTCACTGGCTCCTTCTCTGTCCTCATCTTCTGTGATGGTTTATTTTATGTGTCAGTTTGGCTAGGCTAAGGTTCCCAGTGGTTCTGTCAAAACTACCATCTGTGGACTCACAAAATGCCTTATCCACTGTCATGGTATCCCACCCACCATTGCCTCGGATCAAGGAACTCACTTCACAGCAAATGAAATGAGGCACTGGGCCCCTGCTCATGGAAGTCACTGGTCTTACCATGTTCAAAACCAAAGGGGAAGAACACACTCAGCATTTCTCAAGCTGAAAGAACGGAAGAAAAAATTCAAACCTCGAGTTGGAATTTTGGAAGATTCTATGGGCAAAATATTGAATGACGTAGGAAGCGTCAAAAGAACATAGAAGAAATACACAGAGCCACTGTACCAAAAAGAATTGGTCGATGTTCAACTATTTCAGGAGGCAGCACATGATCAAGAACCAATGATACTGAAGGAAGAAGTCCAAGCTGCACTGAAGGTACTCGCGAAAAACAAGGCTCCAGGAATTGACAGAATACCAATTGAGATGTTTCAACAAATGGATGCAACACTGGAAGCGCTCACCTGTTTATGCCAAGAAATTTGTAAGACAGCTACCTGGCCAACCAACTGCAAGAGATCCATATACGTGCCCATTCCAAAGAAAGGTGATCCAACAGAATGCAGAAATTATCGAACAATTTCATTAGTATCACACGCAAGTAAAATTTTGCTGAAGATAATTCAAAAACGGTTGCAGCAGTACATTGACAGGGAACTGCCAGAAATTCAAGCCAGATTCAGAAGAGGATGTGGAACGAGGGATATGATTGCTGATGTCAGATGGATCTTGGCTGAAAGCAGAGAGCACCAGAAGATGTTTACCTGTGTTTTATTGACTATGCAAAGACGTTCGACTCTGTGGATCATAACAAATTATGGATAACGTTGTGAAGAATGGGAATTCCAGAACACTTAACTGTGCTTATGTGGAACCTGTACTTATAGACCAAGAGTCAGTCATTCGAACAGAACAAGGGGATACTACGTGGTTTAAAGTCCGGAAAGGTGTGTGTCAGGGTTGTATCCTTTCACCATACCTATTCAGTCTGTATGCTGAGCAAATAATCCTAGAAGCTGGACTATATGAAGAATAACGTGACATCATGATTTGTGGAAGACTTGGTAACAACCTGCGATACGCAGATAACACAACCATGCTTGCTGAACGTGAAGAGGACTTGAAGCACTTACTGACGAAAATCAAAGACTACAGCCTTCAGTATGGATTACACCTTAGCGAGAAGAAAACAAAGACCCTCACAATTGGACCAATAAGCACCATCATGATAAGTGGAGGAAAGATTGTAGTTGTCAAGGATTTCATTTTACTATGATCCACAATCAATGCCCATGGAAGCAGCAGTCAAGAAATCAAATGAAATATTGCTTTAGGCAAATCTGCTGCAAAAAAAACTCTTTAAAGTGTTAAAAAGCAAAGATATCATTTTGAGGACTAAGGTGTACCTGACCCAAACCATGATATTTTCAATGGCCTCATATGCATGTGAAAGCTGGGCAATGAATAATGAAGACCAAAGAAGAATTGATGCCTTTGAATTATGGTGTTGGCGAAGAACATTGAATATACCATGGACTGCCAGAAGAACAAACAAATCTGTCTTAGAAGTAGTACAGCCAGGATGCTCCTTGGAAGCGAGGATGGTGAGGCTTCATTTCACGTACTTTGATCATGTTATCAGGAGGCACCAGTCCCTGGAGAAGGACATCATACTTGATAAGGTAGAGGGTCATCGAAAAATAGGAAGACTAAACAAGATGGATTGACATAGTGGTTGCAACAATGGGCTCAAACATAGCAACGATTGTGAGGATGGCACAGGACCGGGTAGTGTTTCATTATGTTGTACATAGGGTCACTATGAGTTAGGTGCCATCGAGTCGAAGAACATCGAAGAACAACGACAACACCAAGTTCCTAAAACCAAAGAGGCACTCTGGTGGCACAGTAGATAAGTGGTCAGCTGCTAACGGAAAGATTGGCAGCTGGAACCCACCGGCGGCTCCAGGGGAGAGAGATGTGGCAGTCTGCTTCTGTAAAGATTGCAGCCTTGGAAACCCTATGGGGCACTTCTACTCTGTCCTGTAGGGTTGCTGTGTTTCTGAATCGACGCAACAGCAACGGGTTTGGTTTCTTTCTTTTTTTCACCATGCTCCTCATTGTCCTGAAGCAGCTGGCTTGATGGAACAGTGGAATGGCCTTTTGAGGACTCAATTACAGCCACTGAAAACCCTATGGAGCACAGTTCTACTCTGACACACATGGGATTGTCATGAGTCGGAATCGACTCAACAGCAATTGGTTTTCGGTTTAAGGAAAATAAAATGATTTGCTAAAATGTTATACCAAGACAATTTATCGGGAAATAAAAAGCCCACAGAAGATGTTGTCAGATATGAAATATTAGTGAAATAGAGCATCCATGACGAAGTTTGAAAAAAAAATTCTAACAGAGAAAACCAGTCAACCATGAGATGAATCACTTAGAGAATTTAGAAATAGAAAAGTTGTGGTAAAACGGACAATGGCAAATGATGAATCCAGCTAAACACTGTCTAAGGCTCAATGTGAAAATTTGATTGCATTATAGGTCATATATGTTATAAACTTGTACGAAGTCTACAAAGCATTATCACCAATGAGGTTTGAGGAGTGAGTAGGGAAGAAATATAAAATAACGAATCATGTCTTCATAGCAGATGAATATTGTTCAAAAATAATTTATGTACTTAAAAAACTTAAAGATCCAACATTTTAATTTTTTTTCAAAATATTGATTTTAAAATTTAGAGTAATCACTTAGGAAATAATCTTTCTTATAATAGAAAGACATTTGTCCGTGGTTTCGCAGCTCTTTTTGTTTATTTCAGTTTCTTTTTATTCTGTTTTAAAAAAGTGAAATTATTCTATTTTAAAATACTATATTAAGCCCCCGGGACACCCTGCTAACTCAGAACTGAAGCCACTCCCAAAGTCCACCTTTCAGCCAAAGATTAGACAGGCCTGTAAAACAAACTAACACACGTGAAAAATGTGCTTCTTAGTTCAGTTAAGTATAGAAGACCAAATGGACACCACCCGTCCAAACACAAAGACCAAGAAGGCAGGAAGGGACAGGAAACCGGGATGAATGGCCACAGGGAGCCCAGGGTGGAAAGGGAATGGGGGAGAATGCTGACACATTGCGGGGATTGCAGTCAATGTCACGAAACAATTCGTGTATAAATTTTTCAATGAGAAACTAATTTGCGCTGTAAATTTTCACCTAAAACACAATAAAATAAAAAATAGTATACTAAATGCAATGTGGTATCCCAGATTGGATCATGAACATGAAAAGGATATTACTGGAAAAGCTAGTGAAATCCAAATAAAGTCTAAAGTTTAGTTAATAGTCATGTTCCAATGTTGGTTTCTTAGCTGTGATGAACTGTGGTAATATAAGATGTTAATATCAGGGGAGCTGATGAGCAGGAGAGGGGGACTTTCTGTATTGTCTTTGCAGCTTTTCAGTAAATCTAAAATTATTCAAAAATAAAAAGTTTATTTAAAAAAAAAAAAGACTCAATTACAGCTCCAGCTTGGTGGCAATACCTTGCAGGGCTGGGGCGATGTTCTCCAGGAGACTGTATATGCTCTCAGTCAGCATCCAATACATGGCGCTGTCCCATAGCCAGGATTCACGGGTCCAGAAATCAAGGAGTGGAAATAGAAGTAGCACCACTTGCTATTACCCTCAGTGATCCACTTGCAAAATTTTTGCTTCCTGTCTCTACAACCCTATGCTCTTCTGGTCTAAGAGGCATTAACTCCAAAGGGAGGAATGCTCCCACCGGGAGATACAACACTGATGCCTTTGAAATGGAAGTTAGGAATGCCACCTGGCCACTTTGGGCTCCTAATGCCTCTGAACCAACAGGTAAAGAAGAGAGTTACTATGCTGGCTGATGTGATTAATCCTGCTTACCAAGGGGGAATGGACTGTTATTACATAATGGAAGTAAAGAAGAGTATGGAATACAGGAGATCCCTTAGGGCACCTCTTAGTACTACCATGCCCTGTGATTAAAGTCAATGGAAAATGATAACAACTCAGTTCAGGCAGGATTACTAATGGTCCAGGCACTTCAGGAATGAAGGCTTGGGTCACCCCAGCAACCAAGCAACCATGAACAGCTGAGGTATTTGCTGAGGGCAAAGAGAATAAGAAGTGGGAGTAGAAGGTACCAGCAAGACCACACAACCAGTTGCAGAAACAAGGCCTGTAAGTGTTATGAATATTTCTTCTTTGTTTTGTTATGAATAAGTTTGTGTGTGTGTGTATATATATATAAAATATCTTTGTTTTCTTCCCTCTTATCCCATTATTTATCATAAAATACAAGATGTAAAAGGAGTTAGTGTGTTTTCAGTTGTACACATATTACTTGTATTATGTTAGACAGAAATATGACTTTTTAATTGTTTTTATTTGGAGATTATGTATGATTTAAGGGATGTGTATAGGTGCCAAGTTGACAAACGATTGGACTGTGATGGTTAATTTTATGTGTTTACTTGACTGGGCTATGATTCTCAGTGGTTTTGCCAAACACTACCGTAGTTGCTGTTCCATAGTGTAATCTCATGTGATATAGTGTAATCACGTTCCATAATGTAATCTAATGTGATGTAGTCAATCAATTCGTTGAAAGGGGGAATTACTTAGGATGTGGTCTGCCTTCAGGCTATAAATAGATATTTTGGCAGAACTCACTATCCGCATTCTTCCAGTAACCTGACCTATGGATCTTGGGACAAAGGCCTACAAAATTCTCCAGCCTGCCACCCTGACCTACAGATTTTGGACTTGTCAGCCCTCCACAATTCCGCGAGCCAGCAGAAGTCTCCAGCCTGTCATCTGACCTGCTTCTGTTTCTCTAGAGAACCCTGACTAAGACATCCTCTTTGACCTCTCAGCCTTAGCTACTCAGTTCTCTTGGCTGCGGGGACACGCCTTCTCCTGGTTCTCCTCTTACCTCACAGGCACTCCTGCTCAGGCTCTGTTTCACTTGCACCAATGAGCTTCCATCCACTCTGGGCTTCCATTGGCTTTGACTGATGAGTGAGAGGAGCCTGAGGTCAGGGTATTTATTCCATGCTCCATGCAGCTCTCTCTCTCCAGGGTCCAGGGTTGTGTTATGGATTAAATTTTTTTTTAATTTTATTTTTTATTGTTGTAGTCTAAATGAAGTCTACATTTCAAGTTAGTCTCCCATACAAAATTTTATACATACATTGTTATGTGACCCTAATTGCCCACCCCATTCTGCGACAGCACACTCCTCCTTTCCACCCCTGATTCCCCATATCCATTCAACCAGCTCCTAACCCTCTCTGCCTTCCCATCTCACCTCCGGGCACAAGCTGCCCCTTTGGTCTCTTGTATCTACTTGAACTAAGAGGCACACTCCTCACGAGTATCACTTTATGTCCCACAGTCCAGTCCAAACCCTCTCTGAAGAGTTGGCCTTGGAAACTGCTTTAGTTCTGGGCTGATAGAGAATCCAGGGGCCATGCTTTCCGGGGTACCTCCAGTCTCAGTCAGACCATTACGTCTGGTCTTCTTACTATAATTTGAGTTCTGCACCCCATCTTTCTGCTGCTCTATCGGGGACTTTCTGTTGTGTTCCCTGTCAGGGCGGTCATTGGTGGTAGCCGGGCACCACCTAGTTCTTCTGGTCTCAGGCTGATGATGTCTCTCGTTTATATGGCCCTTTCTGTCTCTTGGGCTCCTACTTTCCTTGTGTCTTTGGTGTTCTTTATTCTCCTTTACTCCAGGTGGTTGGGACCAATCGATGCATCTTAGATGGCCGCTTGCAAGCTTTTAAGACCCCAGATGTCACTCACCAAAGTAGGATACAGAACATTTTCCTAATAAGCTTTATTATGCCAGTTGACCTAGATATCCCCTGAGCATGTTCCCCAGACCCCTAACCCTGCTACTCTGTCTCCCAAAGTATTTGTGTTCAGGAAACTTCTTAGCTTTGGTTTAGTCCAGTTGTGCTGACTTCACCTGTAGTTATGGATTGAATTGTGTTCCTCCCCACCCCGCCACCCTACCCACCCCCCCAAAAAAATTTTATGTTGAAGTCCTAACCCCTGGTACCTGTGAAGGTGACCTTGTTTGGAAATAGGATATTTGAAGATGTTATCAGTTAAGTTAACATGATGTCATACTAGAGTAGGGTAGGTTCTAATCCCATCTGAGTGGTGTCCTTATAAAAGAGAAGACACACGAGACACAGAGAGAAGACATAGCCATCATGTGATGACGGAGTTATGCTGCAGTTGCAAGTCAAGGAACGCCTGTGGCCACCAGGAGCCAGGAGAAATAAGGAAGGATTTTCCCCTGGAGCTTTTGGAGAGAATGGACCCTGCCAACAGCCTAGACTGTTAGCCTCCAGAACTATGACACAATAATTTTTCTGTTGCTATAAGCCACCTGCTTTGGGTGGTAACAGTTTCTGGTTGTTGCTAGTCCAGGATGCTGTACTATGCTTTGAGGATTTCCCAACACCTTTATAAGGAGCCCTGGTGGTGCAACAGTTAAGCACTAAGCAGCTAACTGAAAGGTTGGTGGTTCAAACCCACCCAGTGTCTCTGTGGGAGAAAGACCTGGTGATCTGCCCCCATAAAGATTACAGCCAAGAAAGCAGTTCTACTCTGTAACACATGGAGTCAGCATGAGTCAGAATCGACTTGACGGAACTCAACAACAACTACACCTTTGTAAACAGTATCTTTACTAAATTCTCATCAATTACTCAGTTTGACTACACAATCTCTCTTCTACCTGGGAATCCCCTGACCCTAACAAATTCAGTCCCACAGCTTTAAACACCATCTATATGCTGATGGGAGCCCCGGTGGCACAGTGGTTAAGAGCTCAGCTGCTAATCAAAAGGCCGGTAGTTCAAACCCTCCAGCTGCTCAGTGGAGAAGATGTGGCAGTCTGCTTCCATAAAGATTACAGCTTGGAAACCCTATAGGACAGTTCTACTCTGTCCTATAGGATCACTATGAGTAGGAATCGACTCGATGGCAACAGGGTATATGCTGATGTCTCCAAGTTTATGTCTTTAGCCCTGACATCTCTCCTGAGTTTTGAACTCATATCCAACAATCTCCAGTCATCATAGATATCTCAGACTGAATATTTCCAAAATGAAATCATGATTCCCCCAACCCTGTTCCTCTCTACTACATATATATATATTTTTGAGTTGAAATTCAATAAAAATGAGCCATTTTAAAGTGTACAAATTAGTGACACTTGTACATTCATAATGTTGTGCAACCACTAGCTCTATCTTGTTCCAAAACATTTTCATCAGCCCCAAAGGAAGTTCCATACCCATTAGGCAGTTACTCCCTGTATCCCTGTCCCTCCACCCCAATCCCCATCCCTTCCCACCAGCAATCACCCAGCTACTTTCTGCCTCCATGGATTTGCCTCTTCTGGACATTTCACATCAATGGAATCACATCATGTATGGTCTCTTGTGTTTGACTTCTTTCAGTGAGCATCACGTTTTTGAGGTCCATTCACACTGTAGCATGTATCAGAACTTCATTCTTTTTATGGCTGAATAATATTCCATTTCATCCGGATACACCACTATTTATTCTTTCATTAGTTGATGGACGTTTGGGCTATTCCCACCTTTTGGCTATTGTGAAGAGCGCTGTTATGAACATGGGTGTACAGGTTTTCTTTGTTGTTATTGTTAGCTGCCACTGAGTCAGCTCACGACTCACGGCGGCCCCGAGCACAGCGGATCGAACCATTGTGATCCCTAATGTCTCCAAGTCCATCTGAGTCTGGAAGCTCTGCTGAAATGTGTTCAGCATCACAGCAACATGCAAGCTTCCACTCACAGATAGGAGTGGTCCCCACTATATTTTGGCAATTCCATTCATCCAGTTCCTCAGGCAAAAACCTAGGAGCCTATTTCTCTCTTTTTTTCTCACCTCCCACCTCCAATTCGTCAGCAAACTCTGTTGGCTCAGCCTCCAGAACATACTCTGAATTTGTCCACTTCTTGCCACTGTTGTCCCCCAGCCATCATCATCTCCCTCCTAGACAAATGCAACAAACTCTGAGCTGCAACCATCCCCCTCCCCTATAATGTGCACAGGGGGATTTGTCCTGTATTAAACCTTCCAATGGCTTCCTACCAAATTTAGAATAAAAATCTAAATTCCCTAACCTGGCTCAGAAGGCCCCTGCCGACTTCTCAGATCTCATCTTCTGCCACCCTCCCTCTCCTTCACTCGGTTTCAGCCTTCCTGCTGTCCCCAACCCCCAACTGCATTCCTATCTCAGGGCCTTTGCACTTGCTGCTCCCTCTGCTTGGAATGACTCATCACACAGCCAGCCCCTACTATTCAGGTCTCAGCTCAAATAATCACGGGGGAAGCAAGTGGGGTGGGGTGGGAGGGGAGGGGGGAGGACCCAGGGACAGGGCCATACGGGCCTTACTAGATCACTCAGCCTACACAGCACCCCCAGCCCTCACTCCCAGCCCCATCCTAGTTATTCTCTAGAACTCTCTCTAGGCTGCAGTTACTACTGTTCTTGTTGTTAAATGTGGTTGAGTCAACTTGTGACCCCATGCATGATGGAACGAAAAGCTGTCCAGACCTGAGCTAGTCCCATGAGCTCTTTTGGTGGGGATTGGACCACTGTGACCTATAAGGTTTTCTTTGGTTGATTTTTGGAAGTAGATCACCAGGCCTTTCTTCCTAATCCATCTTAGTCTGGAAACTCCTCTTAAACCTGTTCAGACGGGTAGTGGCTGCACATGAGGTGCAGTGGCCAGGAATCGAACCCGGGTCTCCTGCAAGGAAGGCAAGAATTCTACCACTGAGCCACCAATGTCCCCTTGCAGTTACCACTTATTACCTTTCTTTCTTTGTCTGTTCTCTGTCTTCCATCAGCAGAAAGTGTGCTGCATTACAGCGTCTTGTGTTTTTTCACTTCTATGTCCAAACACTCACTCCTATGCCTGTAACAGTGCTCGGCATATAATCGTTGCTCAAGAATTATTATTTAATGATACATACTAGGCACCTACCCCAGTGTTGGAGGTCACAGTCAAGTGGGGGAGACAGACACAATTATAACACAGGGTGGTCTCACCCCAATGCAGTACCCAGGACAAGAGTACAATGGGACGTCCACATACTGTATGTCCAAATATTTAAGTTATAAAAATCAAGCTACAATTAAAGGAAATCTGTTCTCTCCTCCTATCCTGACAAATATACCTTCAGAATGACCTAGAAGGCCAGGATCAAATTGAAACATTTTTGGAGTCCTAGGAGTTACAGACTTGAATGTGGAGAACAGGGAGACCCCAGCCCTCAGCCTGCCCTTCTATTCTCACTCCCAATTCTATCCGTCAGAGTAAGGCCCCTTGCGGGTGTACCTAGGGACACCCCAGCCTGCATGTTGCAGCTCTTTCTTCACCCCTCAGTCTATAGCTGCCCCTTAGCTGCCTCTCAGGCCAGGGGTGGGGGCATACCCTGGATGTGTGGTCTGCCCTCTGCAGGACCCAGGGACAGGGCCATATGGGCCTTATCAATCAGCTCAGGACCATTTGGGCAGGAAATTCTGGGTTCCCAAGGACCCAGAGCATGATTTAGAAGAGGGAAGTGCCAGATTTAGGCGGACATGTTCCCTTAGCCCCACGGGGAATGTCACAGCTAGAGTGATGCCCTCTAAAGCATCTCGGAGCGAGGGCACCAGAGTGAGGGTCCCAGAGCAAGAGTCCTGCTTGTCAGGGCTAAGATCAGATTGCACAGTGTGACCAGGGCTGTGACAGGGGAAGCACACAGTGGGGAGGCTGCAGGAGACCAGAGGGGCCCCTGGCCCATCCTGGAGAGTAGGAGATGACTTCCTCAGGGAATGGTTAAATGAACCATTGAGTCAGCTGCGGAAGGATGTGCTGGCCCTTTAAGAATGTGATGGAGGGTAGAGCAGGGATCCTCAAGATTTGCGTGGAAGGCTCTCTGGACCTTTCTCACTCTCACTACCACCTCCCCCAACTGCATCTTAAGGGTGTCCAGGGTCCTGGAGGCCACTTTGTCTAATTCACCCATTTCACAGAAGGGGAAACCGAGGTCTAGAAACATGAGGCAAGTTACCCAATTTCCCAGGATCAAAGCCTCCTGGCTCCCATGATGCCCAGCCCCTGGTCTCCAGAAGCCTCTGGCTGGATCAGTCTTTCCCCTCCCCCACTCCAGAGCCAGGGTCCCAGAAGGGAGGGCTTTGGCGTTAAACTAAGCAAATGTGCAAACATATGGGCAACCCTTGGGGGACAGTTGAACTTGAGATATCTGGGGTGCCAAGTGGAGGCGCAGTTCTCTGGGGGTGTCAGTGACCCCCCCCCCCCCGTCAGCATGCCTAGCCACGTGTGTGAGAGTGTGTTTGCCGAGAGGCAGCGGAGAGCGGCAAGGAGGCCAGTGGCTGGTAAATAATTGATCAGGACAGCTGATAGTGCGTCCCCAGAACTGCCCGCCAACCCCCAGCCCCCCTCACCCAGCTGCTCCCGCCTCCCTCCAGGCCCAAACCAGCTGGACCAGCTCTCCCGGTGCCGCCCTCCCGCCGCGCCCCCCCCCCCCCCCCAAGTCACAGCCTCTAGGGCACCTTCAGGCAAACGGGTGGTGGGTCCTGAACTCAGAGACAGCGCAGTGGGCTTTGGGGAGAAATGGCCCTGCAGAGCCAGGTGTGGTCTTCCGCCACACCTATGTAAGTGTCCAGGGTCAGGGGGGTGGTGGGCAGGGCCTGGAAGTGCCGGGGGGTGGGGTGGGGGGGGACACTGGCTTTGCTCTGGAGCCAAGAGCCCCAGCTGGCCTCTCCTGAGGGGACCAGGGGCGGGTGGAGGGAGGCAGCAGCCAACCCAGGGGGCTCTTCAATGTCCCCCTGCCCCAGGGAGGTGGGTGGGAGGTGTGGACCTCCTCCCCCACACCCTTTCTCTATGGGGATTTTCCGCGGGAAGGCTGCAAG
Source organism: Trichechus manatus latirostris (assembly GCF_000243295.1). Lineage (NCBI taxonomy): Eukaryota > Metazoa > Chordata > Mammalia > Sirenia > Trichechidae > Trichechus > Trichechus manatus. The sequence continues at coordinate 746,877 of NW_004444194.1, forward strand.
CCCAAAGTCCAGCCTGCGGGTGGGGCTATGGCTGAGGATGGGGGGGGTGCCAGGGTCCCCGGCTCCCACACTCTGCCTCTAGAATTGCCCCTTCAGTGTCCAGGGTGGGAGGAAATGTTTGAGACCCTGCAGAAGTTAACAGCCCCTAAACTGAGAAAGAGGATGGCAAAATGGAGATGATCACCTGTTTGATGAAATGGCCACCGGACATTCCTGGTGGCAACGGGCCATGGACCCCGTTCTTGTATAGTTAGATACAAGCAACATCAGATGGGGTGCACGGGATGTTTTAGTATTCCATGCCTGAAGGCTTTTTAAAGCAAGAGCGTGGAGGGGCTCCAGAGGTTTGTAAAGAGTTCTGGGGAAGGGACTCCCCCCTCAGAGACCCCAATTCAGTTTCTTACCCTTCTGGGTCCCCCATTGCATTATTCACCAACTACAAACCTAGTTGCCTAGCAATGGGAACCCGATCTCCCCCAGCAAGGAAGAGGCAGGGAGATTATATCTTGGGGGTAGGATCTCGAAGGGGTGGCCTTCGATTCTCCCCCAGGGGCAAACCTATAAACTGGGGGACGGTGCCTGGGCTTTCTTTGGGGTACTCTGCAAATATGACTTCAGCCCACCGCCCCAACCAAAATCCGGGCGGGGCCTTCTGGCTGTCAAGCCAGATGGGGGTTCCTAGACCCCTACTGTGTTTTAGTGGTTTGAATCTGAGAACCTTGAGTTCTTGTGTTGACCCAGTGATCTTGGACAAGTCTATTTGCCACTTCTCAGAGCCTCAGTTTCTCCATCTGTAAAATGGGGGCAGTAAGACTACTTGCCTCCTAGAATTGTTGGGAGGCTGAAATGAGTTACTCCACGTAAAGCATTTACAGTGGTGATTGGCACGTGGTGCTCACTCAGTAAGAGTTGGCTAATTGTATTCTTGGCTGGAATGTCAACTCAGCAACCAGCCAGGGGCTCCAGTGTGTCATGATCAGGGCAGAGCGGGGAGGCGGAGGGGGCTGTGGGAGCCGGCGGAAGCATCATCCTGCACGTAGAACAGTATTTATACAGGAAGTGCTAAATAAGTGTTTAAGGAGCCCTGGTGGCGCAGTGGTTAAGCACTTGGCTGCTAACCTAAAGGTCCATGGTTCGAACCCACCAGCCCGCTCTGAGGGAGAAAGATGTGGCAGTCTGCTCCCATAAAGATCACAGTCTTGGAAACCCTATGGGGGCAGTTCTACTCTGCCCTATAGACTCTCTATGAGTTGGAATCAATTTGACCCCAATGGGTTTGGTTTAAGTAAGTGCTCATCTTTTTGCCTTCGTGATGTGACCAAGGAAGATCTGGTGGCCCCAGCTGGAGTTTGGCCAGTGGGAATGATGCTCACCCAGCAGGGCTATTCAAATTAATAAGTGCTTGAGTGCTTGCTCTGTGCCTGAGCTGGGCAGGCCCAGGTCTCTGCCTTCTAGATATCAGGCTGTAAAGCGCTTGCACTTAGTGGGTGCTCAGTAAATGTCTGTGATGATGAGGTTGATGTGACAGTGACTGTCCTCTAAGTACCCTGCAGTACTACAATCAGCCGCTGGCTTCCAGGGCAGCCAAGATGGGGTCGGGGCAGGGAGCTAGCGTGCTATGAGAAGGGGTGATGAGAGAGGAATCTCAAGTTAAACCTTAAACAGCAGGTCACCCTCCCAGCTCCCAGCTCAGAGTCCAGACCTAGGCCGCGTGACCCAGTGATCCTTGCCCCCAGGGAGGAGGATTGGCAGATGGAGGAGTTACCATGGCAGCGGCATGTGTCCGCAGCAGGATGGACACTTCTTTCCCCAGACTTACCTCCTGGTGCTTAAGGGATCCTGGGTCGGAGGCGAGGACCAGAGAGGGTATAGAGCTGGCAACAGACACACAGCGTGTTAGGGGCCTGGCAGGATTCAAGGGTTCCCGTAGGATGGACTGGAAATGGTTACTATGATTAATAATAAATATTATTAATCATGTGCATTATTAAAAGTATTATTAATAATAAACCATGCTACTATTTTTGGTGTTGAAAAGCAAAGATGTCACCTTGAAGACTAAGGTGGCCTGACTCAAACCATGGTATTTTCAATCACCTCACATGCATGCAAAAGCTGGACAATGAATAAGGAAGACCAAAGAACTGACGCCTTTGAATTGTAGTATTGGCGAAGAATATTGAGTATACCATGGACTGCCAAAAGAATGAACAGGTCTGTCTTGGAAGAAGTACAACCAGAATGCTCCTTAGAAGCAAGGGTGGTGAGACTACCTCTTACATACTTTGGACATGTTGTCAGGAGGGATCAGTCCTTGGAGAAGGACATAATGCTTGGTAAAGCACAGGGTCAGCAAAAAAGAGGAAGACCCTCAATGAGATGGATTGACACAGTGGCTGCAACAATGGGCTCAAGCTTAACAATGATTGGGAGGATGGCGCAGGACCAAGCAATGTTTCGTTCTGTTGTACACAGGGTCACTATGAGTTGGAACCAACTTGAGGGCACCTAACAACAACTATTTTTGGAGCACTATGTCCTAAGCCTTTCCCTGTTTAGATACTTCTTTACCAGAGCCCTAAGAGGTATGGGGGTCAAGCTATTCTGGTCCATTCTACAGATGAGGACACTGAGGCTCAGAGGGGTGATGTTAGGAGTAGAAGGGCTGTAACTCAGCCTTTAATGGTATCTGCTGGCTCCCCCTCATAGGACCCTTTCCTTCGGCCTGACTCCTCCGGGTGCAGAGCGGAAACAGGCAAAGAGCCTGGATTTGGTCGGTTTCCAAGCAGCTCAGGCATCTTGGCAGTGGGGGCAGGGAGGCGTTCAAGGGGCCCGCCTTGCTGAGGGGTGGAGGCTCTGGGACTCCCCTCCCTTCAATAGCCTGGGCCCTCTCCCAACAGGCCCATGGCCGAGAGCTCCCTCTACCGGCAGCGGCTAGAGGTCATCGCGGTAAGTGAAACTCTCCCAGTGAACACGCCCCGCACCCCGGGCACCCCTAACCTTGCTCCACCCCCATCCTCGCTTCCCCTCCTCCCCGGGAGCAGTGCCCGGCCACCCCACCCAAATCCTCAGGTCTCTTGCCCCTGAGTTTCTCTTTCTGGTCACCACCACCTGGCCCGTCCTGACCTCCCCACCCTCAGAAAGGCAGGGCCGCGGAACCTGCACTCACAGAACCTACACCACCCCACTCCTGAACCCCAGCCTCCCAAATACTCCATCGCTGTGATCCACCCCGTTTATCAGACCCCTAGCTCTCAAACTTGCTACTCTGGACCCCGTCTTTGGGCTCCTTTCTCACAGACCTCCATCTCTGACCCCCATCTTTCTGATCCTACGTGTTGTTCCCCACCTCACCCCGTTCCTCTGACCTTCATCTCTTGGACGGTCCCATCTCTGCACCCCCATGTCTCTGTCCCCCATCTCATTAGCCCCCCTATTTCTGACCTCATATCTAGACCCCGATCTCTGCACCCCCATCTCTGTGGTCTCCATCTCTCTGGACTCCGACTGCTGCACCCCTCTCTCTGACTCCCATCTCATTAAGCCTCATCTTTCTAACCCCCCAACCCTGCACTCTTTCTCTCTGGACCCTCATCTCTCTGGACCCCAACCGTTGCACCCTTATCTCTGACCCGCCCCATCTCACTAACCTCCATCTCACTGAGAGCCCCCATCTCTGCGCCGCCCATCTTTCTGGACCCCAACTCTGCACCCTGACTCTCTGGACCCCATCTGGACATCGCTCTCTCTGGACCCCATCCCTGCACCCCCATCTTTAACCCCCGTCTCTGACTCGCTTCATCTCATTAGCCTCCATCTCTGTGACCCCATATCTGATCCCCGCAACTCTGACCCCCCTCCCCGCGACTTCTCATCCCAAGGCCTCCAAGCACAGACTCTCCTTGCGCGCGGGCGCGGCCTCCGCAGCATCTCGGGCGCGGCCGGCGC
>NW_004444194.1:750924-810957 GCF_000243295.1 Trichechus manatus latirostris
TCCCCGCCCGACGTGCGCCTTGCCGCCCCACCGCCCGGGACCCCGGAGGAGCCCCTCTGCTGGGAGGCGGCGACGCCTGGCCCCGACTGGCCCGCGGGCAGCTCCGGGTCCACTGTGTGCAGGAGAAGCGGCGGCTGCAGGAGGAAATCCGCGCGGCGCGCCTGGAGCTGGAGGAGGAGAAACTCCGCGTGGAGCGGCTCAAGGTTAGAGGCACCTGCCCAGCCTGGGGAATGACGTGAGGTGTCTGTGCGAGTCGGGTGGGGGGACAATAGGCGCCTCTGTCAAATCTCGGAGGCTGGGGACATTCGTCTTAGCTTCTGGGGACCTCTGTCCCAGCCTGCTTGGGGGGGGGGGGCTTGATGAGGGCATTTGTTCCACCTTTGGGAAGAGGATGGGGACAATGGAAGTGTCTGTTCCAATTCCAGGGGAATGAAAGGAACTCCAGTCGAGCTTTGGGACGAGGGGGACATTGATTTCATCTTCGGGGTGTCTGCCCCAGCCTGAGGAGGTTGTGGGGGGTATGGTTAGGAGTCTGTTCCAGTCTAGGAGGGCTGTGGGGGATGATGGGGTGTCTGTCTCAGCCTAAGAGGGCTGATTAGGAGTCTGTCCCAGTCTTGGAGGGCTGTAGGAGGTGATGAGATGTCTGTCCCATTTGGGAGGGCTGTGGGAGGGTAACGGGTGTCTATTCTAGCCTAGAGGGTTGGGGGCATTGATGGGATGTCTTCCAGCCTGGGAGGGCTATGGGTTGGCAATGGGGTGTCTGTTCCCCTGGCAGTGTTGGAGGCCCGATGGGTGACTGGGGGCACAATGAGGGCATGTATCCCAGCCTGAGGGAGAAACACGGTGCCTGTCACCTCTGGGGTGTTGTGGAATGATAAGAGATCTCCATAGCCCAGGGGATCCTGGGGAGACCCTGTGTAGGATGGGATAGCCCTCATGCTGAGCCTCAGCTTCCTTTCCCATGCCCAGAGGAAGTCTCTCCGGGAGCGTTGGCTGATGGATGGGGCGGCTGAGGGAACAGACTGGCCCAAGGACTCCACCTCACAGGACCCCCAGTCACCTGAAGGCCAGGCCCAGGCCCGCATCCGGAACCTGGAAGACAGCTTGTTCACGTGAGTGGGACCCTGCCTGCTGGCCCTGCCCCACCCAGCTCTGCCAGGACCCCAGGCCCACTCCAGGGAGGTGGCAAACTGGGACTAAGGGCCTGGCTCCCAGCAGCCCCCTCTCTTCCCCAGACTCCAATCCCAGCTGCAGCTGTTGCAAAGTGCGTCCACAGGTGCCCAGCACAAGCCCTTGGGCAGGCCCACCTGGCGCAAACAGGTGAGGGGCCAGGGGAGGGCGTGGGAGGAGGGGTAGTCAGCAGGGCCAAAGGCAGGACACCTCCAAGTGCAACTTAGCCACTAGATCTGGATTTGAATCCACCCTGTGCTATTTCTTGCTCTGTGACCTTAGGCAAATCACTTACCCTGCTGGAGCCTCAGTTTCTTATCTCTTAAATGAGAATAATAACAGCATACACCTCAAAGAGCTGTTGGGAGGATCAGTGAGCTCCTAGCCTGGTGCCAGTAACAGCATGTGGGGAAGTTTTGATAAAGGTTACCTAATGTGGCCCTATACGGTCTCTATGAGATGGAATTGACTCGATGGCAACCGGTTTGGTTTTTTTTTTTTTGGTTTAATGTGGCTCATAAAACTGTAGTCAGATGTGGGTGGGAGGTCATAGGACTTGGCCTCGGAGGCTGGAAAGGGTCATCATGAGACGTTCTCCTGTTTTGATGCATCCATGTGAGTTTTTGTCTGTTTTTTTTTTGGGGGGGGGTAACAGTTTTATTGAGTTTTCACTTATATACTGTACAACACATGGGATTTGGAAAATCAGGACGCTTCACGTTAAAACCTGGTTTTCTGGTGACATTTCCTTCTGGCAAGGTGTGGGTTTGCCACAGGCCCCACCTCTCCCTAGTGTCTCACCTTAGCTTCCCTGTGCCTATAGGGAGGCAGAGGGGAGGGGGCCCATTTGTTGGGGTGGGAAGCACTTGTTGAGTTGAGTATAAGCCTGGTGTTCATTGCTGCATGTGCTTAAGCCATGCTTCCCAGCCCCAGGAGCTCATTAAAGAGTGCTGTGAGGGGGAAGCCCTGGGTGTAGGGGAGCACAGAGGAAGCACCTGAGTGAGGTTGGGGATTCAAGGAAGACTTCCTGGAGGTGGTGACATCTAAGCTGAATCCAGGTGAGAACCAGGCAAAAGTGAAAGGGCATTCCAAGCAGAGGAAGCAGCTGTGCAAAGGCCCAGGGGTTGGAAAGTGGAGGATAGGGTCAGAGACCTGCGAGGAGAACAGTGGGGCTTGGCCTAGGCACCTTGCATGGTGGTTCCCTGCTCCCCTCTCTGAGCTCATCTTCCTCTCATTCCTTCTCTCCCTCCACTCCAGCCACACTGACCCTCTTTTCCTTGAACATGCATAGCTCATTCTGGCCGCAGGGCCTTTGCACTTGCTGTTCCTTCTGCCTGGAATGCCCTTCCTCATCTCTTGACTCATGGCTGGTGCTTCTCACGCTTCAGGTCTCTGTTCAATGTCACCTCCTCAGAGCGGCTTGCCATATCTTATATCTAAAGGAGGTGCCCCCATCACCTCCCAGACACTCCTTGGCCCCTCACCTCGCTATATTACTTTTTTCTCCATGACCCTTCTTGCTCCCTGACTTTATAGCTTCATTTGGGTTTATGTTTATTACCCACCTCCCCTGCACTAGACTGTAAGCTCCATGAGCATAAGGCTTAAGTCTGCCTTGTCCATGGTAACTTCAGCATCTGACAGAGTAGGCCCCAGCACGTAGCGACTGATCCAATGAACACAGTATTGATTAAGCTCCTAGTGTGCATGAGGCATTGGAGCGGAGGGTGATAAGACAGGTACTGGGCAGTCAGTGAGGATGTTAGAGCAGGGGGAATATGGGCATGCAAGGAAGCTGGGGTGGGGCCAAGGGCTGGGCCTAACCTGGTCTCTGCCTTCCCTGCAGGGTCACCGTCCTCTCTCCCTGCCCATCGTGGAGGCAGGTCCTGCAGGTGGGTGTCTGGGGTCAGGTTGCCCCCAGGTTGAGTGGCCCAGGAGGAGTGAGGATGGGGACCCCTGGGTCCTGCTCACCCTGTGACCTCCTCTCTCCTCTCCTTTGCTCCCTGACTGCCCCAGACAGGGCAGATCTAGACAAGAGAGCCTCTCTGCCACCTGGACCAGCAGGCATGTCCCCGGAGTCCCTATCTGAGCCCAGGGAGGAGGCTGTTGGGGTTTTGCCAGCCTCAAGGCAGGTCCCTGGGATGACAGCAGCCTCCTCAGAAGCCAATGGGCCCTGCCCCGGACTCAGCCCTCCTCCGGAGCAGGAGCCAAGTAAGGGGGTGGCAGCAGTGGAGAGGGGGGTGGGTGAGGCCAAAGGAGGGGGTGTGGTGAAGGTGGTGTGGGAGGGGCTGAGGGCCACAGAAGACTGTGCCATAGGGGCCACAGGCCCAGAACTGGAGGCTAAGGTGGAGGAGGTGGTGCTGGAGGCCATTGGGGACAGGCAGGTGGCTGGCAGCCCAGAGCTCCCATCCTGGGTGAAGGAGGACAGAAATGTTGTGGAGGTGGTCTGGGAAGGGGTGGGGGGCACAGAGGGCAGTGACTCAGTGGACACAGGGGAGGGATGGAGGGGTCGGGAGGCTGCACAGCCGAGCTCACCAAGGCTCCCAGAACAGGGAGTGATTTCTAGAGAAGGGGAAGGTTCTGACGAGGGCAGCCCTGAGGGCAATGGGCGGGGGGGCTCTGGAGGTGAGGAGGGGTCTTTCATTTGGGTGGAGAGATCAGTCCTCAGCGAGGAGTGGGAAGAGCTGCTGGTGGAGGGTCTGGAGGGGCCGGGGCCAGTGGCAAGGGAGGGAGGAGATGAGGGCCTGCTGGGGAAAGAGAAGAGAGGAGGTGAGGAAACCTGGGAGGTGGAGAGGAGGCAAGCAGAAGAATCACTGGGAGTGGAGAAGAAAGGAGGTGAGGAAAAGCTAGGAACAGAGAGGGAAGAAGCCAAGGAACCACCCGGAATAGAGAAGAAAGGAGATGAGGAACAGCTTGGGGCAGAGAGCAGAGGAGTTGAGGAATCACTGAAAACAGAGAGGGAAGGAAGTGAGGATCAGCAAGGGGCAGAGAGGAGAGTTGAGGAACCATTAGGAGTAGAGAGAAAAGAAGTTGAAGAGTCATTGAGAGCAGAAAAGGAAAGAGGTGAGGAAAAGCTAGGGGCAGAGAAGAAAGAAGATGAGGGACCACTGAGAGAAGAAAAGAAAGGAGATGAGGTACAGCCAGGGGCAGAGAAGAGAGCAGTTGAAGAACCGCTGGTGGCAGAGAGGAAAGGAGGTGAGGAAAAATTGGAGGCAGAGAAACAAGGAGATGAGGGACCACTGGAGTCAGAGAAACAAGATGAGGGACCACTGGATTCAGAGAAACAAGAAAGTGAAGAACCATTGGAGGCAGAGAAAAAAGGAGGCGAGGAACTTTTGGAGACAGAGAAGACCCAAGGTATCGAGCAAGATCCAAGTCCAGAAGAGCAGAGAGAGTCAGGGGGTGGAAAGGAACCCCAGGCAGAGGAGGTGAGCGAAGCAGGTGCTTCCCTGGGAACCAAGGAAGAACCAAGGCCAGAGGAGGGAGGACTGCAGCCCCAGGAGAAGCAGGAAGGCCCCCTGGAGGAGGAGGCAGAAAAGCCCCAAACTCCTGCTGAGGGCCAGGGCCCCTCGGGGGATGCTACACCCCTTCTGGCAGAGACCTCCGCTTTGGAGCAGCCCACCGAGTGCCAGCCACTGCTTCCAGTGGAGGGGCCCAGTGCCCACCCTGTGCCCACGTACGCCCCTGCCCGGCAGCCTGAGCCACCTGCCCCCCATGAAGGTGAAGAGGCAAGGGCCCCTAAGCAAAAGACGTGCCAGTGTTGTGCGGTTATGTGAGGCTGCATCCCTCCACGCGCAGCTCCTCTCACAGCTACCTCGGCCTCTTGGCAACCAGCAGAGGGTCCCAGGCACAGACAGGGCACCACGGGACTGGCCATGGCACCTGGGAGCCAGCTGGCCCACACATCCACCTCTACCTGGGCTTCTGTCCACTGCCTGTGACCCTGGCCCCCTTCTGCAATGAAGTCTTTATACTTGAAAATAAAATGTTAAAACACAGACAGCTTGAAATGTGTGTGTTGATAACACAGAACCTCCCCACCGCCTTCCGGTGGGAAATCAAGGGTTTAACTCTACTAGAATCAAAGAGTGTGAATCAGCAAGAGTATAGATTTAGCTGCTGTAACCAAAAGACCTCAAGCTACAGTAGCTATAAAAATATGAAAGTTTATTTCTCCACTGGCTCTGATCCATGTGGTCAGTCAGAGACTTAGGTTCCTTTCCACTTCTTGCCCCACCCTCTCCTTGGCATGGTCAAAGCTGGATCAAGGGCACGTTGATTCTCCGGCTCATGGGAAAGGGAGGAGAACGTGGAGGAGTCCCCACCCAGTGTTTTAAGACCCACCAGACGGGATGGGAGGTGAAGTGGCACACGTCTGTTCTATTGGTGAGAACTCAGTCCATTGCTGCACCTAGCTGCAAGGGAGGCTGGCAATTGTACCTAACTCCAGTTCTGTTACAGCAGAAGTACAGACTTTGAGAGGCAACTGATGCTCTGGATTTCATACATTTTCCTTTACTCCTTTGTTCACCCACTGTAGTCCCTATTAGGGCCGGCCCTTCACCGTGGGGGTCCTTCAATCCCAGCTTTTCCTGGCTGGGTGCCCTCAGGCAAATGACTTTGAGCCTCAGTGTCTTCATCTGTCAACAGGGCTGATCTAGGGCTGGGGTGAGCAGCCCTGTGATGTGGCCTGTAGCCCCCAGCCTGAGGTAAGATTCAAGCCAGAACCTGAGGTCTGGGGGTCGCCAGCAGGCCCAGCTCTTCAGGTGTGGGCAGGAAGTGTTTCTCATACCCAGAGTCAAGTGCGGCAGGGGGCTGGGAGGGCTCCATACCTGGCAGTGGCTCTATTTCCTGCACCTCCAGGATGGGCACGTCCACAAGGGGCTGGGCCTGGAGCCCCTCCTGGGAAGGGATGAAGCTGAGATTCTGACCCTTCCTCCCCACTCCCAGCCTCCCAAATATCCCAGGACCCCCCAAGTCCCCACTGGGCCCTGACAGCCCTGCCTTTTTGCTTACCTCGATGTGGGGCTGGACAGAATTGCTCTTGGCTGGATCTGGAACCTTCTCCCAGACCCAGTGGGGCAGCACCTTGTGCCAAAGATGGACGCACCTGGCAAGCGGGTAAGAGTCAGGGCAGGGATCCCGGTGGCCAGACACCCATGCCCAGGTTGCATGGGCCAGGAGCATCGAAGTGCCCTCAGGCCTTTCCCCTCCCCACCCCAAGCTCAGCTAATGTCCAGCCACCTTTCCCACCCAGAAAGAGACCCACATGTCTGACAGCCTCACCTTCCAGAGGTGGCCAGGACCAGGCCCATCAGGGGCACACCGCATAGGAGTAGGACACCTGGCAGAACTTTCCACTTCAGTGTGTTATCTGCGGGGGAAAAAGAACGTTTGGACACCAGGGAGGGGCCAGCCTCATGGATGAGGCAGGGCTTAGGTAGGGGAAGCTTGTAAGTGGGCGGGGCTTGTGACTGGGCAGGGGCTAAGGATGGCGGGATCTTGTGATGGAGTGAGCTTGTGCATAGAGCAAGGCTGGGTGAAGGGCCAGTACTCAGTGAAGGGTCTAGGGGCAGGGATGAGTGAAAGGGCGAGAGATACACATTGCTGCATAATACATAGCATTAAGCAGAACCAAAATGTCCCAAGGCATTGTCAACAACCCCCCCAAGTCAAAAGGTTGCCCACCTACTGAAGCCCAAGTAATGATTCCAGACACCTTCCCCTAATGGAGCAGGCCACCTCCTTGCGACAGTCTCACCCCAGGCCCCCTACCTGGTAGGTGCAGCTGGATGCTGGGTCCAGGTGGGCCCTGTCCTGCTATGGTGGATGCAGTCATCCACAGCTCGCAAGTACCCCAGTGAAGGTTTGGCAGGGTGACATTCTGGGTGCCACCACTCACTAAAGGACACAACCCGAGAGGTTAAGGAGGTGGGTAAATCCCACCTCAGGGCCTTTGCACATGCTGTTCCCTTGGCCTAGAACACTCTACCCCCCACATGCACACGGCTCCTTTCTTGCCTCCTTGAGGTCTTTGCTCAAATGTCACCTCCTCATTAAGGCCTTCCCTGAATCTCCCTTTTAAAATTGCAACCCCCTTTACCACCTGTCTTCCCTGCTTCATGCCTCTACTCAGCACTTATCACCATCTAACACACTGCATATTATTTATTCTGCGTATGCCTGCGTGTCCCCCATTAGAAAGGCAGCTCCACAGGGCCGGCTTCCAGCACCTAGGTTGGTGCCTGGCACAGGGTAGACACTCCAAAACCATATATTCAAGTAAATGTAAGAATGAATGAGCATCACATCCCTCAGCTGCACAGAACTCCGTGGAGAGAGATGCAACCCCAACAAGGGGGGGGATATTCCCACCTCCCAGAACTATTTTCGTTTGCCTTTTCTCCTAAATTTTTGTTTTTTTCACTGAAGGAGGATGTAGCTTTCGAGTATGCTATAGGATCACGGGAGAATTGCACATGGATCAAGATCTACTGACATGGATAGGTGTCCAAGCTAAATCATCAGGTGCCGTGCAAAAGGCAAGTCGCAAAATATCAGTCATAAGATCCAAGGGCTAAACTATAGCACGGTCCACTTTTATATTTAAAGTGTGTGTGTGTGTGTGTGTGTGTGTGTGTGTGGAGCGCTGGTGGTGCAGTGGTTAAACACTTGGCTACTAACCAAATGTTGGTGGTTTGAACCCACCAGCCGCTCCATGGGAGAAAGATATGGCAGTCTGCTTCCGTAAAGATTACAGCCTTGGAAACCCTATGGGGCAGTTCTACTCTTCCTATAGGGTTGCTATGAGTTGGAATGGACATGACGGTGATGGGGTTTTGGGTTATATATATATACACTTATATATATATGTAACTGTTTTCACCACCCAGGAATTATACACACACACACCTTATAAATCGCATGTTTATAATTGTGTGTGTGTGTGTGTGTATAGTTCCTGGGTGGTGCAAACAGTTAACACGCTCAGCTGCTAACTGAAAGGTTGGAGGTTTGAGTCCACCCAGAGGCACCTCTGAAGAAAGGCCTGGTGATCTACTTGTGAAAAATCAGTCACTGAAAACCCTATAGAGCACATTTCTACTCTGACACTCATGAGGTCACCATAAGTTGGAATCAACTTGATGGCAACTGGTTATTTATTTTTTTTGGGGGGGCGGTAATCATGTTAAGGTGATTTTTTTAAGGTCTATTTGAAGGATCCCTGGTTGCGCAATGGTTAAAGTCATCGACTGCTAACTAAAAGGTCAGCGGTTCAAAACTACCAGTGGCTCCTGCTTTCGTAGAGATTTACGGCCTTGGAAACCCTATGGGGTCACCATGAGTCAGGATCGACTCGATGGCAGTGGTTTTTTTTTTTTTTTCCCATCAGAAAAGGGAAAAAGTGTGGAACAGAACTTCAAATGCCCAAAGAATCCAGACTTACTGGACCCATTGTAGCTAGATGAACCCCTGAGACTACTGCCCTGAGATACTCTTCAAATCTTGAACCTAAACTATCCCCTGAAGTCATCTTTAAACAGAAAAACAGTCTAGCTCAAAAAGTAAAGAATGTCCCCCTTAAGTATTGTGCTTTTTTAAAAAAGTAACTATTACGAGCCCAAAGGGACGACAGTAACTCTAAAGCATAGATGAGAAGTTTAGGGGGCAGTGAGTCTAAATTGATGGGGGTGAGACAACCAGAGCAGAAATAACGAGAATGTCGCCACAGTGTGAAGAATGCAACTGATGTCACAGAACAATATGTGTAGAAATTGTTGAAAGGGAGCGTGTTTTGATGTGTATATCCCCCCTCTAAAAAAACAAACAAACAAACAAAAAAAAACCTTTATCAGTTAGAGATAAATGCTGAGGTACTAAAATACTTAGGGATGAAATGACACCAAAGATTCTAGCAAAAAAAAGTATGGGGTATAAATTAAAATAGGCAAAATGTTGGTGATCATTGAAGCTGGGTGGTGGGTGGGTACTGGGGTTTTGTCATACTTTCTACTGTGTATGTGCTTGAAAATTTCTATAATAAGAAGTTAAAACCAAAAAACAACAACACACAACTCTTATGTCATGTTAGTATCCTCACAGAAAAATCTGGATGCTGCATTGTCAGCATCAGAGAAACAGAATGCTGATATTCTTGATGATATATATATATATATATATTTAACATTTTAGCTTTTGTAACAAGCACAAATAACTTTTGTATTTAGAAAAAAGAGCAAAAAAGATATTTTTAAAAAGTCATTTGTGCTCAGGGTAAAAATGTAGCCTATACCCAAAGGTATGAAAAAGAGATAAAAATCATTTGTAATCCTACAAGACCTGTGGACACTGTGGGGAATTTCTTTTTATGTTTTCATACTCATATTCATTGCTCAGTATAGAGCAATGCTTTGCTGTATACGGGGCTTATTTTACAAAAATAGAACCCTCCGACGGAGTTTTGTAACCCTTTCTGTCTTTTTCACTTAATAAAATATGACAGGCATCTTTCAATGTCAATAAATATAGATCTGAGTCTTCATCTTTAATGGCCGACTGATAGTCCATTACATTGATAGCTGGGATGGGTATTATCCTCTAGGGGATTGATGGCATCATGTATTCACCCAGGGGCTGAGAGGGAGCCAAGGAGCCCATCTAGGGGCAAGGGGCGGGATAGACTGATGGTGTGGGTCTTGTGGGGGCTGGGAGGAGGGAGCAGGGAAGCTCACCATTCAAGCAGACGAGGGACCTGGTTTCACTCTTCACACACAAGGTGTAGTGGGTGAGGTGGCCCCGGAGTTGGTGCCGTGGGACCTCTCCCCATGCTATGGTGGGGATCCCTGAGGGTGCATCCTGGAGTCGCCAAAGCTCTGGCCCCATTAGAGGTGCTGGGGAGAAAGCCAGTGGGTCAGACCTGCTGCGGTTCCAGGACCCTCCATCCTCCAGCCCCACTTCTTACCTAGTTCCTCTACGAACCCCCAGACTGAGGGGGCAGGAGACAAGCCCCAAGGAGAGACTGTGGTCACTCTGATCTGATAGGGGACTCCTTTCTCGAAATTCCCTGAATCGGAGAGGAACAAAGTCCAGTTACAGTTGGCTCTCTCTCCCTGTCATTTCCTACTTTGTAGGTGTCTTCATGAGGGTCCCCAGAAGGAGACCCTTAGATAGGGATTTGACACAAGTTGCTTGTATGGAAGGTGACCCCAGGCGGTACCAGCAGGACAGCAAGGAAGGGAAGGCAGCCAGTGAATGGTGTGTTATTAAGGACGTTCCCACCATGGGCAACTGGGGCTCAGTCCCACTGGGAACCTCAGGGAGAAAGCAGAGAGCACGCACCTAGGAGTCATCCCACCTAGGAGTGAGGGAGGTGGGGTATTGGTCCAGCAACTCCCTCCCATCAGTTATTGGGTGAGGGCTGCTCCTGAGGGGCCTTATATTCCCCAGCACTTCCAGCCTGTTACCCAGGCAGGCAAAATTCTTCAGTGACCAGGAAAAGCCCTTGAACCAGGAAATGCAGGTGCTGGCGGCTGGGAGAGGCCCAGCAGCTCGGAGGTAGTTAAAAGAGGGGATGTGAGTGGGGCACCTACAGCTCCTCGACCAGTAGGTGAGAAGATCCTCCTTGAAACCTAGTGCTTCAGCATGGCCTTCCCCAATGGAGAATTTTCCAGAATTGGGGGTCCTATTCTTTCGCCCAAGGAGCCCTGGTAGTACAGTGGTTAAGCCCTGGGCTGCTAACTCACCAGCTGCCCCCTGAGAGAAAGATGTGGCAGTCTGCCTCCATAAAGATTATGGAAACCCTATGGGGCAGCTCTACTCTGTCCTATAGGGTTGCTATGAATCAGAGTCGACTCCACGGCAATGTGTTTGGGGTTTTTTTTTTAAATTCTTTCACTCATGTTTGTGGACCTTGGGACTCTGTCCTAGATTTCTCACCCACACCTTCTTAAGCCCTCTCAAGTCCTCTATACGAACTAACTCCCCAATACCAAGCTCCAGCAGAGAACCCTTTGTGGGCCCCAGACCTGAGTACCCAGCAGCTCCACGGATGATCCCAATTAGATGACCACACGAGCATCACAGCTCAATATACCCAAATGGGTTCCCGAAATTTCTGCTCTGAGACTTCTGACCAGAACCCGCCTGCTTCTCCCTGCTCCTCAGTCCCTACCTGGTTCAGCCCCATCCTCTCCTATCTGGACCAATGCAGTCGCTCCTGGTCCTCCGCTTTTAGTCTCAACCCCACAGTCTGTTCCCCGCCCACAGCCGCCAGAGGGCGCCCGTGAGCACCTAAGACAGGGAACGTCCTCCACTGCTCACAATCCTCCAGGGTTCCCACCTCACTCAGGGTAAAAGTCCAAGTCCTTCCTGTGGTCCACAAGGCCCCTGACCTCATCTGCCCCCAGCCACCCTCATCCCCACTCTATTCCACCATATTGACCTCCTTGCTGTTCTACTATGCCAGGCATGGACCAGCCTCAGGGCCTTTGCACTGGGTGTTCCCTCTCCCTGGAATGCTTTTCCCTCAGACATCCTTATGGCTCCTCCCTCACCTGCTTCAGGTCTTGGCTCAAATACCACTTCCCCAGAAAATCTTTTTCTAACCTCTCCTTCTAAAAGAGCAGTTCTCCCTTCTTCCCCTTCCCGTACTTTATTTTCCTCCAACTACATTACAGATATACTTGTTTGTTTAATTGGCAGCCTGCCTCACAAGAATGGTGGCTCCATGAGGGCAAGGGCATTGCTGAGAGGCAGGGTGTTGTGATGGTTCAGGGCTTGGCTTCAGGAGCCTGTGTGGTTCAAATTCTAGTTCTACCACTTACTTGCTGTGTGGCCTTGGGCAAGTTGCTTAACCTCCCTGGGCCTGTTTCCTCATCTGTAAATTGAGCATTATAATAATAGAAACTCACTTGTATGATTAAGTTCAACTGATTGAACGCATATAGTAAATGCTCAGGAAATCCAGCTGCCCGTATGTGTACCACTGTCTAGAACAGGGAGCTCAACAAATCTTTATTGCCCAAACGAATGATACTCAAACCATAATACTTTCCCAGACTGCCCATTAGTCTGCCCTGCTTTACCAGCTGGGATAGGAACCCAGGTGTCCTACAGTCTCACCTGGCAACAGGACACTGAGATTCCCAGGGGGAAGCCAGACCCAGCTGAGGTTCTCCGGGGGATCCCCGTCTCGAGCCCAGTCCACCACGTGCTCCCACAGCTCCCCGGCTCCCTGCTGCCAGGTCACCAGCAGCTCCTTGCTGTCAGAGGTGCTGCTGACCGCCACATCATGGGGGGCAGAGCCTGGAAAGAGAGGTAGGGAGGAGAAGTCTTGGCTGCCCACTCAGGAAGTTCCCTCCTGTCCCTCCAGGGCACCGCGTGGAAGAAGTTCACAGCCTCTTACCTGAACAGGCCAAAGAGAGGTTGGTGAAGATCTCCTGGTTCCTGGCGTTGACAGCGGACACCCCAGCCCATTCCGCCTGGGCGGGGATGGAGGAGTTGCAGCAGGGGATCCCTTCCTGGAGCAGCTCCCTACCTTCAACCCGGAACTGGACTCTGTAGCTCATTTGCACACAGGGCCCAGGGGCCTGAGGGAAGAGGGGAAGAAGGGGTTAATAGCTCCCATTTATCAGGCACATACTGTGTGCTTCAGTGAGGTCAACCAACAAACCAGTCAGCAAAGTATTTTTTCATTTTATTTTTGTTGTTGTTGAGAATATACACAGCAGAACATACACCAGGTTCAACAGTTTCTACAGGTACACTTCAGTGACACTGATTACATTCTGCCAGTTGTACAATCACTCTCACCCTCTTTTTCCCAACTGTTCCTCCTCCATTAACATAAATTCACTAGGTTTCCTATCTAATCTTTTGAGTTGCTGTTGTCAATTTGACCCTATACAGACAGATCTTAAAACAGCAAAGTATTTTTGTTGGCTCCATTTTAAAGATGAGGAAACTGAGTCTCAGAAGTGTTCTGCAGTAGAGGCAGGTTAGAATGTGGTTCCAGGGCTGGGACTAGGGTGAGTTGAGTGAGATACTCACTTCAGATGCAAAATTTAAGGGGACACCAAAAAGCCAATGATGAAGATAAATAATATTTTAATAAATCAAAATTAACACAAAAAACCCATAATGAACAAAATATCAACATTTTAAGTAAAGATAGGATCTGGCCCTGCACTTGCATGATGCTGCCTCACTCGCCTCACCGTAATTCTGGTCCTGGTTCCAATCAAGCTTTATTTACAAAAACAGACAGCTGACCCATGGGCCATAGTTTGCTAATTTGATTTTTTTTTTTTTTAATATTGCATTAAATTATTATTTATCTTGATTACTGAGCTTTTTTGGCACTCCTTAAATTTTGTGCCCTGGCGAGTGCCTCACTTGCCTCACCCTAGTTTGTGTCCTGTGCAGTTCTTAGGAATTTCAAATTTCTCATTGCATAGAGGAGTGGGTATGTGTAACAAAAAGGATGGCACCCTTGAGGGGACTTTGGAGGAATCTGTGGGAGTTTTTGGTTGCCTTAATGATTGGTATTTGGTAGGCAAGAGCCAGGGATGCAACACGGTCTTGGAAACAAAAAATGTTCCCACATCCCTTGTCACTTTTGAATGTTGTCCCCACTGGAAACTCATGTGCAGGTTGCCTGGACTAGAGATATGATGGCTGGAGCTCAGGCATCCATGCTGGACCATGAGGCAATACATAAAACATGGTAGAGCAGTGTGGTAGAGAACCCTGGAATGGTGGAGCTGCCACAACAGGCCAATGTGCCAACCCCTAAACTTCCTGTATTGAGAGAAATAACCTCTGTCTTGTTTACACCATTTTTATTTGGGGTTTCCTGACATGTGCTGAGAAATGTAATTGGTCCCCGTAGCTCACCTTCCACAGAAGCAGGGCTTCTTGTTCAGCTGTTGTCCCACAGAGGTTCCCGGACACCCACATGTCTTTTGGAGCTGATGGGGATGAAGAAAGAGAAAGGGCATGATAGATCAGGCTTCCAGGAGCAGGGTCAAAGGTTTAGGGGCAAGCCTGGAGATCCTCACCAGAGGGCGGTGTCTGGAAGGACAGAATGGGGCTCCACTCGCCCCACAGATCCTCTTCTACTTGCATTCGACAGCGGCCAGACATCTCATAGCCAGTGGCTAGCTCCAGGTCCTGGATCTCTACAGGGGTCAGGGGTATGGACTTCAGTTCTGGCTCCAGCTGGGGGAGAGACAGGAGAGAGGGATGGGTTCAGGGGCTATGCTGAGGGTACTTGACTATACAGCACTTAACTCTTATGTGCCAACAGGGTGATCAATGGTCCCATTCTGCCTGAGATTGAGGGGGTTCTCAGGATACAGGGCTTTCAGTCCCAGGCAAACCAAGACTAGGTGGTCACCCTATGTGCTAGGCATGGCAGTAGGTCTATTATTCTATTATTACCCTTGTTTTACAGATAAGGAAACAGAGGCTCAGAGAGGTGAAGTGACTTGCCCAAGGTCACAGAGCTGGTGAGTACCAGAGCTGGGACTTGTACTCAGGCAGTCAGATTCCAAAGTCTGTATCTACCATTGCTCAGAATTGTATGAATAACCACAATGACAGTAACTCTGCTCTTTATTGTGGTGTTTTGTGTCAAGAGCTGTGGCTAAGACAGCTGGTTGTCTCCAATATCCACTCTCTCCTTCTTCCTTTGGAAATAGAACCCCTGAGTATTAGTGCGGAATATGGCTGCCCAGAACACAGACTACATTTCTTAGCCTCCTTTGTAGTTCGGTGAGGCCATATGACTACATTCTGCCCAATGAGAGATGAGAGGAAATGATGTATAAAACTTCCAGGTCATGCCCTTAAAATGCATGGGCAAACCAAAAAAAAAAAAAACAAAACCAAACCCATTGCGGTCAAGTCAATTCCGACTCATAGCGACCCTACAGGACAGGGTAGAACTGCCCCATAGGGTTTCCAAGGAGCACCTGGTGGATTCGAACTGCCAACCTTTGGGTTAACAGCCATAGCTCTTAACCACTACACTACTAGGGTTTCCAAATGCATGGGCAGGTCCCCCAAATCCTAGCTCTGGAGTTGCCTTCTGCTGTCTTGCTATGTGACCTTGGAAAAGTTGCTTAACTTCTCTGAAGTTCAGCTTCCCCAACTACAAAAAGAGATCTTACCAGGAACTCAATAGATAGTCCTGGATAGCATGGGAGAAAAATGTGGAACAAAACTCATATTCCTTAAAAAAAAAAAAAAAAGGCCAGACTTACTGGACTGGTAGAGACTAGATGAACCCCTGAGACTATCGCCCTGAGATACTCTAAACTTGGAATTCAAACCACTCCCAGAGGTCAAAGGACAGTCTGGCCCATAAAATAAATCATATCACCCGTGAGTACTATGCTCCTCAAAATAATCGTCCAGGTGAAACCAAATGGTTAACATTTACCCTAGACCAAAGATGAGAAGGCTAGAGGAGACAGGGAAGCTAGATTAATAGAAACAGAACAACCAGAATGGAAATAATGAGAATGCTGATATATTGTGAAGAATGTAGCCAATGTCACGGAACAATATGTATAGAAACTGTTAAATGAGAACCTAATTTCTTTTGTAAACTTTCACCAAAAACACAATAAAATATTAAAAAAAAAAAAGAGAGAGAGAGAGAGATCTTAAAAGCATCTACTATATAGGGAGGTTGGGAGAACTCATCAAGATAATCCTTGCTGAGTGATTAGCTCAGGGCCTGATACACAGTAGGTGTTCAGAATTGTCAGCTGCTTTTATGATTAAGTGTTTACTGGAAGCCAGGCCCTGCTCCTCATCTGTAAAATGGGTAGATGTAAAATGCAGTTACCTCAAAGAGGTTTTGCAAGGATTCAATAAACCCATGTTTGGGAAGAGCCTAGAACAGTGTCTGGCAAACAGAATGCTCTCTGAGAGTTTGCTGTTGTTATTACTGGCAGTCCCCAACTTTCAACGTATTTGAGTTATGACGAACCACACTTATGAATCAGTCCTTTTTTGTTCGTTTATGTTATCATTAGTAATACACACTACATACAATATTGCAGTGCGTAATTTGCTGATGTTATCATTCTCAGGTATAATGTTTCCAACCCCCAAAGACAAATAAAGATTGAATCTACAAAGATACTGATAATAAAAAGCAATAATAATGAAAACTAAAAAAAGAGGTATTTGACGTATGCCAGAACCGACTTCTGACAGAGTAGTCGTCGGCTTGGAAGGCCATCGTAAGTCAGGGACTACCTGAATTATTTTAAGGTTAACTTAAGCTGTTTGTGAGCACTTTCACTTGTTCATAGAAATGTTAGAGAAAGCTTATTGAGTTTCTCACAGATTTCAAGTAGAGGCAGAGTTGTGATTGCATGGAATTCATAGATTGTTTTGGGAGAAATTTTTAGCTGAAGAAGACATATATGCAGGAGTTTGGGGGGATGAACCCTGAGCTGAGTCTCTGATTTGGGAGTGATGCCCTGGGGCTCTGCCTGAGATGGGCTGGAGGGAACAGGGACCCTGACCCCTGACACTCACCAGGGTCCAGGCCTCTTCCTGGCATCTTCGGTAGTAGAACTGGCAGACCATGTCCTTCTGATGGGGCCGCAACGTGGGTGGGGCCCAGTGGACCGTGGTCTCCAGGGGGTCATCCTCTGAAAAGTTTATGTCAGGGCACAGTCGCGGGGCATCCAGCTTCACTGGGGAAGAGGAGGCCAGGGTGCAGTGAGCTGGGTCCTCCAGGACCACCCACCTCCACAGGGTGCCCTCCCACCACATTACCTCGGGTTTCTAGGTCCACGGAGATTGGGGGCCAAAGAGGCCCATCTGCCTCGGCCCCCCAGACAAGGAGTGTGTCAAACTCGGTGAACTGTTCCCGTGGAATGGTCACCCAGCTCTGCCCAGTGGGCACTGCCACCACCTGGGTTCTGTTGAGATGGCTATAGGGAGAGATGCTGGGACAGGGGGTACATTGGGAGCCAGAGCCACAATGACAAGAATCCTAGTGCTGGCAGAGAAGTCATCTAGTGCAATGGCTGGAGCCTGTTCTGCCCGGGTTCAAATCCCAACTCTGCTGCTTCAGAGCTGTGTGACATTGAGCAAGTGACTTAACGTCTTTGTGCCTTAGTTTCCTCATCTATAAAATGAGGCCAATAAGCTGAGAGGGCCAGGGAGGGGAGTAAATGAGATGATAGATGGAATATGTTCAGAACATCGTCAGGTGCACAATACATGTTATGTAAGCATTGGTTATGGCATTTATTGCATACCTACTATTACATGTAAATGTATGCATATTTACATACATTCAACTATTCAGTCAGCAAATCTTTATTGTGTCAGGCCCTGTTCTAGAAGCTGGGGATAGAGCTAGGACCAAAACAGACAAGGTCCCACTCTCTGAAGCTGACGTTCCAGTGGGTGAGACAGACGGGAAACACGTGAATATATTTTAGGTGCCATGTCAGGTGGTGATCAGCGGTATAAGCTCCAGCAGAGAGAGAGATACGGTGTGACAATGCGGGGGAAGTGATGGTGCTGTTTTAGTGGGAGGGGGAGAGTGGTGGTCAGGAAGGGTGTCTCAGATGAAGAGACATTTCAATAAAGGCCTGAAGAGGTGAGTAAGGAGTCATGCAGTACCTGGGAGAAGAGCATTCCAGGCAGAGGGAACAGCCAGTGCAAAGGCCCTGGGGCCTGACTGTGCCTGGTGTGTTTGAGGAACAGCGAGGAGGCCAAAGTTGCTGGAGCAGAGTGAGGGAGGTGGACGAGCAGGGGAGATGAGGGCAGGGAGGGGACAGGGCAGATCCTGCAGGGCTTGTGGGCCGCAGGGCGGACTTGAGCTTTTATCCAGGGTGAGGTGGGAGCCATGGAGGGTTCGAAGCAGAGGAGGGACATGCCCTGACTCAGGTGCTCACAAGCTCCTTCTGCTGCTGTAGGGGGCACAGACTGGGGGAAGTGAGAGTAGGAATGGGAGGTCAGGGCGGAGGCGACTGACTGGTCCAGGTGAGAGATTACAGGGGGCTGGACCCCAGAGCAGGGGCAGGGCAAGTGGGAAGAAGTGCTGGATTCTAGATAACGTGGAAGATGGAGCCAACTGGGTTTGCTGATGGAGCAGATGTGGATGAGAAAGAGGAAACGAGAAAGTACCCAAGGTTTGGATTTCAAAGGTTTAAAATAGGGCCTTTCTCAAAAAAAAACAGCAAATAACAAGTGCTGACAAGGATATGGAGAAATTGGAACCCTGCACATTGCTGGTGGGAATGTGACATGGCGCAGCTGCTTTGGAAAACAGCCCGGCAATTACTCAAAAAGTTAAACAGAGAGTTACCATATGACCCAGCAATTCCACTCCTAGTTCTATATCCCAAAGAATTGAAAACAGGTGTTAAAACAGCTGATTGTCCACGAATGTTCATAGCAGCATCATTCACAATAGCGAAAGGTGGAAACAGCCCAAATGTCCACCACTGGATAAATGGATAAACAAAACATGGTATGTTCATACAATGGAATATTATTTGGCCATAAAAAGGAACGAGGTATTGATACTTGCTACAACATGGCTGGACCAACAACATGATGGGAGTGAAAGAAGCCAGACACAAAAGGTCACATATTGCATGATCCCATTCATATGAAATGTCCAGAATAGGTAAATCCATAGCGATGGAAGCAGATCAGTGGTTGCTAGGGGCTGCAGGGGGAGAGGGCCAGGGAGTGACTGCTGAGTGGGTACAGGAGTTTCCTTTGGGGGTGATGGAAATGTCTGCAACTTAATAGAGGTAGTGGTTGCACAACATTGTGAGTGTACTAAACGCCACTGAATTGTTCACCTTAAAATGATTAAATCTTACGTTATGTGAATTTCACCTCATTTAAATAAATTTTAAAACAGGACCTTGCTGACCCCTCAACCTCCACCAATTAAAACCAGCTCCCCCATACCCCATTCCCACCTTTAGGGGCCCCTTTTACTCTTCCCTCACTTAGCAGAATTTGAAATGATAAGTTTCCAGTATGATTCATCTTTAAGGGACGCCCGTCTCCCCAGCAGGCTGTGAGCTCCACGAGGGCAGAGCTTTCTGCCTGCCTCATTCACTGCTGTGTCCCCAGTGCCTGGAACAGCACTGCCAAATGAACAAATGATCTTTTCAGATGCTCAGAGAGGTTAAGCTACTTGCCTAAGGTCACACAGCACTAAAACACAGCTCCTAATTGTTAAGTATGTTCTCCTTGCCAAGCGCTTAACTCACTGAATCCTCAGAATCAACCCTGGGAGGCAGGTTCCATTATCATCATCCTTTAAGAGGGGAGGAAACAGAGGCTTAGAGAGGGGAAGTGATAGGTCCAGGGTCACACAGCAAAGAAATGAGGGGACCTGGATTTGAAGGACTTGAGATTGGGGGGAGGGCTGGGGGCAGGACTCCTGATCCTCTCAGCCTGAGAAGAACCCTTCACCACCCCCTCATCCCTCTGACGCCTGTTTCCCCATGCCACATAGTGTACTCACTACTTCTGGCTCTGAAAGTGGAGCGTGGAGGGGGTTCTTGAGTCCCCAAGAGGCTCCCACGAGCAGTTCAAATCACCCAAGAGTCCAATTCGGTAGCACTGCATCGGGCCAGGGCTGCCTGGAAAGGTGGGGCGGGGGGAAGGTCCCAGGGAAGGGTCACTGCACACTCCAGGACTTCTGGCAACTGCGGAGGCGTTTGGGGTCCCTTACGGAAGTGAGCAGCAGGTAGGGGGCGCGGGGCGCCCCAACCCAGCTTCGGTCTGCACTCCTCCCTCTCTCTGCCAGCGGGAGAGCGATGCCCGCCACATCCTGTTGCTGCCCCTAGAGCCGCCACCCCCACCCCGCCAGCTCGGGTTCCGGACCTCACTGCCGCCCCTTCCCCAACTCCTTTGTTCACCCCGTGCCTGCCTCAGAGGCGCTGAGTGGCGTCCCGACCTCTGCCATTCATTCCGCAAACTTCTGGCACACCCTGGCCAGTTTGCACTTTTAACGGTGAACGCTGGGGCAGAGCGCCGGCCCGAGAACTCTCCAGACTCACCCTGGGGACGAATCCGGTTCAACAGCAGAAACAATAGAGACAGCAGCCATGGGTTTGACAGAGGCCGCAGGCGGAAAGGAGCGGCCTGGGCCCCCCTCATGGCGCCCCTGCGCCCCGAGTCCGGCCCGGCCGGGCGCAGCCCCACTCGCCTCCCTCTCTGGTCCCCCGCCCGAGGCGGCCACGGGAAGCGGAGTCACCCCTCCGGCCACCCCCGCACCTTGCGCTCTGGGTCCCCGCCCCTTCCCAGTGACGGAAAGTCCCGGGGCGCAGTCACTGAAGCTGGGGAGGGGGAGTGGGGAGGAGTCCGGCGGTGGGGCGCTGAGGGCGGGGCCACCTTCCCAGAAACCCCGCCCCAGCAACAACACACACAGGCTGCAAAATCCTTTGAACTTTTATTATTGGGATCAGAACTTTTCTGATCCCTCCCCCATCAGACCCTCACCCAAGGTTATGAAGGGAACCCAGGGGTCCGGCTGCCACCCTTGGGGTCCACAGCCTTGGCATTGGGCAGGCGGAAGGAGGGAGAAGGGCTGGAAGGCAGGGAAATGGGAGTAGGGTAGGGGCATGAGGGGGGCTGGGGCAGGGGTATAATGGGGGCAGCAGCCCCAGCTGGGGCTGGGCAGAGGTCAGGGCTCAGGATGGGGGGTACCATTTGGTCAGGTAGGGGCACAGCTTGCTCAGGACACAGGATCCAGGTAAGCTGGACAGGTGCCAGTGATGCACTGATGAATGGATGCATGAGGGTGGAGAGATGAGTGGGCACTGACGAGTGGACAGCAGGCCTGGGGCATCGGCCTGGTGCCCTCGGCTGCCCGACACTCCTGGCTAGCAGATGCTGCTGATTTCACTCTTGCTGCAGCCCCACTTGCAGCAGTTGCTGGAGAGGCCAGCCAGGACATCACGGCCACCCCGCAGAGCCCCTGGGGTTCCTTGCCAGCTGGACTGGCCACTGGGGTAGGCCTGGCGGGGCTTGGTCAGGGCCAACCACTCGCTGGAGGCGACTGCCTCATCCAGCTCGCCCGCCAGGCTGTCCGAGTCGGTGGCTGCGTCTTGGAAGGCGTCCCCTGCAAAAGATAAGGAGAATTGGTGTTCGGGGTTTGGCTCTGCACACGCGAAATCCTGACTCCTGTCTGGCCTGGCTGCTTCCTTCTTGTGACTGGTCTCTGGGTAAAGTTTTTTTATTCCAGTGAGGCCTGGGTTCAAATTCTGGCTCTGCCACCATCTCTTATGGACAGATAATTCAGCCTCACTGAGTTTGACTTTCCTCTCCTGTCATTTCCTTCCCCTTTCTGTTTATTTATTGAGCAATTGATGGCTAAGAGCATGCAGCCAGGCTGACTGAGCGTGGATACAGCGTCTTTTAAGTTAAATAGTGAGCAAGTGAATTTGCTTCTCTTAGCCTCAGTTTCTTTGTCTGTAAAATGGGGAAAATGATAACTCCTACCTTCCTGGGTTTTGTAAGCAGTAAATGAGTTTTTAAAAAAATGTGGAACGATGTCTGGCATGTAATAAGCACTTAAACAGCCTCGATGACTTATTGAGCACTTATTGTGTGCCAGGCACTGTTTTAAGTGCTTTTGTGGATTAAATCCTTTATTCTTCTCAATGTCAACGCCATGGGGAGGGGGCTGATTTGATCACCCCATTTTCCGGAGAGGACACTGAAGCCTAAAGAGGTGGAGTAACTTGTACAAGAACACACAGGTAGTAAGTTGTAGAGCTGCTATTTGAACACACACACGCACCAGTGTGCTTCTGTGTCCACATTCCATCACCCCATCATCATGAACATGTTTTCTGCCAGGACCCTGCCCTCAATGACACCAGGCCCCCTGCCCCATCATGCCCAGACTGTGCCCCCTACCCTGCATAGACCATGTCCTTATCTGTTTCAACTCAACTCTGCCACTTAACAGGAGCTCTCTGTCCTGTTCCACAGATGAAGAGGCTTAGAGAGGGGTAGCGACTTGCCAAGGCGGGACACCTATTAGGCAGCAAAACCTGGCCTTATACCCACCACACCCCACATACTACCTGCCCCAGAGGGCTGGAAGCACTTCGTGAATGGCGTCTCCTGGAGTTGTGCAAGCAGCAGCCCGCCGAGCACAGACTCAGCACATAGAAGTGCTGAGGAACTAGCAGACTGTGCTCTGACTTCTAGCCCCCATCCGAGCTCTGCAGCTCTGCTCAGGGCTCCACGAGCCCTTGGAGGGCTGGGCTGCTCTCCCAAGCTGGATGTGGGGGGCCGGCGACCCTACTACCCTGGCCCCAGTTTGCATCTCTGTCCCTGGCTCCTTGGGCCCATCCTGCCATCCCACCTCCTCCACCATCTGCCCAGCCTCACCCATAGCTTCGTAGGTCAGGACGTCTGCCCGTCTCCATCGCGAGCCCCCGCAGATGAAAACGACTGCTCGGATGAACTCACGGCCGCAAAGCTTCACGCTGTAGGGTGCTGCCTGCACCTCAGCCCGCAGCCACAACTCCCCAGCCAGCACCCACACCTCCAGCAGCAGCAGCAGCATGCGCTTGGCCATGCTAGACAGAGGCGCCTCAGCCCCGGGAGAGGGCTAGGCTAGCAGCTTCCTGGGGTGATGACTCTGCTGGCTCTAGGCCCCTATTTATATCTCCTGCCTGCCCCCACCCTGTGTCCAGGAGCTGAGTGACTTCCTTTATCTCCCCCAGCAGAGGAGAGGCAAGCATGGCCCCCCGACTCTGACCTTTCCAGTTCCTGGACCAAGCGATAACCTTTCACCAGGGATAGGGTGCCGTGGCCCGGCTCACTGACATCTTCCACGCAGACAGGGGAGAAGGTCTCGAGTCTGACCCAGACCCTGACCCCACAAGGCTGGCCGAGAGGGTGCAGCTAGACCCCGTAGGCTGGAGTCCCAGGTCTCTTCTATAATAATAACAATAACCAAAACAGCAGGAGTAACAGTGAACACTCCCCAGTACAGGCTTTGGGGCATTTTGTACCTGTGTAATTCTCCCAACAACCTATGACAATGGTTCTCAAACTGGAGTCAGCGTCGAAATCTCCCAGAAGGCTTGTTAAACACAGATTGCTGGGTCCCACCCGCAGAGCTTCTGATTCCGAAGGGCCAGGGTGACCCAGAATCTGCATTTCTAACACATTCCCAGGGGACACCCATGCTGCTTCCATGGACCAGACTTTTCTTTTTAATTGCGTTAAGTATATGTATATATGTATGTATATAACAAAGCATTTATCACTTCAACTCTTTTACATGTACAGTTCAGTGACATTAATCACCTTCACCATGTTGTGTGACCATCACCACTATTCATTCCTAAATTTTTCCATCGCTTTTAACAAAAGCTCAGTACCCCCTAAGCAATGACTCCTCCTTTCCCCTTCCCTCCCACCCCTGGTAACTACTAATAAACTGTGGTCTCTGCACATTTTTAAAAAATGTTACTTATTTATTTGTTGTTATTGTTGAGGCTATACACAGCAAAACAGACACCAATTCAGCCAGTTCTACATGTACAACGCAGTGACATTGATTACATTGCTCTAGTGGTGCAACCATTCTCACCCTCTTTTTCTGAATCGTTCATCTGCCATTAATATAAACTCACTGCCCACTAAGGTTCCGATCTAAACTTTCGAGTTGCTATTGTCACTTTGATCCCATATAAATAGTTCTTAAAAGAGCACAGTGCTCAAGGCAGACATTCTTCACTAGTTAAGCTAAACTATTATTTGGTTTTAAGAAGACTTCAGGGGATATTTTTGGTCTAAGGTTTAAAGATTATCTCAGTGCAATAGTTTCAGCAGTTCATCCAGCCTCCATGGCTTCAGGAAGTCTGGAGTTCATGAGAATTTGAAGTTCTGTTCTACATTTCCCCCCTTTTGATCAGGATTCTTCTAGGAAATCTTTGATCAAAATGTCCAGTAATGGTAGCCAGGCACCATCCAGTTCTTCTGGTCTCATGGCAAAGGAGGCAGTTGTTCACGGAGATAATTAGCCACACATTCCATTTCCTCCTCCTATTCTTGACTCTCCTTCTTCCTCTGTTGCTCCAGGTGAACACAGACCAATTATTTTGCCTTGGATGTGGTCTTTATACATTTGCCCCCATTCTAGGTATTTCATATAAGTGGAATCATGTACTATTTGTCCTTTTGTGACTGACTTACTTCACTTAGCATAATGTTTTCAACGTTCATCTGTGTTGTAGCATGCACCAGGAATTCATTTCTCTTTATGGCAGAGTAACACTCCATTGTATGTCTACACCACTGTATGTATGTACCACATATTGTTTATTCATTCATTTGTGAATGGGCACTTGGGTTGTTTCTACCTTTTGGCTATTGTGAATAGTGCTGCAATGAACATTGGTGTACAAGTATCTGTTAGTGTTCATGGACCACACTTTTGAAAGCCACTGCACTATGAGGTTGGGACTGTGATCATCCCCACATTATAGACGAGGAAACTGAGGCACAGAGCGTTGAAGTAACCTGCTGTCATGGATTAAATCATGTCCCCCCAAAAATGTGTGTAGCAACTTGGCTAGGTCATGATTCCCAGTATTGTATGATTGTGTAATCTGATGTGATTTCCTTATGTGTTGTAAACTCTATCACTATGATGAGGTTAAGCTGACGAGGTTTACAAGATTAGATAGTGTCTTAATCCAATCTCTTTTGAGATATAAAAGAGAGAAGTGAGCAGAGACAATGGGAACCTCACACCACCAAGAAAGCAGTGCCGGGAGCAGAGCGTGTCGTTTGGACCTGCGGTTCCTGCACTGAGATGCTCCCAGACCAAAGGAAGACTGATGCATTGCAAGGACCTTCCTCCAGTTCCGACAGAGAGAGAAAGCCTTCTCCTGGAGCTGGTGTCCTGAATTTGGACTTGTAGCCTACTGGCCTATGAAAGAATAAACTTCTCTTTGCTAAATCCATCCACTTGTGGTATTTCTGTCAGAGCAGCACTAGATGACTAAGACACCTGCCCAAGTACAGGGTGTGGGTGGGGTTTAAACAGAGGCAGGCTGGCTCTAGAATCCATGCTCTCCAAGGGAAATTTGTTTTAGGATTAAAAAAATTTTTTAACATGTGTCATATATTACAGAGGAGCTGTGATGTGCTGGTAAATGTTAAATGATGGGCTTTCCAGAAAAAAGGCCCTGATTTGTCACAATTTTTCATTTCTAGCTGATTTCAACCTACCAGTGTGATGCTGACTGGCTCCTAAAATTCCTGAAAAGTTAACAGTCTACTCTCACAAGCCAGTATGAGCTGACTCCAGAACACCACTGGAATGTAAAAAAATACACGTATGAGTTAAAGAATCATTATAAACAGAACACCCAAGTTATCACCCTCAGGCCAAGAAATATGATGGGCCATCACTGAAGACAAACCCCCACCTTCCCCGCCCCAGTCACGGCCTTCCCTCCCCCCAGAGGTAGCCTCTATCTTGTTGTTAGCTGCCATCAGGTTGGCTCCCGACTCATGGCAACCCCAGGCATAATGGAACAAAACACTTCCCGGTCCTGCGCCATCCCCACGATGGACTGCAGATTGGACCATTGTGATCCACAGGATTTTCATTAGCTAAGTTTTGGAAGTAGATCTCCAGGTCTTTCCTCCTAGTTTGCAAGCTCTACTGAAACCTGTTCAGCATTACAGCAACACCTAAGCTTCCACTGGCAGACAGGTGGTGGCTGCACATAAGGTGCCTTGGTGAGGAATTGAACCCAGGTCTCCCACATGAAAGTTGAGAATTCTACCAGTGAACCACCACCACCCCCATCTTGGCCTTAGCCGTCATCATTTCTTTGCTTTTCATTGTAGTTTTAACACCAACATATATATCCCTGAGACAGAGAGCTGAGTCTGTGTGTTTCCTTCTTTTCTTTTTTTAAATTGAACTTTTTAGCAAAGTACAACTCACATTCAGAAAAGTAAGTGAACACCTTGAAGAATTTTCAAGAACTAAACACATTCCTGTAACCTCCATTCAGGTCGAGACACAGAACATTTCCAGCCTCCACTCAAGGGTATGTGTGTGTGTGTGTGTGTGTGTGTGTTAAGTTCCACCTCCTGCAGGGAGAAGCATTAAAGAATTTGTGGACATATGTTAACCACCCCCCTCCCTCTGCAGTAATTAATAAATACTTGGGGTGAGATACTTTTTTCTTTTATTGTACTTTAAATGAAGGCTTACAGAACAAACTAGCTTCTCATTAAACAATTAGTACACATATTGTTTTGTGAGGAAACCCCGTTCGTGTAGTTGTTAAGAGCTATGGCTGCTAACCAAAAGGTTGGTAGTTCGAATCTACCAGGTGCTCCTTGGAAACCCTATGGGGCAGTTCTACTCTGTCCTATGGGGTCCCTATGAATTGGAATCGACTCAATGGAAGCACATTTTTATTGTTTTGTAACATTGGTTACCAACCCCATGACACGTCAACACTCTCCCCTTCTCAAAGTTGGGTTCCCTATTACCAGCCTTCCTGTCCCCTCCTGCCTTCTGGTCCTTCCCCTGGGCTGATGTGCCCCTTTAGTCTCTTCTTGTTTTATGGGCCTGTCTAATCTTTGGCTGAAGGATGAACCTCAGGAGTGACTTCATTACTGAGCTAAAAGCGTGTCCAGGGGCCATACTCTCAGGGTTTCTCCAGTCTCTATGAAGCCAGTAAGTCTGATCTTCTGTGAGTTAGAATTTTGTTATACATTTTTCTCCAGCTGTGTCCAGGACTTTCTATTGTGATCCCTGTCAGAGCAGTCAGTGGTGGTAGCTGGGCACCATCTAGTTGTGCTAGACTCAGTCCGGTGGAAACTGTGGTAGTTGTGGTCCATTAATCCTTTGGACTGATCTTTCCCTTGTGTCTTTGGTTTTCTTCATTCTCCTTTGCTCCAGATGGGGTGAGATCAGTGCAATATCTTAGATGGCCACTCAGAAGCTTTTAAGACCCCAGACGCTACTCACCAAGGTAGAATGCAGAACATTTTCTTTATAAACTATGTTATGCCAATTGAGTTAGACGTTCCCCAAGACCATGGTCCCCACAGCCCTCAGCCTAGTAGTTCGGTCCCTCAGGGAGTTTGGATGTGTCTATGGAGCTTCCATGACCTTGCTTTGGACAAGTTGTGCTGGCTTCTTGGGATGAGATACTTTGAGGCTATGCAAATGTCCCATTTCCCTTTGAAGTTTCACCCACTAATTTTTGCACCTATTAGTGAATCTTGTCAGCAGTGATGATTCCTGTGGTGTTTGCTTAACAGAGATTTTCCACTTACCTTTTTCCTTCTACATTTCCTTCTTTTTTCCCTTCTGATTTTGTTGTTGTTGTTGTTGTTGAGAATACACACAGCAAAGTATACACCAATTCAACCGTTTCTACATGTACAATTGAGTGACATTGATTCAAGTGGTGCAACCATTATCCCTGCCCTTTTCTGAGTTGTTCCTCCCTCATTAACATAAACTCATTGTCTACATTTACTATTATCTATTATTTGGAATTTTTCTGTAAAGAAGAGCTGTCAAATATTCCCTGAAATCTTCTTAAAACAATAGTTTAGCTTAACTAGTAAAAAATGTCTGCCTTGAGCCTGATGCTCTTTTAAGAACTATCTATATGGGATCAGGAAGTACCAGTCCTCGGAGAAGGACGTCCTGCTTGGTAGAGAGTCAGCGAAAAAGAGACTCTCAGTAAGAAGGATGGACACAGTGGCTGCAACAATGGGCTCAAACACAAGGTCACTATGAGTCAGAAACGACTTGACCGCACCTAACGACAACAATATACAAAGTGACAACAGTGACTGGAAAGATTAGACAGGAACCTTATTGGGCAGTGAGTTGATGTTAATGGAGGAGGAACAACTCAGAAAAGGAGGGTGAGAATGGTTGCACCACTCGAAGAATGTGATCCATGTCACTGAATTGGACATGTACAGCTGGTTGAATTGGTGTATATTTTACTGTGTATATTCTCAACAACAACAACAAAATGAAATAAAATAAAAAGAAGAGCGGTCCATTCTCCTCCATTCGTTAATTTATTCAATAATTTATTTATTTATATGAACTCATGAATAGCTATTTTATTCCTTGGATTATAATCCAATACTATTGTTATTTTTGCTATTGCTCAGATTATTTCAGCTTTGACCACCGGGAGCTCTTTCAGATTGGCTAAGAGCCAAGCTATCCTTTCTGAGATGCCTCCGTTTCTTTTTTTTTTTTTTTTAGCACTTCTGGTAGCCAGGAGGAGCCCTGGTGGCACAGTAGTTAAAGCGCTCAGCTGCTAACCGAAAAGTTGGTGGTTCGATCCCACCAGCCGCTCTGCTGGAGAAAGATGTGGCGGTCTGCTTCCGTAAAGATATACAGCCTTGAAAATCCTATGGGGCAGCTCTACTCTGCCCTACAGGGTCACTATGAGTCAGAATCGACTGGACAGCAGTGGGTTTGGTTTGGTTTGGGTTTGGTTGCCAGGCGTCAGAGTTGACTTTTTACTTCCTGGCATCACAAGATGTTCTGGGCTCATCCTGTGTTTTCGCTGCCCCAGCCCTGGAATCAGCCATTTTTCTCCAGGGAGTCCTGGTTCCTTTTGTTGGAGAATGATATTAGAAACCAAGATCTAGACGCTAGGTGTGCTTGTTGCTACCGGGGTGTCATTGCTTCTTGGCTCTCTCAGCTTATATCATTACTTTTTAAAAATACATACCAAGGTAAAATTCACATAATATAAAACTATTTTAAAGTGAACAATTTAGTGGCATTTAGTACATTTACAATGTCGTGCAACCATCAGCCTCTATCTAATTCCAAAACATTTCATTACCCCCAAAGAGATCTATTAAGCAGTCCATACCTATTAAACAAGGAGCCCTGGTGGTGCAATGATTAAGCGGTCGGCTACTAAGCAAAAGGTTGGCAGTTCAAACCCACCAGGCTCCGTGGGAGGAAAAAAAAAAAAAAAAACCATTGCCCTCGAGTCAATTCCAACTCATAGTGACCCTATAGTCCTGGCGATTTGCTCCCAGAAAGATTTCAACCTAGGAAACCATATGGGGCAGTTCTACGCTATCCTATAGGGTTGCTATGAGTTGAAATCGACCCAATGGCACACAACAACAACAACACTTATTAAACATTCTTCATTTCCCCCTCTCCCCAGTCCCTGGTAACAACTAATCTACTTTCCGTCTGTGGATTTACCTATTTTGGACATTTCATATAAACGGAATCATACAATATATGGCCTTTTGTGTCTGGCTTCTCTCATTTAACATAATGTTTTCAAGGTTCATCCATACTGTACCATGTACCAAGCCTTAATTACTTGCATGACTGAATAATATTCTATTGTATGGAAGGACCACCATTTGTTTATCCATTCATCTGTTGATGGACATTTGGATTGATTCCATCTTTTGGCTATTGTGAATAATGCTGCTGTGAACATCTGTGGACAAGTTTTTGTTTGAATACCTTTTTCAATTATTTTGAATATAACAGCATTACTTTTTACAATTTGAAACTCCCCTTACAAAGCTGTTGCTTCTGGGCCCTCTCAGAGAACAGAGCAAGGAAATATAGGTATGTATACTGACCCATGAATACACAATATCCATATTTATTTCTGTATACATATTAAAATAAACATGAGTTCACACTGATATCTACAACTCCAATATAGCTCCATTCTAGCCTTCCTCCTTCACCTGTTTTGTAACTTCTTTCTCTGACAGTGCAAAACCTGACTTAGAACCATTTTTTAAGCAAAGAAGCTGTTTGAAATCTATGGAATCTGGCCTCCTGGAGTTTGTCTATAGAAAATCACCCAGTCTTCACTTATTCATTCAACAAACACTTAGGGATCATTTAAAGACCAGTTGCTGGATGTGATGTGTTCTGCTGACTTGCTTCGTGCCTGTTATCCCGTCTTTCCCCCAATTTCTCCCATTTGTAATGGAAATCTCTTAGCTCGTGCCTGTTCCACCATTGTACTTCGGAAGCAGATAACTCATATTCTAGATTTCACAGATGAAGAGGAATTTTTGGATTTTTGACTCGGAGTTGATTTAAGACTTTTGCTATGATATGATGGAGTGAATGTGTTTTACATGTGGCAAGGACATGAATTTTGGGAGGCCAAAGGATGGAATGTTATGGATGGAATTGTGTCCCTCAAATATGTTTGTCAACTTGGCTAGTCCATGATTCCCAGTTTTGTGTGACTGTCCGCCATTTTGTCATCTGATATGATTTTCCTGTGTTGTAAATCCTACTTCTATGATGTCAAAGAGGCAGGATTAGAGGCCGTTATGTTAATGAGGCAGAACTCAATCTACAAGATTAGGTTGTGTCATAAATCAATCTCTTTGGAGACATAAAAGAGAAAAGTGAGCAGAGAGACATGGGGACCTCCTACCACCAAGAAAGCAGAGCCAGGAACAGTGCTCTTCCTTTGGACCTGGGACCCCTGCACTGAGATGCTCCTAGACCCAGAGGAGATTGATGACAGGGATCTTCCCCCAGAGTAGACAGAGAATGAAAGCCTTCTCCTGGAGCTGGCGCCCTGAATTCGGACTGCTAGCCTACTAAACTGTGAGAAAATAAAATTCTCTTTGTTAAAGCCATCCACTTGTGGTATTCTGTTATAGTAGCACTAGGAACTAAGACACTGGGCCAGGACACAGAGACAGGGTGGGAATGCAGCTTCAAAAGGTAGTGATTAACAGCTGGCGCTGTAAGTTCTTCTAAAAGTTAAACATTTAGAAAGTTACCCACGTTGTTATTGTGCGCCGTTGAGTCGATTTCCACTCATAGTGAGGGGAACAGATGGCAAGGTCTTTTCTCCCATGGAGCTGCTGGCGGGTTTGAACCGCCAACCTTTCAGTTAGCAGCCAAGAGCCTAACCATTGAGCCACCAGGACTTCTTTTAGAATTACCATGTTGTTGTGTTGTTAGGTGCCATTGAGTCAGTTCTGACTCATAGCGACCCTGTGTACAACAGAATGAAACACTGCTTGGTCCTGCGCCATCCTCACAATTGTTATGCTTGAGCTCATTGCTGCAGCCACTGTGTCAATTCTTGTTGAGGGTTTTTCTCTTTCTCGCTGACCCTCTACCATATGACCCAACAATTCCCCTCCTGGGTATGTACTCAAGAGAGTTGAACACAGGTGTTCAAACAAAAACCTTGTACACACATCTTCACAGCAGCGCTATTCACAACAGCCAAAAGGTAGAAACATCCCAATGTCCATCAACTGACCAGTGGATAAAAAAATGTGGTATATGCACACAATGGAATATTACTCCGCCATGAAAGGAATGATGTTCTAATACATGCTACAACATAGAAGAACCTCGAAAACATTGCGCTGAGTGAAAGAAGCCAGGCAGAAAAGTACAAATATTGTACGATTCCATTCACATGAAATATCCAGAATAGGCAAATCTATAGAGACAGAAAGCAGATTAGTGGTTGCCAGGGGCTGGGGGAGGGGCATGAGTAGTGACTGCTTAATGGGTATGGGGTTTCCTTGTGGGATGATGAGAATGTTCTGGAACCAGATACAGGTGGTAGTTGTACAACATTATGAATGTACTAAATGTCACTGAATTGTTCACTTTAAAATGGTTAATTTTATGTTGTATGAATTTTACTTTAATTAAAAAAACAAACATCATCAACAGGGGCTCTGGTGATGGGCAGGCCTGTGTTAGAATCCCAGCTCTGCCCCTTTCCTGCTGTGTGACCCTGAGCAAGTGACTTAACCTCTCTTGCCTCAGTTTCCTCATCTGTAAAACTAGGATTCAATGTACGTGTCAAATTTTTAAAACTGCCTCTGGCATGTAGTACGTGCTATTTAAATGTTATAGAAATGACTACTTGACATTCTCATTGGAGTAGAACTTTATCCCTTTGCCCTTTTATTTGTGACAGACTCTTGGCCTGAAGTTGCCCCCATCCGCCACCGTGTGGGTGTCACAGGCCGAGGGCAACGCTCCAGAAGGCAGGGGTCACAGCTGATAGAACGCTTTGAAAGGGCTGATGAATAATACGCTCTCCTCCTCAGCTCTTCTCCCACCACTCCTCGAGGGAGGCATCCTTTTGTCCTTGTCTCCTTATCCCCAGTGCCCGGGGCTAGACGGGCAAGCGCAGGAATGGTTTGCTGCCTGACTGCCTGACTTTCTGGCCCAGACCCAGAAGCCCCTTTTGTGCCTCACGCAGAGTCAGTTCTGGGCCCAACGCAGCTGGATTCGAATCCCAGCTCCTGTATGACCTTGGGCAAAGCCCTACACCTCTCTGAGTTCATTTGGAAAGATGGAAATAATAAGCTTTTCTAATTTACAGGGCTGTTCCGGGACTTCAGTGAGTGTAGGGGGTTGAATGGTGCCCCCCCAAAAGATAAGTCCACATCCTAACTCATGGAATCTGTTAATATCACCTTCTTTGGACAAGGAGTCTTTGCAGTCATAATTAAATTAAGGACCTTGAGATGGGATTATCCTGGATTTTCCAAATGGGCTCTATATCCAATGACAAACCAGTTACCATCCAGTCAATTCTGACTCATGGAGAACCCATGTACTTCAGAGTAAAACTATGCTTCATAGGGTTTTGAATGGCTGATTTTTCAGAGGTAGATCACCAGGCCTTTCTTCCGAGGTGCCTCTGGGTGGACTTGAATCTCCCACTTTTTTGTTAGCAGCCACACTACAATAGCCATTTGCACCACCCAGGGACTCCAAATCCAATGATAATGTCCTTATAAGAGACAAAAGAGTAGAAGACACAGAGAGGAGAAGGCCATGTGAAGACTGAGGCTGAGATTGGAGTGATGCTGCCACAAGCCAAGGAATGCCTGGAGCCACTGGAAGCTGGAAAAGGCGAGGAAGAGCATCCTTTAGAGCCCTGACCACATCTTGACTTCAGATTTTTGGCTTACAGAACTGTGACAGAATAAAGTGCTGTTGCTGTAAGCCACCCAAAAACCAGTTGCCATCAAGTCCGTTTTGACTCATGGTGACCCCATGTGTGCCAGAGTAGAACTGTGCTCCACAGAGTTTTCAATGGCTGATTTTTCAGAAGTAGATCACCAGGCCTTTCTTCCAAGGTGCCTCTGGGTGGACTTGAACTTCCAACCTTTTGGTTAGCAGCCCAGAGTGTTAACCGTTTGTTCTGCCCAGGGACTCTGGTAATTTGTTACAGCAACCACAGGAAACCAATACAGTAAGAGCTGGGAAATGTTATCTGCTATCACTATCGTTACTATCATTATTTTGCACAGCAAAAAAAAGGCACCCAAAACTTACCAATCCTCCAAACTTTTACACTTAATTTTATTTTTGAATAGTTAACATATTTGCATGGATTGGAGGTATACAACAGACAAAATGTGGTACATCTCACAAAAGTATAAGAAGGTGTATGCTGCAGCATCCCCCTCCCAAATCCCAGCCCCATTTCCTCCCTCACGGGTAACCACTACTCTTGATACCCGGAGTATCTTTCCAGAATTTCTGTGCACAAATACAAACAAATTTGCGTAGAGATTCTTATTCTCCCCGCTTCTTACATTAAAGGTAGCATGCTTTACACGTCCTTCTTCTGAATCTTGCTTTTTTCACTTTAACACCATATGATGGCATGGTCTCCCTCTCAAAACTCTCTTTATGACCTTTGTCCTTTTTTTTACAACTGCATAGTGTTCCATTCTGTAGACGCCTCACGGTTTATTTTGCTCCCAGAGACAGGCATCTCAGCTGTTTTCATCTGTTTGCTCTTAGGATAATACTGCAGTGAAGAATCTTATACAAATGTCATCTCTCACATATGCAAGCGTATCTGTAGGCATCAAAACCAAAAACCTGTTGCCATCAAGTTGGTTCTGACTCATAGCGACTGTTAGGACAGAGAAGAACTGCCCCATAGGGTTTCCAAGGCTGTAATCTTTACGGAAGCAGACTGCCACATCTTTCTCCTGCAGAGCCGCTGGTGGGTTCGAACTGCGGACCTTTTGGTTAGTACCTGAGAATTTTACCACTGCACCACCAGGGCTCCTTACCTATAGATAAACCCCTAAAAGTGGGATTGCTGGCTCAAAGACTACGTGCATTTGTAATTTTTACAGATATTGCCAAATTTCCCCCTGGGGACTAGGTCAACTCCCACTACCTTCAGCAGTGGATAAGAGTCTCGTTTCCCAACAGCCTCCCAACAGAGTGATTTTTGTCAACAAGACAGGTGAAAAATGGTATCTCCGAGTATAGTTTGCATTTCTCTTACCATGAGCAAGGCGGAACATATTTCCATCTGTTTAAGAGCTATTTATAGTTTCCTATTTACTCTCTGGTTACGCCCCTTGCCTGTTATTCTTTGGGGTTGTTGATCTTTTTCTTCTTGATTTCTAGGAGTTCTTTATATATTAAGGAGATTTGCTTTTGGTTGTGAAATGAGTTGTAAATATTTTACCCTCAGTTTGTCATTTCTTGAGACTTCTTTAATAATGACCAATAACATTTATTGAGGACTTAATACATGCCTGATCCTGTGCTAAGTGCTTTATACACTAAAATCTCACTGACGTGATTCTTCACCTGATGTATACTACAGTTGACATCAATGAAAAACAAGGACATTTTTCTACGTAATCACAATAGTGTTGTTTGGTGTGAACACACCTAATACACAATAATTCCTCAATATCATCTAATACCAAGTGCATATTCAAATTTCCCTGAGTCTCCAAAATGTCGTTTTAGAGTTGGCCTAGAGTGGCGCTGTCCAGGAAAACGCTCCCATGTTGACAATGTTCTATATCTGTGCTTTCTAATATGGTAGCCACTAGCTCCCTGGAAGCGAGGATGGTGAGACTTCATCTCACTCACTTTGGACATGTTATCAGGAGGGACCAATCCCCAGAGACTGGGGAAGTAGAGGGTCAGCAAAAAACCCTCAACAAGATGGACTGACACAGTGGCTGCAGCAATGGGTTCAACATAGCAATGATTGTGAGGATGGCGCAGGACCAGGCAGTGTTGTGTTCTGTTGTACATAGGGTCGCTATGGGTGGGAACTGACTCCAGGGCATCTAACAACAGCAATAAAGCCACAGGTGGCTGCTGAGCACTTGAAATGGGGCTAGAGCAACTGATGAACCGAACTGTTATTTAAAAAATTTTTTTATTAGTTTTAATAGCCACACGTGGCTACCAGCTATCATACTGGACAAAGCAGGTATAGAACCTGGCTTCCAGACCCAAAGACATCTCACCTATCCTGTCTCCATTCCTCAACTCCCACCTGGCCCTCAGCCTACTGCAATCTGACATCTGCCCCTCAGGTGCCACATCGTGAGGTCACAATGAGGAACCCAGGTCTTACCCAGCCCCGCCTCTCCCCAAACTCTCACATCTTCATGGGTCTATGCAAAGCTTTCTCTGGTTTAATTCCACCCCACCCCCATCTCAGGTCCCCAACCCCTTTTCTTCCCCAAACATTGCCAGCCTCTTCATTGTGTTTACTATGTTCTTAAATACGTATTATCGACAAACAGTTTGTATCATTTTGTACATATCTGTTGTAATCTGCGCAATGGCATTGAGTGCTTCTTGTTGTGTGCCGTCAAGTTGATTTTGACTCATGGCGACCCAATCGACAGAGTAGAACTGCCCGATAGGGTTGTCTAGGCTGTAATCTTTACAGAAGCAGATTGCCAGGTTTTTTCTCCCACAGAGCATCTGGTGGGTTTGAACCTTCAACCTTTTGGTTAGCAGCTGAGCACTTAGCCATTGTACTACCAGGGCTCCTTCACTGAGTACTAGATCTCTGTATTCTTTTAGTTCAGTGCTTTTTTCATTGTTTGTTTTTATTTTTTAAGAGCCTAAGCACTTATTATTTCCTTCAGCCTCCCCTCAACAAAAAGTTGTCTTTCCACTGGGGGAAAAAAGTGGGTTAACACATGTGGCTGTACATGTTTCCCAAACTTTTTCTCTAAAACCCAAATACCTAGATGATCACCTAATAGTTTTCTGTTTTCAAATCTCAGTTTACTGCCCCCCCCCTTCCAACTCTTTATTTAGGTATGATGATGCAGTACCTCCAGCAGTAGGTTTTCAAGATGGTCTTAACCCATTAAAAACCTGCTTGCACTACATTTCCCAATACATGTTTGGGTGGGTGGCCCCGCCACTAGGGTCCATTTCATCTATGGACATCTCTGCAGAGTGTTTATACAGAATGTGTGTGCGCATGTGTTTGACCCTATCATGTACAGAGTTTGCAAAGTTTGTTAGAAGAACCAGCCTGGTAATAATTAACTGCACCTCACGTATAATAAGCAGAAATCAAGAAAAGCATCAGCTTTTAGGAGGAATTGCCAGCGTAACACAGGGGCATCTTGTTTTCATTTAAATGTATCAAGTGTCAGATTCTTATTTCATTACTCACCGGCACATTAGTGGGTGGTTTTTAATTTCTTCCCCCTCCTCCTTTGCTAGCAAAGCTCTATGGGGACCTCTCGCCCTTGCCACTTAAATCAGGAGCGAGGCTGCATTATTTTAAAACGCAATAGTGACTGGGTCTGACGCCATCAGTGCTGTTTTAAAGAGCTACTTTGTTGCTTTCATCATTTACTTAGTATCCTGTGGCACATAGCCTTACTCCATCCATTCAGCCCCCTGAGGGATGGGCACCTATGTTGCTTTCAACTTCCTGCTACTCCAACCACCTCAATGAACATCCTTATCTGGTGCAAAACCTTCAATGGAATATAAAAATCTGGAGTGGGACTGCCAGGTCATAGGGAGGGTGTATTAGTTCACCTGATTTCACAGGACACAATAAAGTGGCTTAAACAAGAGAGGATGTTGACTTCTCTCTGCTGGCAGACAACTGAGCTGCCCAGGTTCCTTCCGTCACTTGTTCTGCCCTCTTCTAAGGCAGAGACTCTCAACCCAGGCAATTTTCCCCTCCCCTAGGACATTGGGCAAGGTCTGGAGACACTTGGGCAGGAGGGCTACTGGCATCTAATGGATAGAGGCCAGAGATGCTGCTCAACATCCTACAATGCACAGACAGCGAGCGCCCCAGGACAAGGAATGATCCAACCCCAAATGTCAGTGGTGCTGGAGTTGAGGAAATCCTGCCTGCCCTAGAATAGTCCCCATCCCCCCCACCGCCTTTTCTTCTGTGACTAACTTGTTGAAGAAAGGAACCCTGGTGGCGCAAATGGTTAAGCGCTCGGCTCAGCTGTTAACTCAAAGGTTGGTGGTTCGAACCACCCAGTGGCCCTTTGGGATAAAAGACCTGGCAATTGGCTTCCACAAACACTAAAAACAAAAACAAACATAACCACTGCCATTGAATTGATTCCAACTCATAGTGACCCTATTGAACAGGGCAGAACTGTCCCACAGGGTTTCCAAGGCTGTGATCTTTACAGAAGCAGGCTGCCTGCCACATCTTTCTTCCGCTAGGAAACCCTGTGGGGCAGTTCTGTCATATGGGGAATAGACTCGACGTCGCCTAACAACAACTTGTTGAACAGACCAGGTCAATTGTCCTGTAGCACGTTGCACCTTCTGGATTTGTCTGTTGCTTCCGATGGTGTCATTTTAACTTGTTCCTTTACCCCTTCTGTTTCCTGTAAACTGGATGTTAGGTCTAGAGATTTGATTAGAGTCAGGTTTAGCATTTTGGCAACACTGTATCATAAGGGAAGCTGTGAACTTCCTCTTGTATCACATAAGAGGCCCACCATGCCCACTTGTCCCTCTGCTGTGATGCCAACTTTTATCACTATTAACGCCTCTAGGAGGAAGTTGGCTGAGGTCACACTCTAGGTTCCCTGTCATCCTCTTACCTAATGGCTTTATAGCACCCATTGACGATCGTTGTGTAAACCAATTATTTCATTGGCTTTTGCAAAATGGTGATTTTCTAATTCTCTCATTCTTTCCATATTTATTAGCTGGCATTCTTCGTGGGCCGTTGGGTGATTGTGAAACACGGCTACCACTGGGAAGGCAAGACCATGCTTAATTCCTTCTTTGAATTACCTATGTTTCGAGGAAGGAGCTGGTCAAAAGCCACTTCCAACGGTATAATAAATGTGTATTTTTAACTTTAAAATTGAGGTATAACATACATAGACTGCACAGATCTTGACTGAACAGCTCAGTGAATTTTTACATCTATAGATTCGTATAACTACCACCCAGATCAAAACGTAAAACATTCCTAGCCCTCTTCCTTCTTTTCTGCCACTAAGGTTTATAATGAATATGTTTGATTGAAGACATGATCTCTGGGCTTGGCTGTGCCCATCCTGGGGTTTAGGGACTTCTGGGAGGTGGGGAAATGGATGGGAGGTAGAAATAGGGCTTCTAGGTTTCGTCCCCGACAATGAAGACCCCATTGCTGGCACTGGACGAGGCTTC
Source organism: Trichechus manatus latirostris (assembly GCF_000243295.1). NCBI lineage: Eukaryota > Metazoa > Chordata > Mammalia > Sirenia > Trichechidae > Trichechus > Trichechus manatus. The sequence continues at coordinate 789,602 of NW_004444194.1, forward strand.
AGGGACTGAGCTGGGACTCATTTGAAGGAGCTGCCTTCCCCAAAGGCTCATTACTTCTTGAGGGAGCTTTTCATGAGCTGGGGTTCAGCTGGCATTTCCAGGCAGACTGACTGCTGCTGCTTCCCCTCTCCCAGGCAGGGTCACACCCAGGGCCAGCCGAAGACACCAGAAAGTCCCAGGAAGGGAGGCTTGCTGCCCCAGCTCTGCTGCTTCCAGCTGTGTGCTGGTGGGCAGTTACTTCCGTCTCTGAGCCTCCATTGGTCACCTGTACAATGAGGGGACTGTTTGCCCTTGCTGGGTTGTTGCGAAGATTTCTGTGAAATTACCTGGCTCTGCTGCCTCTCTGACCTCACCTCCTGAGGAGCTCCCTTTCACTCATTCTGCATCAAGCCTCTGCCTCCGTGATCCCCTCCACCTCAGCTTTGTGTGGTTTGATCTTCTCATCATTTGGGCTCAGTTCGTTTGACTCCTCAGATAATGCATTCTAAAGCATCTCTCTCACTTCTCCCCACACCGTTATGTTCCTCGCATAGCCGTTAGGAAATCTTATTAATTACCCAGTTTACTGTGTCTTCCCTACTAGAATGCAAAGTCAACAGACTTGTCTGCTTTCTTCACGTTTACAGCTTGGGGCTCAGAGAGGTGGAGACTCTTTCTCAATGTCACACAGCAGAATGGGATTAGAACCCTGGACTCTTGGCTGTTCCTTCTACGCAACAAACAGCTAACACTCAGCAAAGGAGTCTTTTAGTTCTGTTTCCTCCCTCCTCTGTTCCGACCAGCACGAGGGTTCAAAATTTAAGGAGGCACCAAAAAACTCAGCCATCAAGATATTTTACTGCAATATTTTTAAGAAAGCAAACTTAATATTAAAAAAACCTGTGAACAAAATATCAAAAAATGTAAAAGACAAAAATGCAACCGTGCACCTGTGCGACTCACCTCACTCGTCTGACCCTAACCCCAGTCCTGGCGGATCCTGTCTTTATTTCAAAATTTGATACATTGTTCATTACGGGTTTTTTTTTTTTTAACTTTAAAAAATATCACTTTGGAATATTACTTATCTTGATGACTGAGTTCTTGAGCCTCAGGCTCACATTCGTCCCGGCCTTGCTTCTGCCTCTTCTCCTCCTCCCCGCCTGCCAGTCACTCGGAGGAAACTGAGGCACGGAGGAGGGGCGCGTGGGCAGTGGCGCGGGGCCCTGTTGGGCGGCCCGAACCCCTCCGGGAGGGGCCTGGCGCTGACCTTTGCTTATCGCTCGAGGTCGCAGCCGCTAATTAAGTCCCCCATCCGCGGGAGACCTTTCCTAGGCGGCCTGCGGGGCCGAGATAGCCTCGGTTGCCTGGGCAGCGGTGACCTTCTCCGGCCGGGTGAGGCCGGGGGCGGTGGGAGAGCGCGCGGCGGCCCTGCTTTTGGCCTGGGTGGGGAGCGCACCCTCCCGGGCTGGGATCGGGAATCGAACCTGCTTCCGCTCCCCATTTCCACCCAACCATCCCCGTAGGGGTGTGGCGGGAGGGGAAGCTCACGGTTGACGTCATCGAGCCCCGAGTCCAGCCTCCACTGCTGACATCAGAGAGAAGCGCTGCGTCACCGCATTCTTCCCGTGACGTCAGCGCGCGAGGCCAGGAACTGGCCCACCGTGGGAGAGAGACGTCTGAAAACATTTTTTCTTTCTCGCCTTTTTTTTTTTATTTTGGTCCGGCGTTTAAAGTATGCGGGGACGAACTACAACTCCCAGCCGGCCTTGCGTGTTGCGCACGCGCACCGGTTCCAGCCGGAGCGCGGCAAACCTTTGGGGTAGATTGACATCCCTTTAGTCCAACCAGAAGGCAGGTTTTTATCGCCACAAACCAATCCCGACCTCTCAGATCCCACCCCCTTTATTCTTAGCCCCCGCTGCTTCCTTGCGGGAGTGACGGGCTCCGCTGCCTTTGAGGGTTCAGTTTCCTTTGATAGACATCCATACCGATGAATCAGAGCACCGGGAATTCGAGAGGGTGTTGAAAAGCGTGCCTATGGGCCAATAGCTTCGCAGCAGGGCCTGGCGCTGTCCAATCACCTTTCCCAGCGTCGCCAATCGCCCGGTGCCCCGCCCCAGCGCGTGACGTAAGTAGGGTGGGTAGCAACAGTTGCCCCGGTGAGGGAAACGGAGGCGCCATAGCCACGGTAGTCGTGGCGACCAAGCAACCCGGCAACGCGAGTCAACAACAACAACCGCCCGGCCGACCCCCACCCCACCCCCCCGGCCCGGTCCGGGGACCCTGGCACATTCCGTCCCCCTCCCAACATCGCCTCCGAGACCTCCGGAAAGCCCTTCCGTGGACAGAAGTGAGGAGAAGCTAAGGTAACCGGGCGGGCCCGGGCTGACGGGTCAGGCCGAGCCGTGGGGCCTGGGAGGCGGGTGTCGCTGTAATCACAGCCCAGTGGGAAGGGGCGGGCGGTCAAAATGGCGGCGGCGACTGTGGGGGCCGTGGGGGAGGGGGCCGGGGCCCGGCTCGGCGACACCACCCGCCCCCGGGCCCCGCGGCCCGGCCCCCGCGAGGGGCGGGCGTTCGCAGGCCGGCCAAGAGTGGAGGTCGGGCGGCGGGGCGGGGGGCTTTTATGTCTCTGGAGGTGTGAAGGGGCGGGTCTGGGAGGCTGGGCCAATGGGAGTGAGGGAGGGGCGAGGCGGGCCCAAGGTGGGTGGGCGGGGCCCCGCGGGAAGGTGTGGGCGGGGCCGGTTGGATGCCGGGGGAGTGGGGTGAGGCAGCCGCCTCTTGGCCTCCGGTTCCCTGAAGCGGTGCGAGGCCCAGGCCGCCCGTGCGGCGTACTTTTAAGGTGCCCTAGTCGTTCCCAGGACTCTGAGCTTAGACAAGTGCCTGCCACATGTGAGGCCTCGGTTTTCCAAACTGTAAAATGGGGAGAATTATTGCCATTATTTCCACTTCCTACATTTCAGCGACTCCCAGTTTCTTCCAGGACTTTCTCTAGGACCCATGTTTGAACCCTTTACCCCATATCAACTGTTTCTGGATGTGGTATGATAAACGATCTACTAGCTAGTCTTGATTTCAGTACTGCTGTCGACTCCTAAACTTTCCTTCCTCTCTAAAGGGGAGAGTTTCATGGAGAAGCTGTGGGCCAGAACATAGACTCAGCGTTAGCTTTGAGAATTTGGTTTGCGGAAGGTGAAGCCCGTGGTAGGGAGGAGTGCTTCTGAGTAACTGAGTTAGAGGAATAGAAACTTGGTTGTTTCCCTGTGGGCAGCTTTCTCAGACCTGGTGTCTTATGGTGGAGAGGCTTGTTTGAGGAGAAGATGCCTAGCAATTCTGCCCATCAGGGTCTCCCCTTCTGGGGATGGGGAGCAAATATGGCCTGAAGATGTTTCTTATATTCCTTAAGCCGCTTCTCTTGGCCAGAGACATATTTTTGTGTCAACCAAGTCAGCGTCAACTGGGTCACATGTCACCGAGGAGGTACCAGCCTCCAGGGCCACGTGGGCAGGAGCAGACACTGAGGTCAGAGGGAAGGGGAAGCGCTGCACGTTGGTTAGAGGAGAATCTGATCCACTGCTTTGCAGGGCGACAAGATCCGCCAGCTAGGGGAAGAATTTTTTTTTTCTTAAGTAGCCAGATGGGTCAAGTCTCCTTTGCTTTTTCTCTGTCTTGTTTTGGAGCTTGGCAAACTGTACAAACTGCAGCCGTTTTCTTTTTAAATCAATCCATAAACTCCAACAAAAAGGATCGTTCCAGGTTTCCCCAACACTCTCCCCGCAAGAACTTGAGATTCGGCCAGGGGTCTCCCTTCTACAGGGACTTTAACTAGGCCAGGCTCTTTCTGAGAGGAGGCAGGGCCCCTTGATAGTTACGAAAGTGGTGATTCATTTTCAGTAAACATCTAGAAATGCCAGAGTTACTAGAAAGGTCACTTGCACCTGTTAGAAAGGCTCACTTTGAGCACAAGGTGATGTTACCAACTCATTGATCTTGTTGACTGTCCTCATGGCATTTACAGGTGAAGGGCCTGAGCCCAGAGGGGTCACTTGACCAGAGCAGGGACCATTGGTTCAATTGTACCTGCAACAGTCAACTATATTCTAGCTGTGTGCACTTGGGCAAGTTTCTTAACTGCTCTGGGCCTCCGTTTGCTACTGTCTAAGCTGCGGGCAGTAATCATTGGTAATCATTTTAATCTCATATTACTGTGCTGTGGATTCCATAAAATAATACGTGTTGAACATCAAATACATGATAATTGCTCAAACTATGTTAGCTGCTGCTGTTATAATGATGGTGTTTCCTGCTCAGCCCTTGGGATGATACCATTTGCACTTATTTTTATCATTTTGAATCGAGTGAGAGCCTCGGAGCATTAAAGGTTGACTCTCTTGATGGCTGTGTGGGCTGATGACAGGGATCCCAGGAAGCTGGATACCAGGACTCTGGTTTCTAATAAGAAAGTGTTATTTTCCTTGCTCCGGGATAGCCTTTCTCCATCTTTAGGAGAGTAGCCAGAAAGAAAAATTCTCCCTGGGCCCAGGCCCAGACTCAGCCCCAAGTCTTCCAGGAGGCAGCTGGATGAGCCAGGGGTATGGGCAGCATGGGAAAGGTGGGGGCCTGGGAAAGGTGTCTCTCAAGCTGAGGTCCTCATCCTCCTCTCCTGCAACATGCCTGAACACCTCGGTGCCAGGGACGGCGTGGCCAGGCAGACATTCCCAGGGACTCTACCTTCAGATGCAGTGCACAGTGCATGGTCTTCTGGGTGAAGGCCAGCCTCCTGACAGCAGATGAGGGGCTTTTTGCTATTGGCCAGTTGGGACCAGGAGGCCTCGCTGCCCCTGCAGCCTAAGCATGCTGCTGCCAGGGACAGGAACTTCTTCACAAGGCATTACCAAGTGGTAGATTGAAACAGGCTTTTGACACCGCAGTTTGCTCCTGGCACTTCCACACCCATTTGACAGCAGTAGATGAGCCCCTACTGTGTGCCTGCCGGTGTCCTAAGAGCTGGGGGTGGAGTGATAGGTAAGGCAGGCCAGGACTTCACTCTTGGGGAGCTTACCTTTCCAGTTGTGGAGAGGAGAGGAGGAGAGAAGAGGAAATACAGTGCCAGGAAGAAAGTAAGAGTATGTGCTAGAGTGCCTGGAGGGAGGAGAAGGTGACATTTGAGCAGAGAAGAGGAGCTGACAGTCGAGGATGGGTGTGGGGTGGTGGTAGGAAAGTATGCCAGGCAGTGGGGGAGGGGGGCTGGGAGGGGAAGAGCTTGTGCAAAGGCCCTGAGGCAGAAGGGGGCCTGACTGAAGCAGTCTAGGAATAAGAGCCAGTGTGACTACAACATCCAGCTCGGGGAAGAAAGGGACAGGAGGGGCCAGATCCTTCAGAGCCCTATAGGTCATGGGAAGGGATCTGGATTTTTATTATTCTGTATGATGGGCAGCCTTGGAGGCTTCTGAGCAGAGGAGTAACAAGATAGAACTGATGTTTTCGAAGGATCCTGTAGACTATAGGGGCAAGAATGAAGCCAGGAGCCAGTGAGGAGGCTATGTGCAAGAGAGATGATGGCTTAGACTAGGGTGGAGTTGATAATGATGGAGAGAGTGCCAGCTTTGGGATGTATTTTAGAGGAAAGATTGACAAGTCTTATAAACTAATTGGATATAGAGAGTGAGGGAAACCTACATCATTTCATTTAATTTCCCATTCCCCTGCCAGTTCATTACTGAAACCATTTTACAGATGAGGAAAGCTAGTTTTCTTTCCATTTTCTTGGGAAGGCCTTGTCTAAGATGTAAAACATTTAGTTATAGAATCTGGCATCCAAAACAGAGGTTGGCAAACCAAATCTGGCCCATTGCCTATTTTTTGTATGACCTGTGAACTAAAAATGGTTTTGATATTTTTTAATGGCTGGAAAGAATTGAAAGAATTATAATCTATGGCACAAATAATATTTCATGACATGTGAAAATTATATGAAATTAAAATCTCAGTGTCTAGACATAAAGTTTTATTGGAACACAGCCACGCTCATTTGTTTATGTATTGTCTATGGCTGCTTTTTTTTTTTTTTTTAAATAATATTTTATTGTGTTTTCGGTGAAAGTTTACACAGCAGTTAGGTTCCCATTCAGCAATTTCTACTCAAATTGTTCAGTGACATTGGTTACATTCTTTAGAGTGTAGGAACATTCTCATTATTTCCGTCCTGGTTGTTCCATTTCCAGTAATCTAGTTTCCCTGCCCCCTTACCTTCTCATCTTTGTTTTTAAAGTACTTGTAGACCGTTTGGTCTCATATAGATGATTTTTTTCAGGAGCACAGTACTCATGGGTGATATTCTTTATTTTGTAAGCCAGTCTGTTATTTAACTAAAAGGTGACCTCAGGGCAAGCATCGGTTCAAGATTTGAAGAGTATCTCAGGGCAATAGTTTCAGGGAGTCCTCCAGTCTCTACCAGTCCAGTAAGACTGGAATTTTTTACGAATTTGAAGTTCTCTTCCACGGTTTTATCAGAATCCATTTATTGGGCCCTGATCAGAATGGTCGGTAGTGGTAGCTGAGCGTCATCTAGTTCTTCTGGTCTCAGGGTAGAGGAGGCTGTGGTTCGTGTAGATTATTAGTCCTACAGGCTAGTTTCTTCTTAGAGTCTTGAGTTTCCTTGTTTCTCTTTTGCACCGGATGATTAGAGACCAATAATTGTATTTTAAGTGGCTGCTTGCAAGCTTTTAAGACCCCAGGCACTACTCACCAAACTAGGATGTAGAACATAACCTTTATGAGCTATGTTATGCCAGTTGGCTGAGTTGTCCCACGAGACTATGGTCCTAAGCCTTCAAACCCAGAAAACCAGTCCTGCGAGGTGTTTGGTTATGTCTAGGAAGTATCCTTAACTGTGCCCCCTAATTGCTTTACTATACATATTGTCTTTGGCTGCTTTTGCACCATAACGGTAGAGCTGAGTACTTGTGACAGAGACCGTCTGGGCCACAAGGCTGAAGATATTTACTATCTGGTAAATAGTAAATTTACCAGATAGTAAGTATTTGCAGAAGTTTGCTGACCCCTGATCTAAAGTAATTGATTCAACAATTCTCCAAAAAAATCCTCTTGGCTTTGAAGATAGGTGCAACCACTAGTGCTTTTTGTGGCAGATTCATTGTTGAGGAACAGGTTTGTTCAGTGATTCCATGTTTCGTGTGCCATACTCCATAAAGAAAAGGATTTTATGCTCAAATAATACAGGGGACTCCTCATACTGTCTAGATATATATGATATATTTCTCTCTAGGGAACACACCTGCATATCTCTGTTTAATCTAGTATTCCACAAATGGAAAAAGGGGATTCCTTGGCCAAATAATTGTGGAAAACTTGGCATTCTGTATCCGCCTTTCTGAAGAGTGACAATGACGGTACTGAGCAGGCCCCCAGTAAAGAAGTCAGTTAAACTCTTTATCTAACTCCCACTTCCCCTTTTTGGGCTCAGCCTTCCTGCCTTCATCATCACCTCCTCCCATTCCCTGCCTCTGAGTGGAAGGGATGAGGCCTGCAGGCTTGTGCCCCTTGAAGGAGAAATTACCAGCGAGTGTGGAGCTTTTAAAGCCCTTTCGTTGGTTTGAGAGTTAAAAGATAGCACCAGGGTTCCCGTTGGGTGGGTCTAGCCCCAGGCAGACGGGCGCTGACTGGTTACGGTGATGTGAAGAGCCCCCAGCAGGGCCACCTCTTCTAGGCTGAGAAAGCCTAGGCCAGGGGTTTCTCAAAGAATGCTTGCAGGCCACCTGTCTTGAAATTATCTGGAGTGGTAGCTAAAAAAGCAGATTCCAGAACCCATATTCTCTGGGCAGTGGGGCCCAGAAATATACATTTTAACTAGCTCTCCAGGTGATGCTAATCAATGCAAAAGTTTGCAGGCAATCCCCCCTCAGTGCGTCCTTCCAGGAGTTTGAGGACCATGTCTATCACCTTCCACCTCTATCCTCATCTGGTATGGGTATTTGTGAAATAGATAATTATAATAGCAGCTTCCACTGTCAGCACTTTTTGGGTGCTGAGCTGGTCTGTGGGCATGATCTCATTGGATCTTTACAGCAGCTCTATGAAGCGGGTACCTCATCATCCCCAGGTGACAGATGGGGAAACTGAGGCCCAGAGGAGGGTTGGTAATATCCCAGGTTTGAGAGTTAAAAGATAGCACCAGGGTTCCCGTTGGGTGGGTCTGGCCCCAGGCAGATGGGCGCTGACTGGCTACAGTGATGTGAAGCACAAGCCCTTTACAGGGAGGTACCAAGGCCAGCTGCGCTTCTGCCCTGCTGGGTGGGAAAGCCTGGACCATTGCCCGGCCTGCCTGCCCGCCTCTGCCTCTCATGCCAGCATGGCGGCCTTGAGGGAGGCCACATCTGACCTCAGCCTGGCCTGTGAGTTGGCACCGGGGCTCTTCAGTTCTGCCTGCACCAGCCAGCGGAGTCCCCGCCTGCCACAAGCACAGCTGAGCACACCCAAGCGACAGACAGAGCCCTGCTTCCATTTGTACTCAGCAGCCTGGGCTCTGGCCGCCTGGCAGGGAAGTAGGGAGGCAGGGCCAGATGGCTTTGCCATCTTCCCTGGTGCCTTGTTAAAGGGCCCAGGGCAGTGAGGGGAGCCACAGCCATTTGCTAATCACTGTAATGTGCCAGGCACTCAGTCAGGCATTGCCCACATGATCAGACTGAATTCCTCCACAAGCCTGCATTGTAGGGTCTGCTGGCTCCCATTTTACAGATGGAGCGGTGGAGGCCCAGGGAGGAGAAGCGCTCACCCACAGCTGCACAGCTAGGAAGTAGCCAAGTTCAGGATGTGCCTCTAGCCCTGTCCAGGCCTTGTTTCTCCCCTGGCTTGCCCCCCACTGACTTGGAGACCTCTTGAGTTTGGTGTTCAGGGGAGGGAGGGGAGGAGGCATGAAGAACACGGGAACTACTATATTGCCCAGCCTTCCTTTGGCCAGCTCCCTGCTCTGCTGCCCTGACCTGGGCCTTGGACAGGTGGTGTAACCTCTCTGGGTGGGGCTTAGGTCTCCCCATCTGAAAAATAAGGGAGATGCCATGAGACATAAATGAACCAAGATCATGCCTCAGATTAGGGGTCAGAGTGCGTATCTGGGGATGAGGAACCTGGATTCAAACACCTCCCTCACCACTTGCTTTGTGGCTCTGGGCAGGTCACCTGAGTCTCACTGCTTATCTGTACAACGGGTGTGATGGTACCTCCATCACAGGTCAATGAGCCTTCTTCCTCCTGTCAGTCCCATTCTGGGTCACCCTGCGACTGGAGGGCTGCCTGCTGGCATGCCATGGTACACAGGTGCTGGAGGTCTGTCCGAAAGAGCCCTCAGGTTCAGCTGCCAGCTGGGCCCTGAACACTGCAGAGGTCACAGCTGGCTGCAGGGAGGGCTCTCAAACTCAAACCTCTCCAGGGGCCAGGCAAGGGCCATGAAGGTGCGGGCGCTGGAGCTTCTGCTCATACCTACTTCTTCATTTGTTCTGTCGTTCCTCAACACGTTCAGAGGCCCCTAAACCATCTGCCCAACCCCCCACAAGGCCAGGGCTCAGCAGGAGCAAGGCCACATCAGCCTAGCGCCTGGCAGAGGGACCACCACCCTTTAGCAGCCACAGCTGCTAGCCAGGCTGGCCCATCGTGAGGTCAGCAGAGGCTGTTCCCAACCCAGTGGCACCCTGGCCTCAGAAGGGCCCTCTCCCTCTGTGACCTCTCATCTGGCATCACAATCCATACCTGCCCTGGGAAGAGGGCCTGGAAGCCCCTGTGGACACAGCAGCTCAGGGGGACGTTTTGGACTCAAGTACCTTCTGTATCTGACTGGGAATGACCCCAGCCCCTCCAAGTCCAGGTGGCATAGCATGTAGGGAACTGACCCAGGAGACAGCTTTCCTGCGATTTGGCATTCTGGCAATCTGGCATCTAGTGAAGTGCCCAGGGCTAACACCCAGCCTGCTGCTTCCTGCTGTGAGGCCTGGGTTAAGCCCCTTACCCTCTCTGAGCCTCCACTCCTTATCTGGCAGACCAAGCTCAGACAAAGGTGATGCAAGGTGTAAGATCAAAGGAAGTGTGTAAAGTGCTCGGCTCAGCGCCCAGCCGGCAGGAGCTCTCAGGAAACACTGGCTCGCCCTCGAGAGAAGTCCTTGGCCCGGGGAATGGGGGGTGGGAAGGGGTGGCCCTGGCATTCGTGAGCATGGCTCAGTGAGATCAGGACCATTTGTCCCTGAGCAAGGGAACAGAGCCGCCAGCTGGCCGCAGTGTTGCGCAGCATGGAGAAATTTGACCAGAGGCGGATATGGGGGTCCCCTAGGTTCAGGGGCTGGGCCTAGGATAAGGTGGAGGAAGTGCAGTGTGGGGATCCAGCCTCGTCCACAGCCCTTCCCTGCAGGGATGGGTTGTATTCAGCTACCAGCCTTGGATTTAATTAAGTTAGTGATGAACCCAAACCCAACCTCTCTCCAGGGAGCTGGCCGCTGTCCCTGCTCTCCTCTGCCTGCAGATTAATTCTTGTTTTTCCCTCTTTTGTTTTTTTTCCTCTCCCCCCCCACCTTCTTCTTCCCAAGGAAGGAAAAAAAAGCCTTATTTATTATCATTTTCCCCACTGTTGGCATGGCAACACAGGCGTACGTTACTGAGCTACAGGCAGCCCCGCAACCATCCCAGCCGCCACAGGCCCCGTCACAAGCCCAGCCCCAGCCACCGCCACCACCACCAGCGGCACCCCAGCCACCCCAGCCACCCGCCGCCGCTGCTGCCACCCCGCAGCCCCAGTATGTCACCGAGCTGCAGAGCCCCCAGCCCCAGGCGCAGCCACCGGGCAGCCAGAAGCAGTACGTGACGGAGCTCCCAGCTGCCCCCACGCCCTCACAGCCGGCTGGGGCACCCACTCCGGCCCCGGCATCCCAACAGTACATCGTGGTCGCTGTCTCCGGTAAGTGGACATGTGCAGGGAGCCTGGAGGCTCTTTGAGCAACTCTGAGAGGAACTTCTGGGAGCCACCGTCCTGGATTTGGGGCCTACTGTCCCTGTCACCAGCATGACAGATTTCAAACCAGTGTTCCCCAAATGCCTCTCCCCTGTGTAAGATGTCACTTGAACGAAGGATTAGACAGTGGAGGAAAGTTTGCAGATGCCAGCCCGAGTAGGAGACAGAACAGTGTGAGCAAGAGGCCTGTTTCCTCCTCTGTTGAGGGAGTCACAGTGGCTTCTTGCTGTCAGCCAGGCCCAGCCCAGAGTGGGCATTCTAGAAAGGTCATGGGGGCCATCTCTCCCTGGAGGCACTACCACTCCTCCCAGGAGGAGCCACCCTGTTTTTTCTGGCAAATTCCAGGGGCCGAGCAGGCTGTCAGTACATGAGTGTGTGGCTGAGGCTCCCCTCTCTCACAGCAGCCATTCCTGCAGGCTTTGGAGAGAATGACTGGAAAGCTTGGATCATGGTGCCCCCGGGTCTTTGCCCCACTCTCCTCATTCCTACCTTGAGCCTCTTCCTCAGGCCCGGTTCCTTCCAGGGCTGGAATGGGCTGAGTGCTGGGGAGCAGTGTTGGGATGGTGGAGGGAGGGGGGCTCGGGACCTGGACCGCGAATCTTCAGTGTCTCCTAATGTGCTCGGTGGAGGAGGGAGGGCCCCGTGGAACCTCGCCTTAAAGTTGGCCCTGGTCCTTCTGGTGTGGAAAGGGGAAGTGGCTGGGAGCAGGTCAAGATTGGGCTGGGGGACCATGGGACAATGGTCAGGCAAAAGATTGGCACCATTAACCAGAGCAGATGAGGCCCCTGGCAGTATCCGTATGGGAGGTCAGGGTCCCCAGGGAGGACCAGGACTGGGGGCATGTAGGGCTCAGGACAGTGCCTCTTGATTGACCAACGTGCTACCCTGTGCATCCAGGGCCCTGCCCAGGATGAGGTCAGGCAGTGGACATGACCACAGTTGCCAGGCCACAAATGGCTAGCTGGTTCTCAGCACCACCCAGCAGTTCTGTGAAGGGTCCTTGTCAGCCCACTCCCACATGCTCCAAGAAAACCCCTTCCCCCTCACGAACTCCACACTCCCAGCTCCTGACCCTGCTGCCAACCATATTGAGGAAAAGGCACTGTTGGGGGAGAAGGACCCCATCTCCCCACCAGCCAGTTTCCCAGCTCTTAGGGTCTGTGTGCACCCACCAGCCCCGTTCCTGTCCCAGGCCACCCATGCCCACACCCCTCCAGCACCTGCTCTTGCAGTTGTTACATGTGCCTCTCCGTGTGGTCCTTCTCTTGCAGGTCTCTCCCATCAGCCCCATAAAGGTGAAATCGCTCCCCTTTTAACCAGAAATCTCTCAAGTCCAGCTGCCACGCATTCTAGAAGTCAAAACATTCATCCACTCCTGTCTCTGCTTCCTTACCCCATACCCCAGCAGCCCTGGTCAAGGTCACCTGTCGCCTCCATCATGCCTGATCTGCTGGTCACTCTCAGTCCTCTCGTCTTCCTGGGTCTCTGGGCAGCCCCTGGTCCCCCACTATCCTGGTCTCCTCCTGCCTCCCTGGCTGCCCCTTCTCGGTCCCCGTTGCTGCTTCCTCTGCATCTCCCTGAGCTTGGTCCTGGGCCCTTCTGGGTTCTGCTAACTCTCCCTCATGGTGGCCTTGCACAGTGTCACAGCCTTTGGTGCTTCCTCGGTGCAGACAAGGCCCACAGCCTGGGCCTGGGCCCTGAACCCCCAGCTATAGCCATTACCACGTGTCCACTCAGGGTCACATGAGCTTCTCATACTCTGCAGGGCCAAAAGAACTTTGGATTCTTCCTTCTTCAAGCCTGCCCTCCTTTGAAACTTGCTCATCCTAGGGGATTCCAGCCCCATACCCAGGTGTGACGTTGAGTTGATTCTAACTCATAGCGACCCCATGTGACAGAGTAGAACTGCCTGTCCCACAGGATTACAGATCACTAGTTCTCTTCTCCCTTGGAGCAGCTGGTGGGTTTGAACCACTGACCTTCAGTTAGCAGCCAAGGGTCACCAAACCTGTTGCCATCAAGTCGATTCCAATTCATAGTGACCCTATAGGACAGAGTAGAACTGCCCCATAGGGTTTCCAAGAAGCAGCTGGTGGATTCAAACTGCCGACCTTTTGGTTAGTAGCCAAGCTCTTAACCACTGTGCCACCAGGGCTCCATGGTGCCACCAGGGCCTTAAATTCCTGTCACCTGTAATGCCCTGCCCATCCTTTAGCTCTACCTTCTCTATCCTCCAGGACATGCCCCCTCACCCTCCATACCCCTAGCCCAGCTCCCAGTTCACCTGTCAGCCACCCCCACAGCAGTGGGAGGGAGCCTATTCAAACTAGTAAACTAGATCAGTCATGTCCTAGCTCCACCCACACCACCTGCTCTGCTTGCCCAACCTGCCCCTCATTCCACCAGGCTCAGTCCTGCCTCCAGGCCTTCAGCCTGCTCTTGTTCCAGACTTCCCAGTGGCTCCCTCCCTCATGCCCTTCAGGTCTGCTCAGGTGTCCCTTCCCTGGCACCCCACCCCCACCCCCCACCCCCAGCTGCTCATTCTCTGTCTCTTTACTTGGCTTACCACCTGAGGTGATGATGGTGGTGATGCCTGTCCCATGACCCGGGAGGACGGGGCTCTGTCTTGTTCCCACTATACCCCCAGTGCCCAGCATGGTCTGCCCATGGGAGCTGCTAAGTTTGTCTTTTCCCATCCCTCAGCCCCTGGACCATGCAGAACAGGCCAGAACCCTGGCCTGTCCCCACTGGAGGGTTCTGCACCACTTCCTCTTATTGGCCCTGGTCCTCCTGGGTGTGGGATTTTGCTGCCTCGGGGTCCAGGGTCCCCAGAGCAAGAATCTAGAGTGGATGGAGAGCTCTAGGCCCCAGATATCCCAAGTCTGTCCATCTCCACTTCCCCTCAGCTTCCCCAGCTCTTCCAGGCCTCCCTGGGGTCAAGGCCGCTTGAAGTCTTTGGGTCCAGCAGACCCAGGTTGGAATCACCCCCCAGCCTCTGTCTCCTCCTTGTCCAAGTGGAGACAAGAGCCCCGTCAGCAGTGGCTACCCGCGAACAGGCTGTGGATACAGTCCTCACAGGGTCAGGGTGGCTTATTCATTTTTCGAAGTGCTCCTGGGGACTTTCATGTCTCCATTGCTCCTGGTCCTGGCAGGAGCCAGCCTGTCCCCAGAAGGGTTACTGAGCGATAGATACTTCCACAGACGAAGAGAGGTTGTTTGGCCCCTGCACTGTGCACTTGCTGTTCCAGTGACCCCTCCCACTCACCTTGTGGTGATTCCCCAGGTTCCTCCATCACCCCTCCCAGGTTGTGTCCCTTTTTACCTAAGGGCTGCTTTTGGGCCAAGTGAGCTGGTCTCTTGCGGGGTGGGGGTGGTAACTGACACCAGAAGGCCGTGCTTCTTGCTTCTCCAGAGCCCGGAGCAGTCAGGCTGCCCAGGGGCGGGGAAGAAGGAGGGAGGGAAGAAGAGAAGGACCAGGCCTGGAGCTGTAGCTCAGGCAGCAGCCAGCCGACAGCAGCCCCAGAAGGCAGCTCATCCAGCCCTGGTGGCCACTCTGCTGGAAGGTGACTTTGGAGGCGATGTGAAGGGAGCTCAAGTTACCCATCGGGAGCAAGACTCTAGATTCATAAACCCCTATCCTCAGAGGCTGCCAGAAGGGGCTCAGACTGGCTGGAGGATGGGACCCAGCCCAGTCCCCTTCCGTGCTTCCTATTCACCCAGGGTTCTTGGGAATCCTTGTATCCAGGAGAGGGAGATGAAGGGTATTAGTCAGCATCCCCAAGTGCAGATGGGGAGACCGGCTTGGGCAGAGAAGGCCCAGAGGCCCCTGATGTAACTTGTCCCCAGGAGTAAAGGCACAGGAGAAGGCAAGGTCACCCTGCCCATCTTTGGGAGGTGCCTGGGGCCCGCCTGCCAGCCTCCCAGACCTTCCTCCCTCCCTCTGAGGAGCTTGAGGCATTTAGGATGTGAGCAGATCTAGATGGGGAGGGGGGCAGGGCGGAAGGGGCAGCCCACTCGGCAAAGGTGCTTGTCAGATTCAGGGACAGGAAACCAGCTGCCTCTTCCTGACTTGCGACTTCAGACAGTGGGGCCCGCCCTGGCCTCGTGCACGTCCCAGAGTGCAGATCCTCAGACAGATGCAGCCATTCACAGACTTCATGCCCTCCCCACAACCCCCCACCCCAGCCCCAGGCCACATGCAGCCACACATGGGCAGGAAGCCCCACGTGCAAAGCACTGACTGAGTCTTACCAGCCTTCTATCCTTGTGGTGTACCCCACCGCGCCCTCCTGGCCTGGCAGGTGGGGGTCCCAGCCTTGAGGGCCACCCCAGAGGCAGGAGACGCAGACAAGACTGCTTCCCGGGGTCTCCTGTGCCTCAGGCAGATAGCTGATGGCAGCAGGTTCCTGGGCCTCCACCTGCTGAGGGTCCCACTCCAGGACCAGCCTCGACATTTTAGTCATAGCCCCCTTGGCCCAGGAGGTGGCAGGAACCAGCCCCCACCTTGCTGCCCGCCCCAAACCAAAACCCTCCACGGAGCCTCCTCTGTCAGGTACCACCCCCTGGGTTGGGCCTGGCTTCCTGTGCCTCACGGACATCCAGGTGTGTGTGCCTCTCACATGACACAGGCTTTCTTAGGTTTCTTCCTGAGGGGCCATCTCATGAGGGCCTCCTCTCTTGTGGCTCAGGGAAGCCTAAAGGGGATGTGAGGGCAGATTCCAGCAAAGCAGAGGCTGCAGTGGCCGCCCAAATGACTGCCCACATGTGGCCACAGGGAGGTTGCCCCCCATCTGCCTCCCTCCATGTACTCTACCCTGGGCTTGGCCCTTGAGGTCCTTGCACCCCCAAGATAGCCCTCCTGCCCTCGCCAGGCCCCTCTCCGTGTCCCCTGCTATAGCCGAGGCCCACCTCCCCCTGTCTGCTCCTGGACCTTGCAATGTCCCCACAGGCCCCTGGGGGCTCACTGTCCTCCCTGTGCCCATGTGCCTGCATCTGCGACACTACTGCCCGTGGGGCCTCAGCCCAGGCATGGCCAGTGACTCCAAGTGCCACATGGGCCTGCATCCTGCCTGCCATTGCCCAGCTGGGTGACTTCGGGCCAGTCATTTCCTCTCTTCTGGTTGCCTTATTTGAAACGGGAATGAAAGTTCTCGCCCTCTGGCTGCCCAGAAAGACCACAGCGCAGTGCCTAGTCCATCAGAAGCGCTGTTTAGGGTCAGCTCCTGTGATTCCACGGCCCCACCAATCCTGCCAGGGGTCACATAGCCCCTCTCTGGGCCCACAGGAAGGGTGGGTGGGGTGCCCTGGAGGGGGCAGGAGGAAGGGCAGGCACGGGGGCTCCTCCTGCCCCCACTCTGGCCTGTGGCACTGCCAGGGAGCAGGCCAGGCCACATGGGACGGGGAGATGGGTGGTGTCCCAGCTGGAGGAGTGGCTCCCGGCTGTCTCTTGGAGACACTTGCCCCCTACCAACCCCCTCACCCCCGTTAATCACTCAGCACGCGATGTGCATGAAACTCGACCTGTGCCACCGATAGCATCGTGGGACCCAGCCTCGCTTCCACCTCTGCAGGCTGCCTGAGCCTGTGAAGGCCCCACTCAGCTGTGCCACCGGGAGGGGGTGTTTATTCCAAGAGGGCAGGCGGGAGCTCTGGATCCACCAGGGGGATTAGCTCCCCAAGGTTGCGGGTATAAAGCTGCCCACGCACCCTGCTCTTCCCTCAGAGGCAGGCGAGGGGCACCAGGCAGGCTCCCCTGGGCAGGCAGGCGGACACGCAGACAGGGACAGGCGGGTGGGCTAGTGGGACAGGCAGGTGGGCTGGTGGGTACCATGTTCTATGACTACTACTTCTCGGCTGCCTGTCAGCGTGAGTACCTGCCTCCCTAGTGCCAAGCCCCAAGGAAAGGGAGTCTGGCAGAAGACAGGATGATGGCAGGACACTGGGGGGATGAGGCCTTCTGGGAGACCACTCCTCTGACCAGGGGCCATCCCAGGGAAGGTGGCCCCAGGCCTTGGTCCTTCCGTGCTGCCCAGATCCCGGGCTGTTTGTCGGCAAAAGAGGTCCAACCCTCGGGCCTGCCCTGCATCCGGCTTCTCAGTTACCCTTTCTAGTCAGGCTTCGGGACTAGCTTCTAGATGCTAAGGCTCCTGCGTCCTTCTGGCCCCCACCCCACCCTGTCACGTGACCCCCCTGATGGGCTGACCAAGGGGGCAGGGAGGACTCTTGGAGAGTCCTGGCCTCCTCATGGAGTCCTGCTTCAGCATGTCATCCCCTCCAGATGGGCTCAGGGCAGGGGTGGGGCAGCTGGGGCAGCATGCCAAGCTGACTGGCAACTCCACCTCCCCCTGACAGAAGGCACCATGCGGGCCAGTGAGACCGTGTCAGAGGCCAGCCCAGGCTCCACGGTCAGCCAGACCGGAGTCCCCACTCAGGTGGTTCAGCAGGTGCAGGGCACCCAGCAGGTAGGACATGCGCCTTCCCCCAGAGTGGGTGGGAAGGCATGTGAGGGGGGCAGCCAGGGCAAGGGTGCCCCCCTTCCCCTCCACCTTCCTGCCAGAGCCATCTGCTCACCTGCTCTTACCAAGATGGTCAGTGCAGCAGTTCTCCCACCCACCTGGGCTGGGCCCCTGAGAGGCTGGCCTGGCCCGCTCCTTATGTCTTGCCCCCACAGCGGCTGCTGGTCCAGACAAGCGTGCAGGCCAAGCCAGGCCACGTTTCACCCCTCCAGCTCACCAACATCCAGGTGCCCCAGCAGGTAAGGCCACCTCACCTGCTCCTGCCCTTACACCCTTCCCCACGTCTGCCCTTTCCAGCATCAAAGACTCAGGGCCCAGCCAGGGGCCGCCCCCCAGCTCTGGCTGGTCACCTCCCTGGGTGAGAGTCAGGACCAGTAGGGAAAAGAGGAACCACATGAGTTATTTTAACAGGGAATCAAATGTTGGTAAGAACTGGTAGTAAGATAGGTGGTTTGCGGGTCCAGCTCCAGCATTTCAAAGCAGAAAACTGAAGGCTGATTTGGGGCCATTGGGGCCAAGAGCCCATAGTCAGTGTGGGGACTGGGAGGGGATGGGGTCTCTCCCCTGGAGGCTATAGGCAAAGTGCCGAGGTTCATGCCTGTGCCCCAAATGTTGAGCACAGAATTGGATTCAGTTCTGCTGGGTTTGAAGTTAGAGCAGATTTCATGTGGCCTCGGAGCAAGGCTCCCTGGACGCAGGCCCGGCTTGGCCACTTATTAGCTCCAGGAGCCCAGGCAAGCGTGTCTCCTCCTTGCACCTCAGTGTCACTCTTTGCAACATGGGGATGATGATGGTGCTACATAGGGGGCTATAGGAGGAAAGTGCTTTGCGGCTGGCCGGCTGCCATTGGTGCCCATCAGTGAACTGTCCTCCTCGGCTCCAGGCCCTCCCCACGCAGCGTCTGGTGGTCCAGAGCCCAGCCCAGGGCAGCAAGGGCGGCCAGGTCTCCCTGACGGTCCACAGCACCCAGCAGGTGCACTCACCCCCTGAGGTAGGTTGCAGTCCTGTGGCCGCCTCCGCCCTTCCTCTCTTCCCAGTTGGCCATGTGTCCGCATAGGTACTTGGGGCTCCCGAACTCAGTTGCTCTCAGAGTCTTCCTGCTCCCCACCCCAAAAATATTGCAGCAGACATCCTCATTCACCCTGGGCAGGAGTAATTTACCCTGCTGGCTCTGAGCAGAGCGGCCCTGGGACTGGGTGGAGATGGGCTTTGCAGCTTCAGTGGCATTGCAGGGAGCAAAGTGGGCTCCCTGTCCTTCCCCAGGGCAGGTGGAGCCTCCTCCAGGCACCCTCAGACCCCAAGGTGGGTTCCGGGGACCCACAAAGACCAATAAGGATGTCAGAGGCAGGTGGGCCATGGTGGCCAGGAGCACAGGTGTTGGCATTGGGAGCTCAGGGTTGGATCCCTACTTGGCCAGTTTTTATTCCTGTGGGACTCTGGGCAGGCCCTTTGACCCTTCCGAGCCCGGAGTTTGCGATACGTAAAAGCAGAGCTGATGATACCAACCACCCTGCCAGGTGGCTGGGCGAACTACAGCCTGGGCACAGCAGGCCTGGAGGCTAAGGCAGGGCTCTGTTGCTCGCTCACCTGGGGCCAGCACCCAGTCCCCCCACATAGCACTGAGTGGCCCTGGGCACCGCCCTTCCCCCTGTGCCTCCCTCCTCATCTGGGAGGAGGGGATATTGTGAGGTTCCTTAGGGCGGGCCTGGTGGGAGTCAGCAGGATACCACATCCGATGCTGCTGTAACCTTTGAGAACCAGCCCCTGGAGAGCCTCGGGCTTGGGCAGCGCCTCCTACCACTCAGAGCTGCCCTCAGGGCCACTTGGGCTTCCCTCTCTTGCTTTCCCTTCCTCATCTCAGGGCTGCAGGGCCCTGGCCTTGAGCACCAGCCCCTGTGACCATGGAGGCAGCAGGTGGCCCGTGAGCTGAGGCTGGAGTCCTGGCTGCCCTTGCTGAACCCTCAGCCTTGCCTGGGGTGACCAGGGCTGAGGCAGGGAGTGGGTATGGGATGCATGCCCATTACCAGCCCCGTGGTTGGGACATGTCCCCGCTGGCTGCTGCCCTCCCCAAACAGTCCCTGGGAACAGTTCTCCTGAGAAGGGTTACATCAGGGCTGGGTGCCCCAAGCAGTCCTGAGCCAACCCAGACTGTGCTATGTCTCCTTCCCTTCAGCGATCGCCGGTGCAGGCCAACAACTCCTCCAGCAAGACAGCCAGCGCCCCTCCAGGCACCGTGCCACAGCAGCTGCAGGTCCATAGCGTCCAGCCAAGTGTCCCCACCACCCAAGAGGTGCCAGGCTAAGGCGGGCAGGGCTGGGGCTGGGGGTCCTGGCCAAATGGCCTCTGTGGGCAGCTCCTCTGGCCTGTTAGAGCTGAGAGACCACGCCCAGCCCAGCTTGCCACTCATGCCTTTGCCTAGCGCCTCCCCCTCTCTAGACTCAAAGTCCTCTAAGTAAAGGCTTCAGCCTGCTGAGGCTGCATGAGGGCGAAACGCAGTCCTCGTGGCAGGCGCTTCACACAGAGCAGGCGCTGGGAACAGCTGTGAGAAACCACCTTGGCCTCTTTGGGCCTCAAAGGGTGGCCTCTCCTCATTTGCCCTAAGGCCAAGTCCCGGCTCACCCGTAAGGGGCGCAGAGTGGGACCTCATCCTCCAAATCTACCCCCCAGCCCACCCATAGCAACCTCTTAGGAGCCCCACTCTGAGGGTAAGAGGCACGGGCTGTCCACCATCTGGCTGTTCTCACTCAAGGTGTGGGTGTTCTGACCCCTTGAAAAACTGATTAAGGCCATAGGCCCCTTTCGCCAGTGGAAAGCAGAAACGCCACCACCCTGGAAGGATTCACAGGCTAGTCAGTCTCCTGCCCCGCACCAAAGCCCCTCTGGAACTCCAGATCTGGGTTTGAGTCCCGACTCCACCACTCCAGCTATGTATGTGGTTCTGGGTGCCCCCCTGCCTCTTTCCCTCTCTATGTGGGCAAATGACATCTTGCATGTGGGCAATGAGATAACCCAGGGCCACGGCCTGCAGGCTCAAGCCCCTCAGTCAGCCCGGGTTCCACCTTAGCTCTGCCACTTCCCTGTCATCCTCTCGTTGCTGAACCTGTTTCCTCACCTGTAACTGGGTGTCCTGGGGTGCTGGGCTTGGCACAGTGTAAGGTTGCTCCCTTCACTCGGGCAGCTGGAGGGCCTGGCTTCTCACAGGGTTGCTGTGAAGATGACGGGAGCTCTGTACCCAGGGGCTCGGCGCATTATCGTGTTTTCAGAGTGTGCTTTGCCTCTCCCTTCTCAGAGGTCTGTGGTCCAGGCCACACCGCAGACGCCCAAAGCAGGGCCCGTGCAGCAGCTGACTGTACAGGGGCTTCAACCCGTCCATGTGGCTCAAGAGGTACGTGTCTCACCCACCTACTTGGGGGAAAAACGGGGGCTAGGAAGGGTGCAGGTCTGAGGGGGCCTTAGGGAGGGGATGGAGCCATCTGCTCCTCAAGGGCTCGGAGCCCCTCTCCCCGTCCACCTTGACCACAGACCCTGCCCTGGACCCTTCCTCGGCCCTGGCACCTGATAGTTCAGGGCCCAGGTTTTGCTCTGAGAAATCTGGATTCCAATCCCACATCTTTCTTGCGTGGCGAGGGGGGGCAGTTCCTTCCCCTCTCTGAACCTGGTTGGGAATCTTTGTTGGGCTGCTGTGTGGGCTCAGCAGCCTGGTGGGCGGCGAGGCCTGGGCCCCGCCCGCCGCGCCCCGGTGACCCCCCAGTGTCTCTGTTTGTCCTCCAGAGCTCAGGCAGTCAGTTTCCCGCTAGGAAGGCAGAGCAGCAGGAGCCCCGGCCCACGCCGCCGCCGGAGCCGCCGCC
>NW_004444194.1:811057-819722 GCF_000243295.1 Trichechus manatus latirostris
AGGCCCCGCAGCTAGGCAGCCCCGAGCCGCCGCGGCTCCATTACCTGCCCGCCGCCGCGGCGCCCGCGGCCGAGCCCGGCGCGGAGCAGTGGGTGGAGCTGGTACGCGTGCTGCCCCCGCACCTGCTCCTGCCGCAGCAGAAAGTGGTCATCGAGCCACTGCCCGGGCTCCCGGCCCGAGCCAGCCCCGACCAGAGGGTCAGGATCCAGAGAGTCCCCCAGGTGCTAGTGTTCGGCACGGCCGCCACGGCCCTCAAAGTAGGTGGGGACAGATGGGCGGGGGCGACGGGCGGGCGGGGGCGGGATCCGTGGCTCCGGCCCGCGCCCGGCCCGGGCTGCCCCCCAGGCCCCCGCACCCGCAGGGTAGATCCCCACTTGGCCGGTCCATCTCTAACTCCCAAAGCCCAGGTCCCAGGCTCCGCCCCTACAGCCTGGGTGGGGGTGGGGTGGGATACTCAGGCCCCGCCCCTAAAGCCCTGTCTATAGTTCCCGTTCTGCCCTACAGACAGGGACCCCAATCCTAGCCCCAGGCTCTGCCCCTAGTATCCTGTCCTCATTCTCCAGGCCTCGCCCCTACAGACCTCCAGATTGCAGACCCCATCTCACAACCCAAGGCCTTGTCCGTGGTCCCAGAGTCCTGCTTTAGCAATGGGCCCAGGCCCAGTGCTTGGCTCTGCCTCTGGGTCCAACCTTCATGCCACATAGGACGCTGTCCAGCCCTTCCGCCCACCCCACCTCAGCCCCATGAGGCTCCTGCTCCCAGCCCTAGCAGGGGAGTCCTGGCTACTTTCCTCTTGATGCAGCTTTTCCCAGTTCCCAGCCCTCTTTGGGCTGAGTCCCCACCCTGGCCAGTAGGCCTTTGTCCTGTCCCTGCCCAGGGTGTGTCCAGAGAGCCAAGGAATGTGGCCTCCCAGCTGAGGAGCAGGGTTCCACCCCTCAGAAGTGGAGGGGAGAGGCTGGCCCCTGACCCTCTGTGCCCTTGCTCCCGTCCAGGTGCAGCAGCTCCAGCAGGTGCCTGTCCCACACGTGTACTCCAGCCAGGTGCAGTATGTGGAGGGTGGCGATGCCAGCTACACGGCCAGCGCCATGTGAGTGAGGGTATGCTGGGTGGGAAGGGGGTCCAGGACTGCTCAGGACCCTGCTGGGCTGTCTGCCTCCAAGGTGCTAGGTGACAGATGGGCAGGTGCTCCCCAGGGGCAGCCAGTGGCCTCTGAGAGGCAGAAGGGCCCTGACAGGTCACTGAGGCAGCAACAAAGCCTGGGCTCTGCCTCAGATGAACCTTGTTGTTAGCTGAAAAATACGTATATTTTTTTTCAGTGTTGGCAAAGTTGAACATTTGCAAGTGATAGGGAATGTTAGACAGGGAAGAAGAAATCTCCTTCACTCCTGACCCCAAGTCTACCCCAAGGGGACACTGTACCCAGTTTGTTTCCCCCCAGGGATATCCGCAGCATAGAAAGCACTCTTTCCTTCTGCCAAAGCAGAAGCAGAGGCTGCTGCCTTGTTTCTTCCCCAGAACTCAACTTGCAGCTCTCCCCTTCATTGTCCACCTGGATAGGGTCAGCCTTTGTAATTGCTGTGTAATAGGCGCTCCCCTGTGCAGATGCCCTGGGAGCTGACTGGCCAGTCCCTACTCTGGTCGCTGCCAGTGGCACGGTGTGGCATTTGTTCTGGGTGCAGTTCTCGAGCCCACACATTGCACCAGGGCAGATGGTGGGATCCCCAACGCCACCTCCCCTCTCTACGTGCATAGTAGTGACTCCAGGACTCTAGTCATTGCTGCTGCCTTTTAGCTTCTGGAAGTTTAATTTGGTTTTCTTTGCACTTGTCTGATGTTTTCTTTCGTCCCACCACCTGCCCACCATAGGGATGGGCTGGAGGTAGGTTAGCTCATGGCATGACGAAGCCCCTCGGGCATGATGCTCTGGCTGGACCTGAGGGTGGGACAGGCTTACGGCATCCAGTGCCTCACAGTTCTGCCGCTGTTTCCAGTACCCTGAGCCTCAGAGCTGGACAAACGGTGGAACAACAAATTCCCCAGAATGCCCAAGCTGCGGAGGCCGTAGAGGGCGTTCCAGAGGAGTCTGACCTGAGGGTTCTGGATATCAGAGACAGAGCGGGGCACTCTGAGTCCTGAGCCTGGGCCTCAGGGTCCAAGGTGGGCTTCTCCGGCTGACCCTGCTCGAAGTCCTCCCTGGTCGTGCCTGTCTTTCCTTGAATTCTTTCCTTCGTGATCCTGGCATGCGTAATCCACACAGTTCACGGTTTCCCTCGGATTCCGTGTGTGAAGTGCCTGGCAGCAGATCCTGCTGTTGTCTCTATCCTTGTCTCTCCCTCACAGCAGGGTGTTAACTTTGCTGGCCTGAGTCCCCTGCCCTGGCCAAAGGACATGTCCAGAGACATACACATTCATTCACTCACTCAGCAAATAACTTCCAAAGCAACGTTTTTCAAGCACTCACCGTGTGCCTGGCACTAGGCTGGACCTCGCCACACGGGTGAACAGGACCTGGTCCCGGCCACACTGTGGGGTGGGGCTGGTGTCGGGCCAGGTCACATGCTCTTGGTGTTGCTTGGTGTGGTGGGTGTGGACTGGGCTCTGTGATAAGAGCTCAGGCCTTGGCATCACTGTGGCTGACCGCACCTCCTCCCACACCCCTCCTCTTTGTTGCCCATCCCCTGTCCAGAGTGCTGCCCCAGAGGCCTGCCAGGTCACTGTCCTGCTTCCTTTCAGTCCACTCGATGGCGCCTGAGCCAGGCCACCCTGACCAGCCTCACTATCTCGCTTCATTTTTTAATTTGGTTTTATGATTTTTAATCAATAATATGTTGTTGTTGTTAGGTGCCGTCGAAGTCGGTTCCGACTCATAGCAACCCCGTGTACAACAGAACCAAACTCTACCTAGTCCTGTGCCATCCTCGCAGTCATTGCTATGTTTGAGCCTATTGTTGCAGTCACTGTTTCGTTCCATCTCCTTGAGGGTCTTCCTCTTTTTTAGCTGACCCTCTACTTTACCAAGCATGATATCCTTCTCCATGGACTGGTCCCTCCTGATAACGTGTCCAAAGTATGTGAGTCAAAGTCTCACCATCCTTGCTTCTAAGGAGCATTCTGGTTGTACTTCCTCCAAGACAGATTTGTTTGTTCTTCTGGCAGTCCATGGTATAGTCAATATTCTTCACCAACACCACAATTCAAAGGCATCAATTCTTCGGTCTTCCTTATTGATTGTTCAGCTTTCACATGCATACAAGGCCATTGAAAATATCATGGCTTGGGTCAGGCGCACCTTAGTCTTCAAGGTGACAACTTTGCTTTTCAACACTTTGAAGAGGTCTTTTGCAGCAGATTTGCCCAATGCAGTGCGTCTTTTGATTTCTTGACTGCTGCTTCCATGGGTGTTGATTGTGGAGCCAAGTGAAATGAAATCCTTGACAACTTCAGTCTTCCCTCCGTTTATCATAATGTTGCTTATTGGTCCAGTTGTGAGGGTTTTTGTTTTTTTTATATCGAGGCGTAATCCATACTGAAGGCTATAGTCTTTGATTTTCATCAGTAAATGCTTCAAGTCCTCTTCACTTTCAGCAAGCAAGGTTGTGTCATCTGCATAACGCAGGTTATTAATGAGTCTTCCACAAATCATAATGCCATGTTCTTCTTCATATAGTCCAGCTTCTCAGATTATTTGCTCAACATGCAGACTGAATAGGTATGGTGAAAGGATACAACTCTGACTCACACCTTTCCTGATTTTAAACCCTTGTTCTGTTCAAACAACTGTCTCTTGGTCTATGTATAGGTTATTCATGAGCACGATTAAGTGTTCTTGAATTCCCATTCTTCGCAATGTTATCCATAATTTGTTATTATCCACACAGTCGAAGCCTTTGCTTAATGGATAAACACAGGTAAACATCTTTCTGATATTCTCTGCTTTCAGCCAAGATCCATCTGACATCAGCAATGATATCCCTGGTTCCACGTCCTCTTCTGAATCTAGCTTGAATTTCTGGCAGTTCCCTGTTGATGTACTCCTGCAATCGTTTTTAAATTATCTGCAGCAAAATTTAACTTGTGTGCAATATTAATGATATTGTTTGATACTGTCCACATTCTGTTGGATCATCTTTTTTTGGAATGGGCACAAATACGGATCTCTTCCAGTCGGTTGGCCAGTTAACTATCTTCCAAATTTCTTGCAATAGATGAGTGAGCACTTCCGGCATTACATCCATTTGTTGAAACATCTCAATTGGTATTCCGTCACTTCCTGGAGCCTGTTTTTTGCCAGTGCCTTCAGTGCAGCTTGGATGTCTTCCTTCAGTACTTGGTTCTTGATCGTATGCTACCACCTGAAATGGTTGAACATGGACCAATTCTTTTTGGTACAATGACTCTGTGTATTCCTCCCATCTTCTTTTGATGCTTCCTACATCAGTCAGTGTTTTGCCCAATGTTGTTGTTGTTAAGTGCTGTCGAGTTTCTTCCAACTCATAGCTACCCTATGTGCAACAGAACGAAATATTCCCCAGTCCTGCGCCATCCTCACAATCATTGCTGTGTTTGAGCCCATTATTGCAGCCCCTGTGTCAATCCGTCTTCTTGAGGATCTTCCTCTTTTCGCTGATCTCTGCTTTACTAAGCATGATGTCCTTCTCCAGGGACTGGTCCCTTCTGATAACATGTCTAGAGTACATGAGACGAAGCTTTTTTGCCCATAGAATCCTTCAGTATTGCAACTTGAGGCTTGAATTTTTTCTTCAGTTCTTTCAGCTTAACAAATACCAAGTGTTTTTTTCCCTATTGATTTTCTTTTTTTTAGGGTATTTGCATCTTTAACTTTATTCACTAATGCCAAATTCTTTTCCCAAGTGAATATTTCAGTTTACGTTTATATTATACAAGCACTGCATAAGGGTTTCAGCGGCTCCATATTCACACTTCCACCTTTCTCATTTGACTCTTGTTTTTGATTGTGCTTTAGGTGAAACCCTTTTGGTTTTCTAACTCTAGGTCTTTCCACATTTCATTGTAATACTGTACTTTGTCTTCTCAAGCCGCCCTTTGAAATATTCTGTTCATCTCTTTTACTTCATTATTTCTTACATTCGCTTTAACTACTCTATGTACAAGAGCAAGTTTCAGACTCTGACATCCATTTTGGTCTTTTCTTTCTTTCCTGTCTTTTTAATGACCTTTTGCTTTCTTCATATACGATGACCCTGATGTCATCCCACAACTCGTCGGGTCTTTGGTCATTAGTGTTCGGTGCATCAAATCTATTCTTAAAGTGGTCTCTAAATTCAAGTGGGATATACTCAAGGTCATACTTTGGCTCTCGTGGACTTGTTTTACTTTTATCCAGCTTCGACTTGAACTTGCATGTGAGCAATTGATAGTCTGTTCTGCAGTCGGCCCCTGGCCTTGTTCTCACTGAGCTTCTCCATCATCTCTTTTCACGGATATAGTCGATTTGATTCCCAGGTATTCCATCTGGTGAGGTCCACATGTATAGTTGATGTTTATGTATGTTGTTGAACAAAGGTATTTGCAATGAAGAAGTCATTGGTCTTGCAAAATTCTATCACGTGATCTCTGGCGTCATTTCTCTCACCAAGGCCATATTTTCCAACTATTGATCCTCCCTCTTTGTTTCCAACTTTATGTGTTTTTTTTTTAATATGTTAAAACAATAAAACCAAACCTGTTGCCATCGAGTTGATTCCGACTCATAGAGGGTTCCAAAATCAAAGCTGTGTCCCATGGTATCTATTGAGAGACTGAATGTGGTGTTCCTGCCTGTCACCTCTGCCTGGTGCCCTCCATCCCACGGAGGACAGACATGCTGCTTGAGCTGTCGTCCCTCTCCCCGACACACTGTCCATACCGTCTCCACCATTTCTTCAATTTAACAGCGTGTTCCGGAGCAGGACAGTGGGGCTTCTTCATTCTCTTTTATACCTGCACAGCACCCACTGTCATTTCTTTAAACCCCTAGAGAGGGCCCCAGGGTGTCCTGGCACCAGGAGCAAGGAGGGCCGTAGGGTCAGCCTCCAGGAGCAGGGTGGGAGCTGGGTCCGTGGAAAGTGCATCTGCACACTTACAGTCGTTGTTGCCAAATAGCCCCTCAGGGTGACCCGCATAGTTAAAATCAGAATCCCCCCTCTCCTGTCAGCCCCCTTCCTGCCTCATTTACCTCCTCAGCACACACCTCCTCTTGTTGCACCCACTGTTCCTGTTTGCACAGCGTCCAGTCTTGTCTCCCCGACTAGGACATCAGCTCCCTGGGGGCAAGGACTTCTCTCTTGTCCACCATTGTGTCTGCAGTATCTAGAACAGGGCCCAGCACACAGTAGGAGCTCCATAATCTGCGTTTTGATTGAGTTGAAATGTGTGGCCTATTGCAAACTACCGGTCCCGTCCATCTTGGTTTCCTCACGTCTGTGTGGGGACAGTGATTCCAGCATCAGGGCGCTGCTCTACGGATTGGATGGAAACTTGCCATCAAGCACATGGGAGGGGGCTGGTCCACTGGAGGGAAGTGTTGGCCGTCTTGTTTCGTGCCTTTCTCGGGGCTAGCTGTCCTAGGGCTGCGACAGGGCAGAATCCCAGGGTCCTGGGAACCTCCCCTCCAGGAGCTGGGTCTGTCCTCAGGCCTCGTCCCTTGACTCTCCTTCTGCTTCTTCCTTAGCCGCTCCAGCACCTACTCCTACCCTGAGACGCCGCTGTACACGCAGACGGCCGGCACCAGCTACTACGAGGCTGCCGGCACGGCCGCCCAGGTCAGCACGCCCGCCACTTCCCAGGCAGTGCCCAGCAGTGGCTCCGTGCCCATGTACGTGTCCGGCGGCCAGGTCGTTGCCAGCTCCACCAGCAGCGGGGGCAGCGGCAGCAACAGCAGTGGTGCAGGCAGCGGCGGCGGTGGCGGGGGAGGTGGTGGCGGCGGTGGCGGCAGTGGCGGCAGCAGCAGCGGAGCGGGCACCTACGTGATCCAAGGCGGGTACATGCTGGGCAGTGCCAGCCAGTCCTACTCCCATACCACCCGTGCCTCACCAGCCACCGTAAGTGCCCGGCCGAGCCCCAGACAAGGCAGGCGGGGGGAGCCCTGGGTGGCAGGATGGGCACAAGAAGCTATGGTCACTGGCACCAGCAGCAGGAGACCGTGTCATGGCTGCTGAAGTGCTCAGATGCCCATGGCCTGGGGTCAGACCCACACTGTGTGGCCTGGGACAGGTTACTCAGCCTCTCTGGACCTGAAACTCTTAGAGGGGTGCCCACGGAAGTGTCATCTCCTCTGATTATAACTGATGATGGAGGATAGATAGCGAAGGGAGGGTGAGGCAGGCAGCCCTGGGGCAGAGAGAACAGCCCTGAGAAAGCCTGTGCGTCCATCTGTAAGGCAAGTGCCATAAACTCACACTCCCCAGAGGAGGCTGTCCCCAGCTGAACCCCTCACCAGCTGTGTGACTGTGGAGTGGGTCCGGGCCTGGTGTTCCTGGGGTGGACTCTGCCCCTGCGGAGCTCAAAGTTTGAGCAGTGGCTTTTCTACATTTGTAACTGCCGCCCTCTTGCACTGCAACCCAAGCACACGCACTGTGGATTGTGGAACCGAGCACAGAAGGTGGGGCTTCCCTTAGTGCTCAGACACAGCCTGCCTTCTGTTCTTTTCTTTTAGATGCTAGTTGTGACCTGCCTAAGTGATTTCATGACCCTCTAGTGGATCTACATCTGCAGATTGAAATGTGCTGCCCTAGCACAGTGCTGTCCGATAGAACATTCTGCAGTGATGGAATGGTTCTCTGTCCGTGCTGCCCATTATGGTAGCCGCTGGCCACATGTGGCTATTGAGTGCTGGAAATGTGGCTGGTGCAACAAGAGGAACTGAAAAAAGAAAATTTATTTATTTTGAATACCGTACTCATTGCCATCAAGTCAGTTCCTACTCGTGGAGTCATGGGAAGCTACAAAAATAGGCTAGAGAGGGCCTGTGTACCCTTCACCCACCTTCCCCTAGTGGTTACATTTTATATAACTAGGGCAACTGTAGTACAACATGTTGTTGTTAGGTGCCATCAAGTCGGTTCTGACTCATAGTGACCCTTTGCACCACAGAACGAAACACTGCCCGGTCCTGTGCCATGCTCACCATCATTGTTATGCTTGAGCCCATTGTTGGAGCTACTGTGCCAGTCCATGTTGTTGAGGGTCTTCCTGTTTTTCACTGACCCTGTACTTTACCAAGCATGATGTCCTTCTCCAGAGACTGATCCCTCCTGACAACATGTCCAAACTATGTAAGACATAGTCTTGCCATCCTTCCTTCTAAGGAACATTCTGGTTGTACTTCTTCCAAGACAGATTTGTTCATTCTTTTGGCAATCCATGGTATATTCAGTATTCTTTGCCAACACCACAGTTCAAAGGCATCAGTTCGTCTTCAGTCTTCCTTATTCATTGTCCAGTTTTTGATTGCATGTGATGCAGTTGAAATTACCATGGCTTGGGCCAGGTGCACCTTAGTCTTCAAGGTGACATCTTTGCTTTTCAACACTTTAAAGTGGTCTTTTCCAGCAGATTTGCCCAATGCAATGCGTCTTTTGATTTCTTGACTGCTGCTTCCATGGGTGTTGATTGTGGATTCAAGTAAAATGAAATCCTTGACAAC
>NW_004444194.1:819955-826751 GCF_000243295.1 Trichechus manatus latirostris
TTTGATTTCTTCACTGCTGCTTCCATGGGTGTCAATTGTGGATCCAAGTAAAATAAAATCCTTGACAACTTCAATCTTTTCTCCGTTTATCATGATGTTGCTTATTGGTCCAGTTGTGAGGATTTTTGTTTCCTTTATGTTGAGGTATAATCCATACTGAAGGCTGTGGTCTTTGATCTTTATCAGTAAGTACAACGTGGAAACCAGGAAACTCACATCATTACAATGTGTGTGTGGTTCTGGGTCATTTTATTACATGTGTGGAGTTTTGAAACCACCACCACAATTAGGATACAGAACTGTCCCTTCACCACAAAGATCTCTTGCCTTTTACCCTTTCATACCCACCTTCCTTCCCCCACAGCATCCCTAACCCCTGGCAACAACAAATCTGTTCTTTATCTCTATGATTTTGTCATTTCAAGAATGCTGTATAAATGGCATCATGCATACAGCATGTGACCTTTGAAGATTGGCTTTTTTCACTAATTGTAAATTAATGTAAATTTACACTCAGATCGCTGCATGTGGCTAGTGGCGACTGTATTGGACAGTGCAGTTCTGGATAGTTCTGTGAGATTCAGGTGCTGGGGATGATTCGGATGTGATGTGCCTTATAGCTTGGTTGTAAGGATCACAGTCAGAAATTCAGAGCACTTCGCAGCAAGCGACTCTCATTGCTCTCCTGGCCCCCCTCCGGCCCCAGGTCCAGTGGCTCCTGGACAACTACGAGACGGCTGAGGGTGTGAGCCTGCCCCGGAGCACCCTCTACTGCCACTACCTGCTGCACTGCCAGGAGCAGAAGCTGGAGCCTGTCAACGCCGCCTCCTTTGGCAAGCTTATCCGCTCCGTCTTCATGGGCCTGCGAACGCGTCGCCTCGGCACCAGGTGGGCCTGTGAGGCCGCTCCCACCCCAGGTTATTCATAGGCTTCAGCTCCCTGACTGACTCGGGCCCTCACTGGCCGGCTTCAGCCCACCGGCCCCTTGTAGGTCCTCTGACACACCCATCCGCTCCCACCCCAGGGCTTTGCACGTCTTCTCCCTGGTTCCCTGGCCTCTCCCTGACAGCCTGTCCTCCTTCTCTGCTTTATTTTTCTCCTTAGCACCATCCAGCCCACCTTTTGTTTTACTTACTGCCTTTGTTTATGATTTGTTTTTTCCAACACTGAAATGTACCCTCCTTGAGGGCATGGAGGGTAGGGCTGCACACAGTGGTGCTTAAGCAGAGCCTTTGAGTAAGTGAGTTCACACAGGAGGGAACGAGGAGCTGCCAGGAACCCTGTCCTCCCAGCCCCTGCTAACCTCTGGGCTCCAGGCCCCAGTGTAGGAGTCGGCTCATTCATGCCTTCATTCGTTTACTCATGCATAACTCCCTCTGTCACAAGGATGTTAGGAGCCTCCTCAGAGGGTAGGGATGAGGAACAAATGGGTCATAGAGGCAGAGGGCTTAGAACAGCGCCGGCATATGGTAAGCCTGTGTAAGTCTCCAATTGTTGTGACTAGCCATCAAGAAGTCTTTGCCGAGCGCCTGCCCCATGCGGGGGTCAGGGCTGAGGTGTGAACAGAGCCATTGGCTGGTGGGAGCCTCCCCACTCAAGCACCGCTGGCTCTCTCAGGGTGGGGCCTGTGGTCTCCATTCAGCTCCCGAGCAGAGCTGAGACAGAGGTGGTATGGGGCTCCCATGCCCTGCCCTGCCCAGTCCTCACCCTGCGCCTCCCTCCCAGGGGCAACTCCAAGTACCACTACTACGGCCTGCGCATCAAAGCCAACTCGCCCCTTCTGCGCCTGATGGAGGACCAGCAGCATATGGCCATGCGGGGCCAGCCCTTCTCACAGAAGCAGAGGTAGGAGGGGGGCCAGGCCTCACAAGGCGGGCGGGGAAGGGTGGCCCCAGCCATCACCCACCTAGCTGCCCACCCAACCGCCCGTCCTCCTCCAGGCTTAAGCCCATCCAGAAGATGGAAGGCATGACCAACGGCGTGGCCGTGGGGCAGCAGCAGGCTGCCGGGCTGTCAGACATCAGCGCCCAGGTCCAGCAGTACCAGCAGTTCCTGGGTGAGGGCCTCCCTGGTCGGGGTGGGGCCTAGGGAGGGGTTTTTGGCTCCAGGTGCGTGTCCCTGGGCTTGGAGAGACAGACGTGCAGTGGTCCCCCCGCCGTCTTCCCAAAGCATAATGGGTCAGCTCCTTGGGGTAGGGGCTGGACAAGATCTGCTGTAAGGGCCCACATGAGTTTGGCAATACCATTGTCCCTGCCTTGTAAGGCGCTTCCATCCCCAAGACCCTTTCTAAGGTGCATTCCTATTAATTCCAATGGGAGGCATTTCTCTGCATTACTGAGCCCCCACATCAACCCCTTTTATGCTAAAACATATCACAAATCCCACATAAACAGACACGTTCAGTGGGATGGTTCATGTCAACCCCTATATTGTGACATAGTGGGGCCCC
Organism: Trichechus manatus latirostris; assembly: GCF_000243295.1. Classification (NCBI taxonomy): domain Eukaryota; kingdom Metazoa; phylum Chordata; class Mammalia; order Sirenia; family Trichechidae; genus Trichechus; species Trichechus manatus. The sequence continues at coordinate 822,405 of NW_004444194.1, forward strand.
CCCTCACAGCGAGAGCCTCCATATGTCTGAGACTACTTACCGAGGTGTGTACATGATACTCAGCATTTCTAGAAATGATTTTCTGAAAAAAGAAGGACCCATAAAGCAAAAACCAATCCACACAATAAGCAAACCCCAAGAACCCAACATGTACCCACCGCACGTCTGTGACGCTGCCCATATGGTGGTTCCTGTCCTGGCCCTTACCTGTCAGTCCTCATAGGTTCATCGTGAGCTGAGGGAGGGCATGAAACCACACCCCTCTATAAATCGAGGGGTGTGCTCAGGGGTGACTGTCCTTGGTTATCGCCCACCTTGGGCCCTCAGGCTTCAGGGCAGCTTCCCTGTGGTTCTGACTGGGACCTGGGGGCCGCTTCCTGTCCAGGTGGGTGGACACAGGGAGGCAGCTTGGACTCAAAGTCCCATGTCCCGGGGGCTAGCCCAGTGCTGCCACTTAGCAGCCAAGCTGTGGCCAGGACGAGCCACTCAACATTCTCTGTGCAGGAGGCACGTGGGCTCTGGAGCCTTCCCCACCCTGGGCCCTCACTTCCTGGAGCCTTCTGGGGGGGAACCCTGGGTCAGGCGCATGTCCTCCCTGAGCCTCAACATCCCCCACTGCACATAGGGGCCACCTACTTGGTAGGACAGTGGTGACCACTTAATAGGATCTTAGGGAAACTCGATGGGGGAGGACAGGTAGGCAATGAGGACCTCATGGTGCCCGGCTCCCCTGTCCCCTCAGATGCCTCCCGGAGCCTCCCTGACTTTACAGAGCTGGACCTCCAGGGCAAAGTGCTGCCGGAAGGTGTCGGGCCCGGGGACATCAAGGCCTTCCAGCTCCTGTACCGGGAACACTGTGAGGTAGGGCCGCTGGGCCAGGTGGGCAGACAGAGGTGTAGCCATGGGCTGGGCAGAACACGCTGCCCCCCAACCCCCCTGAGTGCCCCAGTCTCCCCAACAGGCCATCGTTGATGTCATGGTGAACCTGCAGTTCACCCTGGTGGAGACTCTGTGGAAAACTTTCTGGAGATACAATCTCAGCCAGCCTAGCGAGGCACCGCCGCTGGCCGTGTGAGTCCTGTGGGGCTTGCGGGGCAGGGGCAGTGTACAAGCAGACACACAGGGGTAGGGTAGCCATCTGATCCCAGGCACCTTTAGGTGTGCGGGAGTGGGGGATGCCTGCCCGACCCTGCAGTAGGTGGGGTACGCATGTGTTTCTGACCCCCAGGTGCGCGTGTGTCAGTTCGATGCTCAGTGCATGGGACGAGCGGGCCTGGGCGTGGAGGCGGGCACCATCTCATCACTGGAGTAGGGGGGCACCTGTGCCCATTTGGTCCCAGTGTGATGAGTGTAGGATCCCCGTCTGACTCTTGGGGCATTGGGCACGTTCCCGTCTGACCTGGGAATGTGGGGAGGCATCAAGTGCCCACCTGACCCCAGGTGGGGGTACTCGTGCCTGCCTGACCCTGAGGAGGGGGCACCTGTGCCATCTACCCTGGGATATGGGTGTCTGTGCTTGCCTGACCCCAGTGGGTGGTGCCCACAGGCACGACGAGGCCGAGAAGCGGCTGCCCAAGGCCATCCTGGTGCTCCTCTCCAAGTTCGAGCCTGTGCTCCAGTGGACCAAGCACTGTGACAACGTGCTGTACCAGGGCCTGGTGGAGATCCTCATCCCCGATGTGCTGCGGCCCATCCCCAGTGAGTGTGCGGCTGTGGGCCCTTCCCACACGCCACCCCCTCAGCTCTGACCAGCCCCCACTACTGCCCACAGGTGCCTTGACCCAAGCGATCCGGAACTTTGCCAAGAGCCTGGAGAGCTGGCTCACCCACGCCATGGTGAACATCCCTGAGGAGATGCTGCGGGTGAAGGTGAGGGGTGGGGGCCCAGGAGGTACTTGAGCAGCTGGCTGGGTGGCCTTGGGGCATGGGGCCCTGGGCCTCAGTCTCCTCTACTCTGTAAGACCTCTGCCCATAAAACGTGTCCCCTAGGTGTGTCCCAGGTATGTGCATGCAGGGGAGAGGGAAATTGTCTTTTAAACTCACTTCCTCAGATGCCCGCTTCTGGAACCCATTTGTGGCGTTTCTGTACTTGACACAGCATCTCAAACAATAAAAGCCAAGTGCAGACTGGAATAGTTCTTTTCAGACAGCCTTGATAGAAGGTGCTTTTGGTGTTCAGAAATACATAAAATCTTTAAAAAAAAAAAGACATCTATAAGGGAACAGAATAATAGCCCAGTGCTGCACATTTCATAACCACCTAGACAGGAGGAATTAGGTGGGATGTGCTCGGGCAAAAAAAAGTTGTTTTTCTTTTTTTTAAATTCCTGAAGGTGCTTATATTTATATATATAATGTTTTTGTTAAAAAGACAACCAAACAGATGGGATATCTGAAGGGTCCTCCCTGGTGGGGTGTGGACACAGGGCAGGGGTGGGAGATGAGGAGAGCGCAGGTGCTGGATGCAGGGGGAACCCTTGGGAAAAACAGGTCCTTAGTCACTCGCTTATTCCACATTTATCGAGCATCTACTGTGTGTCCCGGGTGGGTTTCAGTGCTGGGAGCACAGCAGTGAGTACAATGGGCAAAATTCCTACCTTGGAGCTGACCTCTGAATGTGTAACTGAAAGAAAAGTTTACAGAAGCAATGCTCACCTTTTCTAGGCAGTGCCCACCAGTATTTTCTGTTGTGTTCTTTCATTAAAAAACAATAATGATGCTGGTCAGAACACAGTAAATTAACAAAGTGATTTTGTGATGCACACTAGTGGGTGAAAACCTAAAGTGTGACAAGCACTACTCCTTGGGTTCCCAATAAAAGCCATAACGTAGAGAGCATCCCTTCGTTTTTAGAAAAAGAGGAAACAGGCCCAGAGAGGTTGCAGAGGTCACGCAGCCAGAAAAAGGCACCACCTGGGCTGGACCCCCACCTGCCTGTGCTCTCCACGCGGGTCAAGGCGCGCGGAGGGCCACGACGGCCCCAGCGCGTGGGGCAGGGGGTGGCGGGGTCGGTCCCGCGCAAGCCACAAGCCCCCCGGCCCCGCAGGTGGCGGCGGCCGGTGCCTTCGCACAGACGCTGCGGCGCTACACATCGCTGAACCACCTGGCGCAGGCGGCGCGCGCAGTCCTGCAGAACACCGCGCAGATCAACCAGATGCTGAGCGACCTCAACCGCGTGGACTTCGCCAACGTGCAGGTGAGCGCGGGCGGGACAGGTGAGCCCGGAGCCGCAGGTGAGCCCCGGGCGGTGGCTGAGCCGCGGCTCCGCCCGCTGTGCCCTAGGAGCAGGCCTCGTGGGTGTGCCGCTGCGAGGACCGCGTGGTGCAGCGGCTGGAGCAGGACTTCAAGGTGACGCTGCAGCAACAGAATTCGCTGGAGCAGTGGGCCGCCTGGCTGGACGGCGTCGTGAGCCAGGTGCTCAAACCCTACCAGGGCAGCGCCGGCTTCCCCAAGGCCGCCAAACTCTTCCTTCTCAAGTGGTCCTTCTACAGGTGCGCGTGCAGGCGGCGGGCTTGGCGAGGGGCGGAGCCAGAGAAGACCTTGCCTCCTCGACGTGGGCGGGACCAGGGAGGGCTCCTCCCCTCGGGGCGGGTCAGAGGCGGACCCCAAGAGGCCCCTCCTCCCTGAGCCTTGCTGCCCGCCTATGATGGCGGGGCCGGTGGGCGGGGTCTTGTGAGGGGCGGGGACCGTCGCTTGCTCTGACGGACGTCCTTAGGGAGTGCAGGGCGGGGCCTGAGGGTGTTGTAGTTCGAGGGGCGGGCGCAACAGGCTTCACTGGCCTGCACTGTGCTGCGCTTCCAGCTCCATGGTGATCCGGGACCTGACCCTGCGCAGCGCCGCCAGCTTTGGCTCCTTCCATCTCATCCGGCTGCTCTACGACGAGTACATGTACTACCTGATCGAGCACCGCGTGGCCCAGGCTAAGGGCGAGACCCCTATCGCCGTCATGGGCGAGGTGGGCGGGCGGGGAGTGAGGGCGCGGGGCGGGGCGCCTGCGGCGGGATCCTCACCTCCTCTTGTCTCCTCCTCTCCAGTTCGCTAACCTGGCCACCTCGCTGAACCCCCTGGACCCCGACAAAGGTAGGCGGAACGTGTCCCCACCCTGAGCCCGGGAGGCAGGGGGCGGGGGTGGAAGAGGCGCAGGCCAGGTCGCGCCGCTGCCGGGCTCTGAGCCGAGCCTGGTCCGTGTGCCCCAGACGAGGAGGAAGAAGAGGAGGAGGAGAGCGAGGACGAGCTGCCACAGGACATCTCTCTGGCGGACGGCGGCGAGTCGCCCGCGCTGGGCCCCGAGGCCCTGGAGCCGCCCGCCAAGCTGGCGCGGCCTGATGCGCGCGGCCTCTTCGTGCA
>NW_004444194.1:826851-837923 GCF_000243295.1 Trichechus manatus latirostris
CGCCCCTGCCGTCCCCAATGCCAGGGTCCCAGTTTCTGTGGCTTCGCGGTCACCGCTCCAGCCTCAGCCTGGGCAGGGAGGGTCCTCCGAGACACGGAAGGCAGGGGGCCCTGCCCCTGGCCGGGGTCGGCACAATCACAGGCCCGGCGGAGCCGCAGCTGCAAACTCTGACACAAAAGATGTGCCTTAAGGAACCTGCCGCCGTGCCCAGGTGCCCCTTGGGGCAGCCAGCTCGGCCCCTTGGCCCAGAAGGCCGCAGCATTTCCCTCCCCACCCACGCCCGCCCGCCCCCCAAGGGGGCAGGCAGGCCCCTCCCCTGCGGAACCGTTAACTTATTCAGCTAGCTGGCTTTGCACAGTCTGTCCTGGGCCCAGCCTGAGCCCCAGGCGGGCGAGGTGGGTGTCACCTAGGGACCCCCACTGTCGGCAGCAGTCCCGGGAGCCCTCCCCTAGCAGCCCCACTGCTCCCCCTCCCCATTGGTATAAGTGCAATTAAAGCCGTGGGCGTCGCATCTTCTCCAGAGTTGGGCCCTCCCTTGCTCCTCAGCCCGAGGGGTGGGGCACTGCCTGGCCTGGCTGGGGGAGGGCGGCGCGGGGCCTGGCCTCCAGCTTCCAAAGAGCATCGGGCGGCCCAGCCCGACCAGCCGGGGGACCTGCTGTGGGCAGTGGGGCCGGACATGCCCGGTGCCTGCCTGGGCCCCCTCCCAGAGCCCACCTCCCCGCCGCTGGTTTGTAATAGAACCTTCTCCGCGCTCCTGCTCTTCCCGGAGACTGTGCTTTTCCTCCGTGACGTGACCCCGACCCTCTGAACCACATAACTATCGTGCGATTTGTGAGCGCCACCAAGCGGAGTTGGTAACTTGTTGGGTTTTTTTCCAACCATCATGGCCTTATCTGTTCTGGTTTTCTCAGTGTTTTCAATCTGTGCGATAGATGTTTATGGCAAAAAAGGAAAAAAAAAAAAACAAAACTGACCTATTGTACAAAAATCACTATTTTGTGTGCTCCGCGTGCTACAGCTTTTGGGACCGGCCCTGCCCACCCTGATGCCCATGGGCCACCCTCTCCTGGCGGTGAAAGTGTCCACACGTGTGGTAGTCTAGTGTGCCGAGCTGTTTTCTACCTTTTTGTAGTCTTTCTTAAAACACAATAAATTCTGCTGTGTTATTTGGCTACTGCTGACTTGCTGGGACTTGGTGGGGAGCTGGGGGCTCATGATGGGCCTGAGCAGCAGTGAGGGGACCTCGACGAGGTTCAGAAATAAAACATTTATTACATGAAGAGGAATCAAAAGGGGGATGGCCACGAGGTTTCTCACCACCAGGTGGGGGAGGCTAGGGTGGGCAGGGCAGGGCACCGGGGTTCTTCAGCCTCCCCAAGGGCAATGTCCACACCTCCTGCGGTGAGGAAAGGGGCAAACGCGCAAGGAACCGGCTGAGCCCAACTAGGGTGGAGATGGGACACTCGCGGCTGGTGGGGCAGGGGGCTCCCTCCCTCTGCCCCTTCCCAACTTAAATAGGCATAAATAAGAAGCGTCCAGACTCTCAGACCACCGGGACTGCCCCCGCCCAGCCACCTCCCGCAGCCTAACACTAGTGCCGGTCGTCGGTCAGCTGGCCCACGGCCGGGAAGAGGCCAGCCCAGGAAGCGGCCAGCTCCCAGGCTGCGGAGGTAGTTGGAGTCAGTGTCCAGGGCGGCAGGGCCCTCACAGCACGATCCACGTATATCGCTCGCTGTCCGCCAGGACCTTCAAAGAGCATCCTGCAGGGAGGTGGGGGCACAGAGCCATGAGGCTACTGCAGGCCAGCCCTCCAAGCCCAGAAGGTTCCAGAAGGCAGGGACTAGAAGACTGAGTGCACCTCTGAGTCATACCTGCAGCCACCCAATGTCTGTTGAATGAATGAATGACTGGCCAGGGCTTCAGGTCCCACCCCTGCCAGGCCCTCTGAGTGGCCCGTCAGCTAAGTCTGGTAGAGGCTACCCTCGCCGCACCCCAGATTCCATGATACCCCCGGCACATCCAGTGTACCATTCATTCAGCCAACAGTTATGACTCAGGCCTGCTGTGGCCTGGCCTAGCGTTGGGGTGAGAACATGGCCCATGCCAGTTGAGGACCTTGGTCCTGACTGTCCTCGGTCCCCAGGCCCACCTTTGTGCAGCGCCTCATTGGTCATCCTGTTGACGTAGCGGCCGCTGCTCTCGGGCACCAGCCACTTCATCACCATGTCCACACAGCTCTTGCGGTACGAGCTCCAGACGCTGCCGCTGAGGGGTGAGGAGGTGAGAAGCTCTCTCCCAGCCCACCATTCCCACACTGGTCCCACCTGGCCCTGCCTCACCTGGTCTGCCCTTTGACCTCAGTGAGGTCGCCCACGCTGACCGTCACAAAGATGCCCGTGTTGAGGTCCCACGCCACCTTAAGGCTGGTATGATAGGTCTTTGGTCTGCAAGGGATGCAGAGGAAGCGGGTGAGCTCACTAGGTCTCTGGAGAAACCAGGCTACCCTGGGGGTACCCTAGTCTCTGAAGCAATAACAAAGTGGCAGACCCAGGTTTTAGGGGGGAGGTCTTCTCCCATCCCCGCTCTCCCGCACTGATATGGCCCCTCCTAGGGGAGGGGTCCCTGCCCACTCACCGGAGCTGACCCTCCTCAGTGGGGGATGGGAATGCCAGCAGCAGCAGGCCAATGTTGATGAGGACCTGGTTAGTTTCTGGGCATACCTGCAAGGAAGTTAGATAGTGACAGCCATTGAGGGTGACCCCCAGAGCAGGGAGGTCCTGGACCTGCTCTGTCCCATTCCTGGGCCCACCTCCAGGATGACGATGTCATAGTCGCTAAAGGAGCAAAACTGGTGGCCCCAGGTGGCATCGTGGCGGATGACCTCATTGATGACGTACTCGAAGTCCAGCGTGAGCTGCTCCACCGTCAGGTACTGACCCTGTGGGCAGGTGAGCAGGAGGCAGGGGAGGACTATGCCAACTTCCACTCCAGCAGGCTCACTGAGGGCCACCCCTCGGCCTGTCCTCTGCCCAGCACCAACCTGGAAGGCCGTCCGCTCCCTCATGGGCCGAAGGTTGCGGCCCCGGAGATCGGTCACCACGAAAGGCAGGGAGATCTTGTCGTCCTCGAACTCTGGGGAGGCAGGAGGCGGGGGTAGGGGAAGCAGTAGCCAGGAGGCCCAAGGGCTGCACCTCCCGCCAGGGCCTCGCTCGCTCACCGTCCTCTGGCTCCGTCCCTTCCCCAGACTCCAGCACGTAATGTAGCTTGGTGTAGTTGACATAGCCAGGCTCTGGGGCAGGTGCCTCTGCTGCAGGGGGGCTATCCCGGGGCACTGCCTCCCCGCCTGGGGCTAGGGGCTCAGCGGGCAGGCGGCAGCGGCTGCCTGAGGGCCCTGGACAGGGGGGCAGCCGGGCTTCCTCCGAGGTCCCACCCTTGGCCTCTTTGGCCCTGCGGAAGATGTCAGCCACAAACTCTTTGGCTTTGGCAATGGCAGGTGAGGGCTCAGAGGCCCCAGAAGGCCGGACTGGGGCGGCCTCGTGGGAGAGGCTAGGGAGGGCTGGGGGCACCTCTGGGCTCTGGGGTGCAGGGGGGCTGGAAGGGACCAGGGGTGAGGCTGTGTGGTCATACAGGATTTGGCAGAAACTGCTATCGCCTGGAACAAAAAAAGTAATGGACAGAGTCAATATTCTAATTTAAGTCCAGGACGCTCTCCTGCTCTCCCTTCTCCACGCACCCTCCTGAGGGGTTCCTAGAAATGCACCTTGAGGAGACCCTTCTAGAAGACTTACCGATGATGAGAAACCAGTTTGAAACGCCTACCACAAATCACGTGCACATGTGACACTCATTCACTCAAACCTTATCTTGAGCACCTACTGTGAGCCGGGCAACAGGACAGAGCAGTGAACAGACACAATCCCCGCCCTAGGGAGCTGCCAGGCTGCGGCTGAGACAGATGGAAGCCACGTGACTAAGCCCGAGCGTACTAGCTGACACATCCGTCCATGCACAGCCCTCCGTCCTTCCCGACCAGCCAGGCCCACGCTGGCACAGCCTAGAGCCTGGGTCTCCACCTCGGCCTCCCCGTCAGATGCCAGATTCCCCTCTGAGGTGTGTGGGGGTCAGCCTGGAGAACCCAACCAACCCCCGTTGCCCGAGCAACACTGCAGCCGGGCCCTGGGCGAGCCCTTGAAGGCAACCCTAGAAGGGAGGACCATGTTCTCCCAGGTCAGAGAAGCAGGGACAGAGGCCCAGAGGAGCCTGTCCAAGGTCACGGGTGAGATGACATGGGTCCAGGCTCCTAACCCCAGAGTAGAGGAGTCAGAGGTTCCCTCTGGGTAATGTTTCCTGTGGTGATACAGTGTACAAACAGCTATGACAGTGCCTTTTGCCTGGACCGGGGCACACAGTGGAATCCTATCTGATGGAATCCTGGTGCCTTTGGTAACAGGGCCAACAGCCATGAGGCACGGTGCATTGATCTGTCCTGGGCTGGCACCCTGGGGGCTCATGGCAAACCAACTAGGTGGCCAGGCCTCAGTGAGCGACAGCACCTTGCCCACAGGGACTCAGCCTGCCAGGAGCTAGAATGGCCCCCGGATGTGTCTGGGGACAAAGGTGCCCTGGCTGCTTGCTCATGAGCTAGTTTTATCCTCTTTTTGTTCCTGTTCCCTCCCCTCCTCCATGGGTGGCCATTTTAATGTATTTAGTGGGTATTTTTTTTATCTGACTGGATTCTTGCAAAATTGCAATGCATTTTAATGTATATGTAAGTGGAATCAGTTACAGATCTTACGTTTCTTTTTACATTTGCATTACATCTTTAAGTCCCACCCAGGATGCTCTGGGGACGCGAACTCTGGGGCTTTCTCTGGGTATGCTCCCCCCAGAGCACCCACCAGTCTTACCTCCCTGCCCCTCGGAATGAACACGGAGTTCAAGCTTCCAAACCAGACCCTTGGACACGCCCCTTATGGCCCGGTGGGGATCCCCCAAGGAAGAGGCCTGGGCACAGAGCTGCTGGGCACAGGTCCTACTCCACTGTCACTCGGCCACCGATGACAGGGACTGCCCTGTCCCCATCTCTGCCAGTTATGGCGTCACTCAGTTTCCTGACACCTGCCACTCTGTCCAGTGACCACTCCCGTTCTTTTCATTTGTGTTTCTTGATAACCAAAGAAGTAAAATGCTGGCTGTCCACAAATCACTCCAAAATTCTTAAATGTGGCTGTTTAAATTCAAAACAACTAAAATTAAATAAAATTCAAAACTCAGTTCCTCGGTCAAGTGCTCAACAGTCACAAGTGGCTAGTGGTGGCCGCGGTGAACAATGAAAATGTGGAGCACTCAGCCCTGTATGAAGTTCTGCTGGACAGTGCCGGGGTGGGGCGGGGCTCGGATCCCAGCACTTCCACTCCCCACTGTGTGACCTTGGGTGAGTGACTTCACCGCTCTGTGCCTCGGTCTCCCCGTCTGTAACAGGACCACAGGGCTGCTGGGCGGGGCCAGCGGTGATACGCCCAAAGCACTCCCCACAGAGCCAGGGCCAGGCTGGCCTTAGGGAATGCCCAGTCCCAGTGGAGCCCATGGGCCTTCAGACCTAGACAGGGGCCTACCTGCCGAGTGGACGGAGACGGCGCAGGCCACCAGGGAATAGCTGGTGTTGAGCAGCACCACCTGGTCCTTCTTGAGCTGGAAGGCGGGCTGGAAGGTGGGGAAGGGGTAGACCACCTGGTACTTGGTGTGCAGCATGAAGCCGTGCCTCAGGCATTGCGCACTCGGGTCGCCTGCAGCAACACACGCCACACCAGTCTCACCCGCGGCCATGGCCAGGAAGGCGAGGCAGCCCATGCCCCTGGAGGCCCCAGCCCTCACCTGGGTGGGCCCGGCTGGCATCTCGGCAGGCAGCACAGCGCCCTGGCGGTGGCACGGCCACGGTGCTGATGTAGATGTCACGGTGGTTCTCATCACTCATCATCATCATGTTCATGAGCATTCCGTTGGCCGAGCGGGTGCTGGGGGTGGCACAGCCTCAGCTGCCTGGCCCCACCGAGGGCCCCACTGCACCCGAGCCTATGCCCAGCCTCCCCATCCCTGTGTCTCACTTGAAGCCAAAGACGATGACCTTGGAGGCATCACTGGGCCACTCGCACACGGTAAGGTAGAGGTCGCTGTAGATCTCCTCTTCCTGGAAAAGCCTCACCTGCCGCACCTGAGGGACATTTCCAGGGTCAGTGTGGGGCGGGGCCCGGGGGCTGAGTGGGGGGCCGGGCTGCCCAAGGCTGGTCAATGTTGAGCCGGAACAAGGCCAGACCTGGAATTGGCAAGGTCACCCTCTTTGGTGGCATCTCAGGCTGGGGATCCCCAAGCAGCCCCCCACCTCCATCTCTAGCGAGGCCTGAGGCAGCCTCACCCGAGGGCAGGGGCTGGGAAGGCTCCACTTCTAACTGGGGGAAATGGGGCTGGGCCCGAGCTAGGCTGTGGCCCTCCTACTCAGTGGAAGGACTCAGCCAGACACACTGGTTCCAAGCCTGACCCAGCCCTGCTGGCTGGAGGCTCATCTGTAAAATGGGATAAAAGTGCCCACCTTATAGGGGCCCAATGGGTCAAGGATCAGGGCTGAAAGGCAGTGTGGCAGCCTGTGTGGTCATAAGCTAACGTGTCCCACAGGACCTGAGCCAGTGACATTTCTTGGGCTTTACATACTGAGTTGGTGCCCTAGTGGCACAGTGGTTAAAGAGCTCAGCTGCTGGCCAAAAGGTCAGCAGTTTGAATCCACCAGTGGCTCCCTGGAAACCCTATGAGGCAGTTCTACTCTGTCCTAAAGCTCGCTGTGAGTTGGAATTGACTCAACGGCAATAGATTTTTGTTTGTTTTTGGTATATACTGAGTTACACCAAATGAAACACCGCTATTTTCCATCTTAGACCTAAAAAAATGGAAATTTCATATGGTTTGACCTAATACATAGGGTCTTTACGACCACCTTGTGAGTAGATTATCACCATTTTACAGACAAGTTGTCTGGGGCTCAGAGGCGTGACATGACCCGCCAGGGTCACACCGTTTGTGGCATCATCAGGCCCCGAGCCCGGGCAGCCTGGTGTAGGAACCCAAGGGAGCTGTGTGCTATCACACAGTGGAGCCCAGCCTGGCCCTACCAGCTTGAGCTTGCTGTGAACGTTGAACTCCCACCAGTACAGGTGGTAGATGTAGAAGGAGAAATCGTCATCCCCACTGCTGCTGGTGTAGGAGAGGACGTAGCGACCACACTTGGAAAAGCCCAGGAAGATGTGTCTGTGGGGGAGGAGCACAGGCGGCTGGTTCAGGGAGAGCCCGCAGCCCACTCAGCCCCCAACCCCAACCCGGCCCCAGCCTCACCCTGCATAGAGGAAGTCCTCGTCCACAATGTTCTTGAGGGAGACGCAGACCCTGGGCGGCAATTTCCGGAAGAGGCGCGGGGACAGCTGCCCACTGATCTGGGGAATGGGCAGCCAACGCCCTTCAGGCACCACCCTCTGCAGCCCTCCGGCCACCAGACTCCTCACCCAAAGCAGAGCAGCACCCACAGGGGCCAGTCAGTCCCAGCCATGCAGGCCCCCTCCCTGCCAGCCATACAGTCAAGGGTGGTCCAAGTTCCAGAAGATGGGAAGGGCTAGGCAGATGGGCCATGGGTGAGAACACTGAAGCCAGCAGACCTGATGCGAACCTCCCCCTCCATCTGGGACCCGCCCTGGCCTCCAAACCTCATACCTCTTCAGCCTTGGACCCCTCTTGCCCAAGCCCCTGGGCTCTGAGGTCCAGCACTGGTGGCACCTCCCCCAGGAAGGCTCCCAGCCTCCCCTGGCCCACACTGGGCCACCCAGCTCCCTTCCTGAAGGCTGTCCCATGGTGCAGTGAGTGTCCTCAACCACCAAGGACGCTGAAATGGGGACTTGACCTGCACTCAGTTGTCCCAACCCACCAGCCCATATACCGAGTCCAACCCACAGAGCAGTCTGGCTTCATCTGGGGGCAGACAGAGGCAGATAGAAGGACAGCCCTGATTCCTGTCCTACCCCCCTTCTCAATGAGCTGCAGCCTTCCAACCCACTCCCTCATCCCAAAAACGCCACCAAGGAAGAATCTTGGGGAGCAGGCTGGTACAACCTGGGTGCTGTGGGTCAGAGCACCCTCAGATTTGTTTGTCACCCCATCTGATGTGGACACAGCCGTGCCTTCAAGAGATTCCAATCTGAGGGGAAACAAAGATCCTGGCCTGGGAAGCTCCCTGACTGATGGGAGAGACAGCTCTGTCCTCAAAAAGGTCCCAGTCTGATGGAGGAAACAGACTTGTTCAGGGGGCACAGCCTCAGCCTGAGAGAGAAAACAGTTCTGTCAGGGAGGCCCAAAGTGATAGGGGAGACACAGTTCTGCCCAGGGAGCTTCCAAGCTAAGGGTGGAGCCACAGCTCTACCCTGGGAGCTCCCCGGCTGAGGGTGGAGACAGCCTCTGCCTAGGGAGCTCCCAGTCAAAAGGGGGAGACACAGCCCTGCCCTCCTGGAGTCCCCGGCTTAATGGAGAAGGCACAGGCCCTGTCCAGAGACACAGTCCTGCCCCAGTTGCTCCCGACCTGACAGGAGAGTCACATCTCTGCCCTCTCATGCTCCCAAACTGATGAAGGAGATATTGCTTGGGGGTGGGGAGTGGGATTGCTGGGCGCAGGTAGCTCCCAGTCTGACGCGCGGGAGACAGAGCCTTGCTCAGGTAGCTCCCAGTCTAGGGGGAAAGACCGGGCCCTATGCAGGGAGCTCCCTCCCATCCAATGGAGGAGGCGGATCCAGGTACAGGCGCTGCCAGCTCCCGTGTGGTCAGAGCTGGGGCAGAGAGAGGAACATCGGGCTGAGGAAGCCCGAAGCGGGTCATAGGGGCTCTGCTCTACAAGGGGGGCGGGAAGGCTCCATAACGGAGGGGCCATGGGAGCGGGGCTTTGAAAACTGAGTCTAACCCTGTATCAACCCCCCTTCCTCCTTATTCCTCCAGCGGCCTCTAGGGCCCCTCGCTCCAAGCCCCCTCTCCGCGGCCCCGCCCCATCCCCTGCATCCAAGCCCCCTCCCCGGGGTCCCGCCCCCTGCATCCAAACCCCCTCCCTGTGGCCCCACCCCATCTCTCTCTACCTAAGCCCTTTACGCCGGGGCCTCGCCCCTAGCCCTCCATCCAAACCCCTTCCCCGAGGCCCCGCCCCAGTCTCCTTCATACAAACCCCCTCCCCCGAGGCCCCGCCCCCAACCCCTCACCCCGCGAACGCCCTCCCTCCCTCCGCCTCCCTCGTCCCTGCTCCCCACCCTCCGGCGCGCTCATCCGAGGCTCCAGGCCTCACCTTGACCCGCTCCAGCTGCTTGAGGACGTGCTCCCGCCGCCGACCCGCTGCCCGCTTCCCCCCAGCACCCCCGGGACCGCCGCCGCCGCTCCCGGCCCCGCTGTTCCGCTCCGATTTCGAGCTGGGCGCCATTTTCACCCCCTCCCTCCACTTCCGGAGCAACCGGCCCCTTCGCCCCACCCCTGCCGCCTCCTCATTGGCCCTTCCTCGGGACTGTGGCCCGCCGGTTGGGTGAAAGCCCGCTCTCTGGGCCTTTTCCCGCTGCACCTGTCCATCAAGGCCGTCTCGGCTCTTGATTGGTAGAGGTGTTACAGCCCTCGCGGCCTGTCGCCTTGTTCCCGCCTTACCTCAAGGACTTACCAATCAGAGGCCACGTTTTTTCTCCTCTCCCAGATGACATTGATCCAATAGGCCTAAACCCTGTCCGTCTCGATGGCGTCTCGCCCTCCCGTGGCTGGTGGGTTTCCATGGAGACCCCAGGCGGTCCAGGCCAGTGGGCGGGGCGATGGAAGTCTGTGGTCCACAAGGGGCGGATTCCCAACCCAGAGCTGTCCCGGCCCAGGCAGAGTGGGCCGGAGATCGGGCGAGTAACCCAGGGCCGCCAGTCTGGGCCGAGGAAAGGGGTTTGCTAAGGATGAGATTCGATGAAAGCATCTTTCAGATGGGCTGAGGGCAGCCTGGCCGGTTGCTGCTGATGATTATGGTGATAACGGCGACAATAATAGCATAAAACCCTTACATAGCGGTTCCATATACTGGGCATGATTCTGAATGCCCCTCAATGTAAAGTCCACATATACCGTCATAACTGGTTTAATCCTTACAATTCCATGTGTTAGGTCACTATTATTATACCCATTTTACAAATGAAGCTAATAAACAAAAGGAGCAGATACTAATTGTCGGATGTCTACCGCATGCATCATCTGTGCACTAACTCATTTAATCTCCGCAACAGTCTTGGAGATAGATCCTTTTATTATCTTCATTTTGTTGTTGTTAGCTGTCCTCAAGTTGGCCCCAACTCATGGCGACCGCAGGCACCACTGAACAAAACGCTGCCCAGTCCTGTGCCATCCCCTTGACTGGTTGCAGATCTGACCATTGTGATCCATATTGGCTGATTTTCAGAAGTAGGTCGCCAGGCCTTTTTTCCTAGTCTTAATCTGGAAGCTCCACTGAAACTGATCAGCATCATAGTAACATGAAAGCAAGCCTCCACTGACTTACAGGTGATGACTGTACATGAGGTACATTGGCTGGAAATCTTCATTTTACACGTGATGAGACTGAGCCTTAAAAGTGTAGCTCCCCCAAGTACCTGATACACATATATACATTGTAGGAATGAATTATTGTCACAGTAATCAGAGGAAGTGAATGAATCGCACTTTCTGTATTCTTCCAGGCTCACACATTCATTTAGTCAACAAATATATATTGAGCACCTACTATGTTCTATGTATAACGTTTCTGTTATACATAGAGTTGCTATAAGTCGCAGCTGACTCAAGAGCAACTAACAACAAAAACTATGTTCTAAGCACTGGGGCTACAGCAATGAATGAAACAGACAATAAACAAGGAAACAAATATCTGTTATCTAATTCCAGGTAGGGCTAGAAAGTGAGGGGAAGGAAGAAGTTTGTTTAGAGAGAACACTCTGTGAAGTAGAGGAGTAGGAATATTCCAGGCAAAGGCAAAAGTGGCGGGG
>NW_004444194.1:838023-888398 GCF_000243295.1 Trichechus manatus latirostris
GGGGGTAGTGGTGGGGGGAGGAATGAGGACACATGTTTGAGAGACTGCAAGAAGGCCTGTTGGGCCAGAGAAGGAATGAGCAGAGAAAAAAGTGAGGAAAGCCTTGGTAAACAAGGCGTTTGGATTTTATTCTTAAGTGTAAAGGGCAGCCTCAGGAAGGTTTTCAGCTGGAGATGATGGAATCTGATATAAGATTTTAAAAGATTTTTGTAATCCAACAAATTAAATAAATATCCATGAGTCCATAGTGGTGTAAATAAATGATTGAATAAATAAATAAACAGGGTGGGGCAAATATTCCTCGCAGAAGAATTCCAATAAATAAACATAGAAGGAAAAAAAATAAACATAGATGGAATAAGGAAAATAGAAATTCACCATTAGACAAACACCATCATTAGACTGCTGCAGGCAAGATCCATCAATGGATGTTAAATTAATGGATGAAGCTTTAAGGAGAAATAGGACATTTGCATAGCTTCAAAGTATCTCTCCCAAAACATGTATTAATTATTGTAGGTGTTTTTACATATGTCCACACATTTTTTGATACTCCTCCCAGCTTAATTTCTCTCCTTGGATGTAGGCTGGATTTAGTGACTGGTTTCTAGGAAATAGAGTATGGAATGGGAAAAACAGTAACTTAGCCATGGAGAAGCCTAGCAAAAAACTACCTTAACCAAGTGGTCAAGGTCAGCATCACCAGTGATAAGTCATGTTGATATCATGGACCCCAGATATAATGCAATGAGGAAGGCATTTCATCTTCGTGGTAGATAGATAGCTACTGTTGGGTGAACTCTGACTCATGATGACCCTATTTACAACAGAACAAAATATTACCCAGTCCTTCATCATCCTCATGATCACCAGTATGTTCATGTCAATTCTTGCCGATATTGTGCCAAGCTATCTGACCGGGGGTCTCCCTTGCCCTTGCTGGCCCTCTACTTCACCAAGCATAATATCCTCCACAAGTGATTGACCCCCCTGATGAAGTGTCCAAAACAAGCAAGTCAGACAATGGTCTGTTGGGATACATAAGGTTTCCATCAGCTAATTTTCAAAAGTAGCTCTCCAGTCCTTTCTTCCTAGTTTGTCGTAGTCTGAAAACCAGTCCACCATGGGTGACCCTGCTGGTATTTGAAATACCAGGGGCATAGCTTCCAGCATCACAGTAACATGAAAGTCACCACACTATGACAAAGCATGCCTTTGTGGTATTGTCCCCTAAACCCATAACCTCAATCTAATCGCGAGAAAATATCAGATGTTCGTCCCAAGTTGAGGGACATTCTACAAAATACCTGACTAATACTCTTTAGAAGTGTCAAGGTTATGAGAAGCAAGGAAAGACCAAGAAATCATCAGACATCAGAGGAGACTAAGGAGACATGATGACTAAGTGAAATGTGATGTCCTGGATGGGATCCTGGGACAGAAAACTACGTTAGTGGGAAAACTGCAGTATGTAGTCTTTGTTAATAGCATTATACCACTGTTAGTTGATTTCTTAGTTTTGACCGAAGTACCATGGTTATGCAAGAGTTAACATTAGGGAAAGCTGGGTGAAGGGTATACAGGAACTCTCTGTACCACCTTTACAACTCTTCTATAAATCTATAATTATTTCAAAATAAAAAGTTTTAAAAAGAGTGGAATTTGGCGGTGCCTCAATAAGTTAAACATAAATTTCCCTATGATTCACTAGTTCCACTTCTAGGTATATACCCAAAAGAATTGAAAACAGATCTTCAAACAAACACTTACACATGAATGTTCATATTCACAATACCCAAAACATAGAAACAACCCAAATGTCCATCAATAGATGAATGGATAAACACAATGTGGTATATCCATTCATACAATGGAATATTACTCAGCTGTAAAAAAGGAATGAAATACTGATACATGCTACAACATGGAATGAACCTTGAAAACATGCTAAGTGAAAAGAAGCCAGACAGAAAAGACCACATGTTGTATGATTCCATTTACATGAAATGTCCAGAATAGGCAAATTCAGAGACAGAAAGCAGATTGGTAGTTGCCAAGTGGGGTGGTTGTGACTGTTTAATGGGCATGAGGATTTTCTCTTGGGATGCTGAAAAAATTCTGGAACTAGATAATGGTCGTCACCATTGCACAATTGCTGGTTTTGGCCAAGTCACTTGGACAAGTGTTTTATCAGGAGGCATTCATCCCTCCCAAAGACCTTGGGTACTCAGGGTACTCAAGGAGCAGAGCCTTCCCCAAGAGCTGTGAGGAATCCATGCTAGGTGTCTTCCCAATACAGTGGCCAAATTGCCCCCACCCTGGCAGCCTCAGGCCCTCTCTGCTCGTGACTTCCTCACCTGGGATAACGGAGACCATGCAGGGGGACTCCTTACCTCCTTCCCAGAGACCCACCTCTGTCTGCCCCAGCAGAAGAGGCCTTGCATCAGTTATCCGTTGTGTAACAAACAACTCCAAATACAGTGGTATAAAACAATAATAATTATTCATTATTATCATCTCTCATGGTCCTCTCATGACTGGACTCAGCTGGGTGGTTCTCATTTGAGGTATTTCACACAGTTATGGTCAGAGGTGGCTTGGGCTAGAGTCACCTTCAAGATTTCCTTACTCCATGCTGACTGTCAGCTAGTGAGATCAGCTGGAACAGCTACGTATGGCCTCTCTATGCCTCCTGGGCTTCCTCGCAACATGGCAGCTGGTATCCAAGGATGTCTTAGTTATTTAGTGCTGCTATAACAGAAATACCACAAGTGGATGGCTTTAACAAAGAAAAACTTATTCTGTCACAGTCCAGGAGGCTAGAAGTCCAAATTCAGGGTGCCAGCTCCAGGGGAAGACTTTGTGTCTCTGTTGGCTCTGGGGGAAGGTCCTTGTCATTAATCCTCCCCTGCTCTAGGAACTTCTCAGCACAGGGACCCCAGGTCAAAGGATGCACACTCCTGGCTCTACTTTCTTGGTGGTATGAGGTACCCCCCGTCTCTCTGCTCAGTTCTCTCTTTTATATCTCAAAAGAGACTGATTTGAGACACAACCTAATCTTGTAGATTGAGTCCTGCCTCATTAACATAACTGTCACTAATCCCACCTCAGTAACATCATAGAGATACAATTTACAACACATAGAAAAATCACATCAGATAACAAAATGGTGGTAAAACTGCCACCGTGGAAAGGGCCACATAAACCGGAGACTTCATCAGCCTGAGACCAGAAGAACTAGATGGTGCCTGGCTACCACCAATAACCGCCCTGATAGGGAACACAACAGAGAGTCCCCGATGGAGCAGGAGAAAGGTGGCGTGCAGAACTCAAATTCTAGTAAAAAGACCAGACTTAATGATCTGACTGAGACTGGAGGAACCCCGGAAAGCATGGCCCCTGGGTTCTCTATCAGCCCAGAACTAAAACAATTTCCGAGGATAACTCTTCAGACCAGGATTGGACTGGACTGTGGGACATAAAGTGATACTCGTGAGGAGTGTGCCTCTTAGCTCAAGTAGATCCAAGAGACTAAATGGGCAGCTTCTGTCCGGAGGTGAGATGGGAAGGCAGAGAGGGTTAGGAGCTGGTTGAATGGACATGGGGAATCAGGAGTGGAAAGGAGGAGTGTGCTGTCACGGTATGGGGAGAGCAATTAGAGTCACATAACCATGTATGTATAAATTTTTGTATGGAAAAAATAAAAAAAACCTACCACAGTGAAGTAGTGATTTACACATATTTTACGCATCAAAGATGTGGTGAAACCCCTGTGAAATTGTGCATGACAGATTGTAAGTAAGCACAAGTAAGCCTGTGTGTACCTTGCTTATTGGGTAATCCATCCCTGGCCCCTAAGTGAAATTTGAGTGTTCAGAGGTGCAGTTCTTTTTGGTACACCATAGCCTTTAAACACAAGCCAGTTGTGTCATCTGAAGCTCAACATGGAAACAGTGAGGGAAGCTGGCTGTCTAGGACTTATTGCTGGGTGCTGTGTTGGACTCACACAGGATCCTTCTTGAGGGATTCCCAAGAATTTTTTTTTCTTTTTTTTGCTAACTTAGTTAATTTTGTTGTTGTTGTTGTTAGGTGCCATTGAGTCGGTTCCAACTCATAGCAACCCTATGTACAACAGAAAGTAACACTACCCAGTCCTGTGCCAGCCTCACAATCATTGTTATGCTTGAGCCCATTGCTGTAGCCACTGTGTCAATCCATCTCATTGAGGGTCTTCCTCTTTTTCGCTGATCCTCTAATTTACCAAGTGTGATGTCCTTCTCCAGGGACTGATCCTTCCTGATAACATGTCCAAAGTATGTGAGATGTAGTCTAGCCATCCTTGCTTCTAAAGAGCATTCTGGTTGTACTTCTTCCAAGATAGATTTGCTCATTCTTTTGGCAGTCCATAGTATATTCAATATTCTTCACCAACACCACAATTTAAAGGCGTTGACTCCTCTTTGGTCTTCTTTATTCTTCGTACAGCTTTCGCATGCATATGAGGCGACTGAAAATACCATGGCTTGGGTCAGGCATACCTTAGTCTTCAAGGTGACATCTTTGCTTTTCGACACTTTGAAGAGGTCTTTCGCAGCAGATTTGCCCAATGCAATGGGTCTTTTGTTTCCTGACTGCTGCTTCCATGGGTGTTGATTGTAGATCCAAGTAAAATGAAATCCTTGACAACTTCCAACTTTTCTCCATTTATCATGATGTTGCTTATTGGTCCAGTTGTGAGGATTTTTGTTTTCTTTAGGTTGAGGTGCAATCTATACCGAAGGCTGTAGTCTTTGATCTTCATCAGTAAGTGCTTCAAGTCCTCTTCACTGTCAGCAAGCAAGGTTGTCATCTGCATAATGCAGGTTGTTAATTAGTCTTCCTCCAATCCTGATGCCCTGTTCTTGTTCATATAGTCCAGCTTCTTGGATTCTTTGCTCAGCATACAGATTGAATGGGTAAGGTGAAAGGATATAACCCTGACGCACACCTTTCCTGACTTTAAACGACGCAGTATCCTCTTGTTCCGCTCGAACGACTACCTCTTGATCTATGTACAGGTTCCTCATGAGCACAGTTAAATGTTCTGGAATTGCCGTTCTTCACAACGTTATCCATAATTTGTTATAATCCACACAGTCAAATGCCTTTGCATAGTCAATAAAACACAGATAAACATCTGTCGTGGATTGAATTGCATCCCCTCAAAATATGTGTCAACTTGGTTAGGCCATGATTCCCAATATTGCGTGGTTGTCCTCCATTTCGTGATTGATGTAATTTGCCTATGTGTTGTAAATCCTAATCTCTGCCTGTGGTTAATGAGACAAGATTAGATTATGTTAAAGAGGATTAACGTGAGATGTAACACCCTAATTCAGGTCACATCCCTGCTCCAATGTGAAAGGAGTTTCCCTGGGGTGTGGCCTGCATCACCTTTTATCTTACAAGAGATAAAAGCAAAGGGAAGCGAGCAGAGAGTTGGGGACCTCATACCACCAAGAAGGCAGTGCTGGGAGCAGAGCATGTCTTTTAGACCTGAGGTTTCCTGCATTGAGAAGCTCCTAGACCAGAGGAAGATTAATGACAAGGACCTTCCTCCAGAGCCAACAGGGAGACAAAGCCTTCCTCGAGAGCTGACGCCCTGAATTTGGACTTCTAGCCTACTAGACTGTGAGAGAATAAATTTCTCTTTGTTAAAGCCATCTACTTGTGGTATTTCTGTTATAACAGCACTAGATAACTAAGACAACATCTTTCTGGTATTTTCTGCTTTCATCCAGGATCCATCTGACATTTGCAATGATATCCCTGGTTCCATGTCCTCTTCTGAATCCACCTTGAATTTCTGGCTGTTCCCTGTCAATATATTGCTGCAGCCGCTTTTGAACAATCTTCAGCAAAATTTTACTTGCATGTGATATTAATGATATTGTTTGATCATTTCTGCATTCGGTTGGTTCACCTTTCTTGGGAATAGGCATAAATGTGTATCTCTTCCAGTCAGTTGGCCAGGTTGCTGTCTTCCACATTTCTTGGCATAGATGAGTGAGCACTTCCAGCGCTGCATCCGTTTGTTGAAACATCTCAATTGGTATTTCATCAATTCCTGGAACTTTGTTTTTCACCAATGCCTTCAGCGCAGCTTTGTCTTCTTTCTTCAGTACCATTGGTTCCTGATCATATGCTGTCTCCTGAAATGGTTGAACGTCGACCAATTCTTTTTGGTATAGTGACTGTATATTCCTTCTGTCTTCTTTTGATGCTTCCTGTGTCATTTAATATTTTCCCCATAGAATCCTTCAGTATTGAATTTTTTTTCTCAAGTTCTTTCAGCTTGAGAAATGCTAAGCATGTTCTTCCCTTTTTTTTTTTCTATCTCCAGGTCTTTGCACATTTCATTATAATACTTTACTTTGCCTTCTCGAAAAGCTGTTTGAAATCTGTTCTGCTTTCTCGCTTCAACATTTTTTTCCTTTTGCTTTAGCTATAATATAATACAGAAAAGCTCATACCAAACATTAGTACATGGAACAAATAATTGTGAAATGAACATCAATAAATTACCAAGACAAAGAAATAAAATACTGCCAATATCCCACAAGCTCTCTTTCCTAGTTTGGGTCCCCCCAGAAGCAGACTCTTAGACAAGGATATGGGCAAGCAGTATCTGGGGAAGCTGATCCCAAGAAACACAAGTAGAGCAGCAGGGAAGTGAGAGAGGGAAGGAAAAGCAGATAGTAAAGGGTGTGTTATCAAGGAAGTTTCCACTATGGGCAACCAGGGCTCAGTTCCACTGGGGACCTCTGGGAGATAACGTAGAACATTCCCCAGAGTCATCCCACCCAGGGAGCGAGGCAGCTGGGGTATTATCCACCTGTGGACTGCTTCCAGGAAATGTTAACTCCTCAGAACTTCAAGCTCAGGGGGAATGAGCTCTTGTGGCCAGAAAAAGCTCTCACGCGGAGGTGCTAGCAGTTGGAAGCCCTTTGGGGGCATGGTAAGTATACAGGACATATGGTTGGGGCCAGAATATGTCAAGCTTAGAGGACCCAGTTCTTGCCACCTCCAGGTGTGTGCATCCCCACTGGACAGGAAGTCCAAAAAGAACAAGATGACATGCCCACCCCAGAACTCACACCCTCCCTTTTAGACCTTGCTCTGGGTATCTGGGACCCCAGAATTCTCTGCCCAGGACCTGAGGGTTGGCCAAGGGTTGGCTGTAGTGGAGTGTCAGGAAGTGGGCAGATGGCGCTTAGATGAACAACCTGGGGTCTCCATACATGTGTGCATGAGACCTTCACACCAGAAGGCGGAGTTGGAGCTGAAAAGAGAAGGGAGAAGGACTACGGGCTAGAGATTGGCTCTTTCACACCACCACATACTGGTGTGGAACTCTGAAGAGTCCTACAGTTCTAACTTAGAACCAACCTGGTCTTTTAGGACCTAATGAAGGTAGGAAGAATGTCTCATGGTAGGAAGATAAAACATACATATTTTAACTTTTTATTTTAGGACATACATGTTTTAACTTTCTGTTTTGAGATCATTTAAAACTTCCAGAGAGATGCAAAAATAATAGAGTTAGTGTATACCCCTCACCCAGCTTCCCCTAATGTTAACCTCTTGCATAAATACATGTTCTTCCATTATCAAAATCAGGAAGTTAACATTGTACAAATACTATTAACCAATCTATTCCTGGCATAATAGACCGTATGATCGTCCAGTTCAAAATGACCAATACCAGTCCATTTCAGCTCACTAATGCATAGGATATCAATCTTTATGCATTCCATTTTATTTTGGATGACTTTCAATTTTCCTAGATTCATACTTTGTACATTCCATGTTCGGATTATTAGTAGATGTTTGTTGCTGTTTCTTCTCACTTTGAGTCACGTCACATCAGCACATGAAGGTCCTGAAAGCCTTACTCCATCCATGTCATTAAGGTCAACTATACTTTGAGGAAGCAGCTCTTCCCCAGTTGTATTTTGAGTGCCTTCCAACCTGAGGTGCTCGTCTTCCAGCACTATTTATTCCAGACAATATTTCACTCCTACTCATAAGGTTTTCACTGGCCAATTTTTTCAGAAGTAGACCACCCGGTCCTTCTTCCTAGTCTGTCTTACTCTGGAAGAAAATATTGAAGTTGTCAAAGATTTCATTTTACTTGGATCCACAATCAACACCCATGGAAGCAGCAGTGAAGAAATAAAACGACTTAGTGCATTGGGCAAATCTGCTACAAAAGACCTCTTTAAAGTGTTAAAAAGCAAATATGTCACTTTGAGGACTAAGGTGGACCTCATCCAAGCCATGGTATTTTCAATGGCTGCATATGTATGTGAAAGCTAGACAAAGAATAGGGAAGACTGGAGAAGAATTGATGCCTTTGAATCATGGTGCTGGTGAAGAATATTGACTATACTGTGGACTGCAAGAAGAACAAACACATGTCTTGGAAGAAGTGCAGCCAGAATGCTCATCTTACATACTTTGGACATGTTATCAGGAGGGACTAGTCCCTGGAGAAAGACATCATTCTTGGTAAAGTAGATGGTCAGCAAAAGAGGAAGACCCTCAATGAGATGAATTGACACAGGAAGTCCCTCAATGGGATGAATTGACACAGTGGCTGCAAGGATGAGCTCAAGCATAGCGATGATTGTGAGGATGGCACAGGACAGGGCAGTGTTTCGTTCTGTTGTACATAGGGTTGCTATGAGTCAGAACCAATTGGATGGCATCTGTCATGGATTGAATTGTGTGCCCCCAAAATACGTGTCAACCTGGCTAGGCCGTGATTTCCAGTATTGTGTGATTGTCCACCATTTTGTCATCTGATGTGATTTTTGTATGCGGTGTAAAATCCTACCTCTATGACGTTAATGAGGTAGGAGCAGAGGCGGTTATGTTAATGAAGCAGGACTCAATCTACAAGATTAAATCAGTCTCTTTTGAGATATAAAAGAGAGAAGTGAGAAGAGAGACATGGGGACCTCATACCACCAGGAAAGAAGAGCAGGAGTGTGGGTCCCTGCCCTGAAAAGCAACTAGACCAGGGAAAGATTGATGACAGGGACTTTCCATCAGAGCCGACAGAGAAGAGAAAGACTTCCTCTGGAGCTGATGGCCTGAATTTGGACTTGTAGCCTACTAGACTGGGACAGAATAAATTTCCTTTGTTAAAGCCATCCACTTGTGGTGTTTCTGTTATAGCAGCACTAGATAACTAAAACAGTACCTAACAACATTAACCAATTTACAGACTTTATTTGGATGTCACCAGTTCTCCCATGAAGGTTCTTTTTTTTTCTGGCACAGGACCCCATCCAGGACATCACATTTCATTTAGTCTTCAGACATCTCCTCTAGCCCATGACTGTTCCTAAGCCTTTCCTGATCTTTCATGGCCTTGCCTCTTTTGAGGAGTACCAGTTACTAACTTTGTAGAATGCCCCTCCATTTGAGTTTATCTGATGTTTTCTCATGATTAGACTGGAGTTATGGGTTTTGGGGAAGAATATTTCAGAGGTGAGATGCCTTTCTCATCATATCGGTGGTGCAATGGATCACTTTTGTGGGGCCTTTGTCACCATGGTCTTGTAACTTCCACCCAAATGATTGGGCAGGACTGTGCAAATAAGGTAATTGTGGCCCACCAAAGGGACTAGTCAGTTTGCCATCAAGCTAGACTTAAAATGAGCCATCCCAGAGGCAGATACGGGAGGATCTCACCACCACCAAGGAAGAACCAGGAGTAGAACATATCCTTCGGACCTGGAATCCTTGTGCTGAGACTCTCCTGGAGCCAGGAGACAGAGAAAGCGAGAGAGCTGAACACTGAGGACAGCAAGAAGTAGTGGCAGAGAAAAGGCAGCAGGAGTGATCTGCAGGAGACCACATGCTGGGCTTCTGGGCCCACAGAGTGAGAAAGCTGAGTGCCTTTGGGCAGGAGGCTTGCTGGTGGAGTAGGATACCTCCAGGCACTTGGCGGAGCTAGGTATGTTGATCCAGGGAGGTAGAACTGAGTGCCTTTGGGCCGAGGCTTACTGGCGGAGTGGGGTGCCTTTTAAAAGAGCTTTGTAACACTTGCTTGAGCAGGGCAGAGGCCGAGGGCCAGAGAGGCATGCCTGCAGGCACAGATGAGAAGAGGCTGTCCTGATGAAGAACTGTATCTTGAGCATTCCTGAACCTGAACTGCAACCTGTTACTTCCCCAATAAGCCCCATAATCATGAGTATTGTCTATGAGTTCTGTGTGCCCATTGCAATGAATTATCAATCCCAGCAGACAAGTAGAGTGCTGTGGGAGGGACAGTTGGTGTCAGAACTGGTAAAGATGGTGGAGAGAGGAGGCACCTCGGACCTCTGCCTCACAGGAATCAGCCTTGGGCTGTTGATCTTGATTCTCCTTCCCCCTTGTGAAGTTAGAGGAGGTCAGACACTGCCCCTACTCCATTTTTATGATATCATATCAGGGCTTATATGATATCCACATGAATTATCATAAGTGATGTTAACCATCTTCACTTTGTTAAGATATTGTCTGCTACGTGTCTGCATTGTAAAGTTATTATTTTTCCCTTAATAAATATTTTTGGGGAGATACTTTTGACACTGTGAAAATATTCTGATTCTTCTTAAAATTTCACCCACTAGTTTTAATTTTAATATCCGCTAGTGGATCTTGCCTGCAACAATTATTACTGTGGTGTTTAAAAGGAGATTTTCTATTTTACTCATTCCTTCTACACTTACCACTTAGAATTCTTAGGTAAGGAAGATATGTCTCTTTCCCCTTATTTATTTATTTAATGGTTCATTTATATTGTACGTACTCCTGGATATTTATTTTATTATGGGAGTTATAATTTTGTTTATGGCAAGACTTCATCTCACATACTTGGGACATGTTATCATGAGGGACCAGTTCCTGGAGAAGGACATCATACTTGGTAGAGTAGAGGGTCAGCGAAAAAGAGGAAGACCCTCAAAGAGATGTACTGACACAGTGGCTGCAATGATGGGCTCTAGCATAACAATGATTGCAAAGATGGCACAGGACCGGGCAGTGTTTTGTTCTGTTGTACATAGGGTTGCTATGAGTCAGAACTGACTCAATGGCACCTAACAACAACAACAATTTTATTTATTTTGTTGCTCAAAACGTTCCATCATTGGTCATACGGTGCTCCTTCAGGTTGGCTCCTGTGTCCCTTTAACATGACCCTATCCTTTTGTTTTGTAAGTAGCTCCTGCTTTCTGGCACACAAGATGCTCCAGTATCATCTTGTAATTTCCCTGCCCTAGCCCTGGAATCAACCAATTATCCAGGATCCCTGGTTCCTTTTATTGGAGAATGGTATTAGAAGCCAAGATTTGGGTGCTGAGTGTGCTCATTGCTAGTGGGGTGTCATGATAGAACATAATTTATTTCACAGTTTGCTTTATTTATAACATAGAGTACCAGGGCCTCCATTTGTACTCTGAAATGTTAGGGGCAGGCCTGCCATCCATCACCCCTTCTCCCTGCGTCCCTAACTTCTCTCACAACCCTTCCTTCTCCAGCAAACAGTGTCACCATTCCCCTATGCTGAAACTCACTTCTTTTCTCTTTCTCTCTTTTTTATCCCTACTCTTCAGAGGCAACAGAGCACAAAAATTTAGAGTTCCTGCTGATCATACATCATTTTCCAGAGAATAATTTTAAGCTTTCATCCTTAATAGCTGTATTTATTTACACACTACTTAAACTACTCTTTATATCTTATGAATCCCAATATGTACATGGAATACAGGCATTAAACAAGAAGACAAGTAAATGGAACCAGAAATTATCATTTTTTTCCCACATCCAACTTTGTAGACCCTGGCTTGAGTTCAATCTTCATTGTGGCCCAAAGTGCTAGTTACTCTCCCAGTATTGGTTTTCCCATTTATCTGTAGTAACAGAATCCCAATTTTTATCTGGACATATCACAGCCCAGCATAAAAGAAGTTTCTTAGCTTCCCTGACCATGTTTATAAAGGCAGGTGGCATGGCCACCTGATTAAAAGATGGACAGGTTGGAGAACCGTTTGTTGGGTGAGTATCACCTCAGGGATGAAGACTGGCAAACTGGGTTTCAGTTTATGGGACTGAGCCTCCAAACCAGCCCCAAGAATCTCCTCCAGCCTCTTATATGGGAGAGAAACTTCCTCCTTGATTAAGCCACTGTTAACGGCTATCTTTATGCAAACTTTATGCAAATGAATACAGTATGTATATGAACTGTATATAGTATTGATAACATAGCTTTTGAAATTTTCATTTTTTTAAAATAAGTATTACATTCACGTGGTATGAAATTGAAAAGGAAGAAGATGCCTGAATGGTCAATAAGCAAATAAAAAGGTGTTTCACATTGTTAGTCATGAGGAAAATAGAAGTCAAAACCACAATGAGATACCACTTAACACTCACTAAAACAGCTAAAATTAAAAAGACAGACCATACTACTGTTAATGAGGATATGAAGGAACTGGAACTCTCATATACTACTGGCGGAAATGTAAAATGCTGCAATCCCTTTGGAAGACAGTTTGGCAGTTTCTTAAAAAGTCAACCACGTGATCTAGTCATTTTATCCCTAGGTGTTTATCCAAGAGAAATTTTAAAAACATACGTTTACTCAAAGGCTTGTACATGACTCCTTACGGCAGCTTTTTTCTTAATACCCTAAACAGGGAAACAACCCCAAAGTCAATCAACATGTGATAAATTGTAGCACATGCATACAGTGGAACACTACTAGGCAATAAAACCAGAATGAGGTATGGATATATGCACCCACATGGATGAATCTCAAAATCACTCTCCTAAATGGAAAAAGCTGGACACCGAAAACTACATACTCTATGATTCCATTGGTATACGTTTCTAGAAAATGCAACCTAATCTATAGTGACAAAAAGTAGATCAGTGGTTGCCTGGGGTTAGGGGTGGAGGGACGAAGGGAGCGATGGATGATAAAAGGGAACAAGAAAACTTCTGAAGGTGATGGAAATATTCACTAACTTGATTATGGTGATGGTTTCATGGGTGTACGTATTTTGAGTTTTGAAATGAGTTTTGGCTCACATACACTCTAAGTATTTTATTGTACATCATTGGTACCTCAATAAAGTTTTTAATTCTACAGATCCACAAGGATATTCCATGGCAAGTCCCCCTCCACCCCAAGCCCTAACTATCCAGTTCACCCAGAGCCAGCCAACAGTTTTTGTTTTGTTTTTTTAAATTTAAGGAAATGATAAGTATTGTTAACATCACTCTGCAACTTCTTTTTCTCCCACAAGTTTAGCTCTACTTTTGTTAATATGTGCAGTAGGTGGAATGGTGACCCACAAAAAGATATGTCCACATCCTAACCCCTAGAACCTGTGAAGGTGATCTTATCTAGAAAAAAAGTTTTTGCAGATGTAATGAAGTTAAGGATCTTGAGACAACATCGTCCTGGATTACCTGGATGGGCCCTAAAGCAATGACAAGTATGCTTATAAGAGAGAGAATAGGAGAAATAGACACAGATACAGAGAAGAAGGCCATGTGAAGACGGGGGCAGAGATTGAGTAATATATCTACAAGCCGAGGAATGCCTGAAGTCACCAGAAGTGAGGAGAGAAGCAAGGAAGGGATTCTCCTTCAGAGCTCCAGAAGGATCCAGTCCTGCCAATACCTTGATTTTGGACTTCTGGCCTCCACAACTGTGAGAGAATAAATCCTGAATTTAACAAAAGCATTTATTATCTCATATGGTTTGTATGGAGGAGCCCTAGTGGCGCAGTGGTTAAGCGCTGGACTGCTAACCTGCAGTGCGAACTCACCAGCTGCACCACGGGAGAGAGATGTGGCAGTCTGCTTCTGTAAAGGTATGCATCCTTGAAAACCTATGGGCCAGTTCTAGTCTGTCCTGTGGGGTCCCTGTGAGTCATAATTGACTCCACGGTAACGGGTTTTTTTTTTTTAATGGTTTGTATGAGTCAGGAATTTGGGAGAATTTATGTTGTTTTAAGCCATGCAGTTTGTGGTCATTTGTTATGGCAGCCACAGGAAATGAATGCAATACATATAGATGGAGTTTGTTCCTTGGGCATGCTAGATGTAGTTCTCTATTAGTTTAACATAACACTTTTTATTTATGAGCGTTTTTCATTCACTCATTGTACCGTATTCACCAATCACCTGCTACCTGCTGGCGCTTTTCTAGGTGCTGGGTTACAAAGGTTGAGTCTGGCAAAGTCCCCACCCCCGTGGAGCTGACAGGGGAGATGAACAATGAACAAATAAAAAAATTCAGGACGTGAGAAACGTCAGGAAGAAAAATAAGGCAGGAGGAGGGGAGAGGGAGACAAAAATGTTGCTTTGGTAAAAAAAAAAAAAAAAAATGTTGCTTTGGATCTGGAGTGGGAGCGAGGAGGCTTTGTGAAGGAGGGACATTTGAGCAAAGGCTTGAGGGAGTGGCCCTGTGGGGTTGGGGCAAGAGCAGGTCCTCCTGCTAATAATGAGGTGGCAGGGAACGTCCTTGTTTGCATTTGCTGGGAGCTATGTGAGAGTTTTTCTAGAAGAAATTGCTAAACCTCGGAGTATCAGAGAAAGAGCAAAGCTTCAAATATTCCTTTTGCTGCCCCCGCCCGGCCGCCCGTTGGTGGTTAAGCAGGACCACATGACTAATCTTAGCCAATGAAATGGGACAGAAAGTGTCACGTGTCACTTCCGGCCGGAAGCATTAAAAAGCTGATGCGGGAGTCGCCAGTCCCTGCACCTGACACAGCCACTGTGGAGGCTTGTGTTCAAGGTGGTGCAGTCTCTGTGGGACTGGGTCCTTGACTGATTCTGTGGTACAGAAACCCTGCTGATCTGTTGCGGGTGTATAGTGTGGACGACCAGCTCTGGTATTAGTCACTAACCTTTGGGGTTGTTCGTTATGCAGAACGATCTTGTGTTCTGACTAGTACACATGGCAGGCACATTTCCCGTTTTACCAGATATTTTCAGGCTCTTTGTCTCTTTCTGACTCTCCTTCTTCATGGTCATCGCTGGCTTCTCTTCTATGCATCCCTCGGGTGTAAGTATTCCTCAAGTGTCTCTCTCTGTCCCATTCTATTCTTCTCCTCCTCCCTCTCCCACTCTCTTCCTCCTCCTATCCCTCCCCCTCCCCTTCCTTCTCCTTTTTTTCTTTAGAGAAAATACATGTTTATTGAAGATCTGTAGAGTGCGAAAATATGAGGAAGAAAACGAAACTTCCATAATCCGTAGTCACACATCTGTGAATACGTACTTCTGATGTATTTTTTAGTCCTTTTTTCTAGACACACATATTCGCTTACACCCACAGATACATATTTCAGTAGATTGAAATGATGTTATTTCACATAATAGTATATAAAATGCATTTCCCCACATTAAAACTATTTTAAAATATTATTTTTCGTAATGACATAATGTGCCATTCTGTTGAGTCCCGTTCTCTTCTTGATGTATACTTTCTTCTTGGTTAATGTCATCCACAGTGTGGCTTTAATTCTTGCCTCTGTGGATATCCCCCATTTTAGTTGGGATTAGATTCAGCTTCAAAACACAGGAAAAAGAAGAAGAAATAAAAGATAAACAGTGGCTTAAACAAGAGACATGTCTTGTTTCTCGCGTTCAAGATGATGATGACTGAAGCTGGTCAGTCCAGGCGTGGCACAATCTTCCATGGTATGCAGGATCCAGGTTGCTTCTATCTTATTTTTCCATTCCCAAAATGTTATGGATTGAATTATGTCCCTCAAAAATATGTGTGGTAAATCCTAACCCCCATGCCTGTGGTTATAGTCCCATTTGGGTATGGGTTGTCTTTGTTATGTTAATGAGGCAGAATTATTGTAGGGTGTATCTCGAGTCAATCTCTTTTGAGATATAAGAGATTAGCAAGCAAGAGAAGCAGAGATGGGCAAAGAGAGATGCCAAGCCACATGGAGATTGCCCAGGAGCAGAAGCTCAAAGAGACAAGGACCTTCCTGCAAGCCAACAGAGACAGAAAGCCTTCCCCTAGAGCTGGCATCCTGAATTCAGACTTCTAGCCTCCTAAACTGTGAGAAAATAAAGTTCTGTTTGTTAAAGCCACCCACTTGTGGTATTTCTGTTATAGCAGCAGTGAATAACTAAGACAAAATTTGGTACTGGGAGTGCGGTGCTGCTCTAACAAATACCTAAAATGTGGAAGTAGTTTTGGAATTGGGTAATAGGTGGAGGCTGGAAGAGTTTTAAGATGCCTAATAGTAAAAGCCTAGATTGCCTTGAAGAGACTGTTGCTAGAATTATGGACATCAAAGGCAATTCTGGTGAGCGCTCAGAAGGAAGTGAGGAGAGCTGTAGAGAAAGTCTCTATCATCTTAGAGAATACATAATGGTGCCAGCAACAGAATATTGCTAGAAATGTCTACATTAAATGTGCTTCTGGTGAGGCTTTAAAAGAAAATGATGAACATGTGATTTGACAATGGAGAAAGGGTGATGCTTTTTATGCAGTGGCAAAGAGCTTATCTGAATTATGTTCAAATGTTTGGTGGAAGGTAGAACTTGTAAGTGACGAACTTGGATATTTGGCTGATGAGA
Source organism: Trichechus manatus latirostris (assembly GCF_000243295.1). Taxonomy (NCBI): domain Eukaryota; kingdom Metazoa; phylum Chordata; class Mammalia; order Sirenia; family Trichechidae; genus Trichechus; species Trichechus manatus. The sequence goes on from NW_004444194.1 coordinate 854,671, forward strand.
CTTCTAAGCAAGATCTTAAAGGGACTGCATGGTTGCTCCTTGCCGTTTATAGTAAAATGTGAGAAGAGATGGACTTGAAAATGAACTGTGCAAAATGAAAACAAAACTTAAAGATTTGGAAAATTCTGTTGTACAAGCTAAGGACACACGTCATATAATTTTCACCAAGGAGGTGGCTACACAATCTTTTTGTTAAAGAGATTAAGCCTGTGACTGATGGATTTACCAACTATCACAACAGAAAACCTGTTAGCTTACACTAAATGGAATAGAAAAATAACGAAAGGAGAGAATGCTGTCTGCCTCTTGAAATTCTACAGACAGAAAACAGGCGAAAGGAGCTACTTCTGTTGTCCTCCAAGAAAAGGACTATCCCTGGAGTAGCTTGGAGATCAGCAGAATTGCTGGAAGGAGAAGGGGAAGCAGGGCCTTCTCAGTTTCAAAGGGTGGGGCCACAGCCTCCTAGGTTTCAGAGTCGGATCTTCCCCAACTTGGTTCTATAGTGTGGGGCTGCTGTTAAGGTGTGCTACGGAGATGGGGCTGCCAACCAAAGCTGAGGTGGTGGGGTTGCCATGCCTAAGTGGCAGAAGAATGCAGCCTGCTGGGCCAAGGGAGTGGGGTCACCACTCAGGTGGACTAGGAGAATGGGGCCACCTAAAGCCAAGGGAACAGAATTGCCATCCCAGAGCACCTGGACAGCAGAGCTGAAGCCCAGTGCTGAGGGGCCTCCACCCAGAATCCAGAGGGCGTGGCCACATCCAGAGTCCAGATGGTCTCAGAGAAGAGAGGATTATCTTTAATCCTTGAGAGCTAATGTGATTTGTTCTTCTGGGTTTTGGACTTTATTGGTGCCTGTTATCCCTTCTTTCCCTCCAGTTTCTCCCATGTGTAAGTAAAATGTCTACCTTGTCCCTGTTCTACCATTGTACTTTGGAAACAGATAACTCATGTTCTAGTTTTCACAGATTCACAGATGAAGAGAAATTTTGCCCTAGGATGGAATACACTTAAAGTCTCATCCATATTTCATTTAGATGTTGAGAAGATGAGATTTTGGACTTGGTGTTGATTTAAGACTTTTAAGATGATGTGATGGGGTGAATGTGTTTTGTATGTGGGAAGGACATAAATTTTGCGTGGCCAGAGAATGGAATGTTATGGATTGAATTATGTCCCCCAGAAATATGTGTTGTAAATCCTAACCCCTATGACTGTGGTTATAGTCCCGTTTGGGAATGGGTTGTCTTTGTTACGAGGCAAGATTAGTGTAGGGTGTATCTTGAGTCAGTGTCTTTTGAGATATAAAAGAGATTAAACACACAAGTGAGATAAGCAGAGATGGGGAAAGAGACATGCCAAGCCACATGAAGATCACCAAGAAGCAAAAGCTCAAAGAGACAAGGACCTTCCTCCAAGTTGACAGAGAGACAAAGCCGTCCCCTAGAGACGGCACCTTGAATTCAGACTTCTAGCCTCCTAAACTGTGAGAAAATAAATTTCTGTTTGTTAAAGCCACCCACTTGTGTTATATTTGTTATAGCAGCACTAGATAACTAAGACACCAAGGTAACTTCATAGTCCAACATGGCTGCTGTATTTCCACCCATCACATCTATATCCCAATAGTAGGAATTAGAAAGTACCTCCTTTTCCTGAAAGTTGCACATACTTCTGCTAACATCCTACTAGCAGAACATAGTCATATGATCACATCTAGCTGCAAGGGAGGCTGGAGAATATAGTTCTTTTTTCCAGGCAGCCATATGCCTGGCTAAAAATCAGCACTTTTATGAAATGGGTCCAAATCTTGAGGGGTTTATCAGTCAGATGAAGTTAGATGAGGAATTTGGTCTCAGCCTGTATCTTGAGGCTTGACGTCATCAGGGGATGAGACGGGGCAGGCCCACAGTGTGCCTTTGAGATTATTAACTGGCACTGAGTTAAGACTTCTCCTTTCTTGTTCTTATTGGGAGATTGCATTTACCTTCAGACTTTTGCTCCCTCCCACACCACCACCCCAACCCAAAATGAGACCTGATTGCTATGCCAGCTGCCCTCAGTGTTACTGCAATTGTCCGTTGTCCCCTCAGCCCCACAGCCCTCCCTGCCCTGAGATCAGAGCCTTGGGGGCACCAAGGAATGCTGACACCCTCACCATGAAAACATTCACATGTACAGACACACGCCTACATATATTCCATAAATATGTACCAAACGCTGATTGCACAAGGTCCTGTGCTGGACACTGAGGCTACAGTGGCAGGGCGAGCTGAGCTGGGCTGGACTGGGCTGGGCTGGGCTGCGCTAAGCAGGGCTGAGAAGGGCAGAGTTGGGCTAGGCAGGACAGTCAGGGCAGGGCTGGGCAGGGCAGGGCTGGACAGAGCTGGGCTGGGCTGGGCAGAACAGGGCTAGACAAGGCAAGACAGGGCTGGGTGAAGGGAGGGAGATAAGTTTGTTCGAGGAAGATAAGACCAGTGGGTTCTTTACAGCAGCAGTAGCTAGGTTCCTAGCCCATCAGCACATTCCATCCCTCTGGCCGCGGGGACTGGTTCAGGGATGGACATGTGACCAAAGCTAGGCCAACGAAATTCAAACTGGGTCATTCAGTTGCATAGAAACCAGGGATATGTGCATGTCACTGCTAGGGCCATCTTGACACCACACAGAGAAGCTGAGAGGCAGAGAGAGAATCCATCTGGAGGACATCATTTGAGTCCCTGGATCCAGCTGTGCCTGAAGGACACATTGCCCAACTTTTTAGTTTATGAGCCAATAAATGCCCTTGTTTGCGTTCACTAGTTTGGTTTGGGTTCTTTAACCTTCACAACTGGCAAGAGGCCTGCCAGAAACTCAAACAGCCTGGTTCTTGTTGCTGCCTTCCTGGGCTGGGATCGCTACAGTAGTTCCAGCCTCCCTGGGGCTAGCCCCATTATTCTTTCGGGAAGACCAAGAGGATTCTACCCAACCTCTGAGCTAGAGGCCATCAGACCTTTGTGGAGAACTTAGAGTGGAGCTTGTTCTCTTCTGGTCAAAGCTAAGACCTGCCCCCTGTCCCATCCATGAGGGGGAGCACCCTCAGGAGGCCACACTTCCTGGGAAATGTGGGCAAAGAACCTGCTCTCTGGACCTAACTATCCTTCTTCATGGATGTGGGTGAATAATACAGACTTTCAGGTACCCTCAACACCCTTTCTCTCCATTACATCTCCCATGGTCTCACTCCCTCCTTCACACATACTCCCATCCTCATACCCTGAACCTCAGGTCCCATTTCCATCACCCTGACATCCTTCATTGCCACCTCCCCATGGCTTGATCCCATAACCATCAACCCCATAACCCATTGTAGCAGGTGCTGTCTGTAACCTGCCTTGCCCCCTTTGGGCCTCACCATTGGGACACACCTAGCCTACCTCCAATTTCAGGTATTTGCATCTCTTTGGGGCTGGAATCTGCTCTACCCAAAGTGCTCAGGAGCAGCCCAACTAATAACTGATGGGCTGGCGTTGGATCAATACCCTAGCTCCCTGACCCCTCAGGTGGGATGACTCTGAGATGTGTGCTCTACACTGTCTCCCGAAGCTCCACAGTGGGATTGAGCCCTGATTGCCCAGTGTGGGAATCTGCTTTATAACTAGAAGGAGCAACCACTGATTTGCCTAGGACTGAGGGGTTTCTTGGTGGTGCAGTGGTTAAGAGCTACGGCGAGCTACAGCTGCTAATCAGAAGGTTGGCAGTTCAAATCCATCAGCTGCTCCTTGGAAACTCTATGGAGCAGTTCTACTCTGTCCTATAGGGTTGTTATAGGTTGGAATCGACTCCACGGCAACAGGTTCGGTTTGGTTTTTAAGCGGTTTCTTGGAATGTGGGATTTTAAGTGATAAAACCAGAAAGTGCCAGGCAAACTGTGACAAGTTGATTACTCTATTGATAACTCACTGGGTTTGTTGCCTGCCCTCCTTCTCCTGTAGCACTTCCCCGCCCGCCTATACGTACTTTCTCCAAGATCAACGCAGGCAATTCTGGACTCAAGCTCTGTTTCTGGGGGACCTTGACCTCAACCCAGCCCACTGCCCTGCCCCACCCCGCCCTGGCCTGCCCCGCCCTGCACCGGCCACTCCTGAGCTGAGCTCTCATGAGGCGCAGGCACAGTTCTTAACACTTCCTACGCATCACCTCGTTTTGATCTTATGACAGGCCTTTGAGGGAGGATCATCTGTCATCCCCATTTTACGTGTAGGAAGGCTGAGGTTCAGGCAGGGAAGTCAGCCCGGTGGTAGGTGGCACATCTGGGGGATTTGAATGGGTGAAGGCTGTGCTTCCTGGCCCGCTGCTCACACCACCACTCTGGATGCTGAGTGCCTGAGACGTGCCAAGTGCTGTCCTGCACACTCCAGATGCATTATCTCATTTAATCCTACGACACTCTTGGGAGGTGAGTACAGCCATTATCCCACTGGATCCAGAGGGACACCGAGGCTGAAGAGGTGGCAGGGTTCACAGCCAGGCAGGCTGGCACCGAGCTCACAGCCTTAACCACCATGCTGGTGCCTCCATACATGTAATTTCCTTTCCGGTGGCCACAGCCATTTGGGGAGGGGGGACTCTGGCTGCCAGCAAGGCCAGCTGGCACGGGGAGGAGGGGCCGGATGGCAGGCCTGGCCAAGAGACCCCAGGCTGGCGTCTGGGCTGGCAGGCTGATCCCAGGCCTCCCTGGACGCCTCACTGCCGGCCCCTACCCCGCAGGGAACTTTGTGCGCCCTGAAACTTCCCCCATCTCTCCATCTCCACTCCTTCTCCTGTGGTCGGCTCAAATACCAGACAGGGCGAATCTCAGCTTTTCCCCAAACATTCCTTGTTCTCGTGGCCCAGCCCAGGCTGGCTGAGGTTACGCAAGCAGGAGCTGGGAGGGGGTTGTTCGGGAGAGCGGGGGGCCGGGCTGGCCTGTCCTCACCACCCCATCCGGCCGCCTGCCTGGCCTCCCCAGGGCGGGGCAGGGGTGGGCCAGCCCCTTGAGCCCCTGGGAGAACAGGCCAGAGGGTGGCCTGTGCTGAGAGATGGGGGTGGTGGTGGCCGCGGCAGAGGCTCCAGGAGGTGACTGCCTGGTTTCCATTAGGGAGCCCTAGTGGGCAGTTCGGGCGAGACGGCAGAGCTGGGGCTGGCTATGGTAAGGGGGGGAGTGACTGAAGGTGGGGCCTGCCCCCCTCCAGCTCTACCAGCTGCCTCTTGCTGCCCATGCCTGCCCCCCCAGCCCCTCTCCTGCTTTGGGATGCTCCTGTCACCATGGCAACCCACTGACCAGCCAGGGGCCTGCTGACCACTCCCTCTGCTTCCAGCAGCTGATTCTGCTGCTGCTTCTGATGTGGCCAGGCGCCCCAGCAGCCCCTGGCATGGAGGACGCTGCCTTCCCCCACTTGGGGGAGAGCTCGCAGCCCCGGCCCCGGGCTTGCCCCCAGCGCTGCTCCTGCCCCCGTGCAGACACCGTGGACTGTGGCGGCCTGGACCTGCGAGTGTTCCCAAACAACATCACCAGGGCTGCTCAGCACCTCTCTCTGCAGGTGGGCCTGGGCACAGGGGAGTGAGGACCTGGCATGCAAGGCATAGGGTGCAGGGTGCTGGGGTGCAGGGGTACGTGGACACGGCCAGGGCAAAGGAGTTGACTGTGAAGATCTGGGAAGCAATGGAATTCAGTGTTGGTTGGTGACAGTGTTGGGGTCTGTGTGGGAGGTGAGAATTGTTGGGGTAGAGATATGGGAAATGATACGGATTGGGGTCAGCTGTGGGGGTGATGGAGTGTTGGAGTCCACGTCTTGGCTGTCATGGGGTCGTTTGGGGTCAGGGTGATGAGACATTTTGGGTTGACTGTGGGGGTGGTGGGGTACTGAGGTTCACATCTTGGCAGTTATGAGGTTGTTTGGGGTCAGGGTGATGGGGATTGGGGTCAGCTGTGGGTGGTGTGTTGTTAGGGTCAACATCCTGGTGGTTATGGGGTTGTTTGAGGTAAGGGTATTTGGGGTTGACTGTGGGGTTGGTGGGGTGTTGGGGTCCATGTTTTGGCAGTTTGGGCATGACCGAGAGGGTGATGGGGTGATGCGGTCTATGTCTTGATGGTTATGGGATTGTTTGAGGTCAGGGCATTTGGGGTTGACCGTGGGGTTGGTGCGGGTGTTGGGATTCATGTTTTGGCAGTTATGGGGTTGTTTGGGGTCACCGTGATAGGGATTGGGGTTGACTGTGGTGGTGGTGGGGTGTTGGGGTATACATGTTGGTGCTTATGGGGTTGTTTGGGGTCAGGGTTGATGGGTTAGGGGTCATGGTGGGGTGATGGGGTACTGGGGCTTGCTTATTTGGGCTGATGGGGAGTTGAGAATGAGGGCTTATTGAGGACAATGGGTCAGGGTGTGAATGCCCCACTCCTGTCCCATAGAACAACCAGCTCCAGGAGCTCCCCTACAACGAGCTGTCACGCCTCAGTGGTCTGCGGACCCTCAATCTGCACAACAACCTCATCTCCTCTGAGGGTGAGGGGCAGGGGAACAGAAGGCGGTGCCTCCCCAGCACGTGGGGACAGGAGGTCCCAGAGGCCCTCTCCCTCCCCAGCCTGGGTCTGTGGGCAGCTCTGCGGCTGACTTCTCAGAAATGCCCTTTGCTGAGCAGGGTGGAAACTTACGGGCTGCGGGGGGGTGGCTGTGGGTTTTGAGTATGGACAGGGGAGGGGGCACAAGCTGGGAGCGCATGGAGGAGCCTCTGCTAGGCTTCAGCTGGAGCCCTGGGCAGCTGGGAGCATTGGAGCACCTCCCCTAGCCCTGCCAGGCCCACGGTCCCCTAACCAGCCCCCACCTCCAGGCCTACCAGACGAGGCCTTCGAGTCCCTCACCCAGCTGCAGCACATCTATGTTGCCCACAACAAGGTGAGCTCCCCTATCCCTGAGGCCAAGCCCAGAGAGGGCACATCCTGACCTGGGGTCACGCAGCGTGACCCGTGGGGGCTGGGAGGGCACCAGGACCAGCGGGCTGTGCTCCCGCAGCTATCGGTGGCCCCCCAGTTTCTGCCCCGCTCCCTCCGTGTTGCGGATCTGGCCGCCAACCAAATGACAGAGATCTTCCCGCTCACCTTTGGGGAGAAGCCGGCGCTCAGGTAGCCTCTGGCCCAGCCCAGGACCCCAGGCTTCAGATATGTCTGGGATCATGACCCTACCCTAGGGGGCCCTGCCTTAGGGGTCTGAGGGGGGCCCCACCCTGGGAGGTCTGAGGAGGCCCTGCCCTGGGAGGTCTGAGGGGGCCCTGCCCTAGGGATCTGAGGGAGGCATGGCCCCACCCTGGGGAGTCTGAGGGAAAAGACACGGCCCTGTATGTTCTGTCTTGGAAAACTCCAGCCTGAGGAGGAGACAGCGTGTGCGCGCGTGTGCACACACACACACTCACACACATTCACATACCGTCAAACGTACCCCTGAAGGAGGCCCTGGGCCAGAGAGGGGACGGTAGTGCGGATAGCGGGGAGGTGAGGGCAGGCTGGTGGCTGGAGCCTGGCTTCCCTCAGGTTCGTGTACCTCCACAACAACCAGCTAAGCAATGCAGGCCTGCCCCCCGACGCCTTCCGCGGCTCTGAGGCCATTGCCACCCTCAGCCTCTCCAGCAACCAGCTCAGCTACCTGCCGACCAGCCTGCCGCCCTCGCTGGAGCGGCTCCACCTGCAGGTGCGGCCCAGGGCAGGGGGCTGGGCACTGGCACTGTCTTGCTCGCCACCTGTGACTGCTGGATGCCGGGGGGGGCCTCTCCTCACACTCCCTACTTCGCTCCTGGGGCTCGCGGCAGATGTAACGTCACTTTATTAACGCAAAAGTAAACGAACCCACACAATCTGAAGTCCTCTGATGATGGAAGCCAGGCCTGTATTTCCAACTCAAATCCCTCGTGATCCCCATGTCCCCTCCTTCATCTTGCCCCTGGCTGTCCCCTTGTCTCCACCCTCTCCTGGAGTCCCCTCTACCTGTTCACTTGGCCCCCTGTAAACACTCATGATCCTTCTGACCATTGCCTGGAATTCCAGCAGTTAGAATTGACCTTTCTTTAAATCTCTTCCACTGAGCACCCTGCTAAAGACAAGCTCCTCTCTCTCACTCTAGAGCCTTCCATGGCTCCCGAATGCCCTGTCTCGGCCCCTCAGTCTTTCTCTCCCCCATCCCCTAGAACAACCTCATCTCCAAGGTGCCTCGAGGAGCCCTGAGCCGCCAGACCCAGCTCCGTGAGCTCTACCTCCAGCACAACCGGCTGACCGACAGTGGCCTGGATGCCACCACCTTCAGGTGGGGCCTGGGGCGGGCGGGGGGTGAGGATCCAGACTTTAGGACCCCCTACCCTCAGTCTCCCTCCCGTGTGACTCCTAGCCTAGACTCATTTGTTGAGCCTCTACTGTGTGCCAGGCTCGGCTGAGCTCTTGGCAGTGTCCTTGTTCCCAGCCACCCTGTGATATCGTTGTCAGAGCGGCCACGTGGAGAGGGTCAGCCCTCTCTCTGTCCTGGTCATCCTCACATCTCTCAGGCCAGAATCTGCCCTGATCACCCCAGGTTTGTCTTCTGCCAAGATCTGCTGAGTTATCACTCCCAAGTTGAAATCTCCACTTAGATCTGTCTTAGGACCACCCCTCAACCCACCCCCCTGGAGAGCCAGCCCGGCCCTCACTTCTGGGTGCCAGGCCCAACTCCCGGCCCTCTCTCCTGCCAGCAAGCTGTACAGCCTCGAGTACCTGGACCTGTCCCACAACCAGCTGGCCGAGGTGCCCGCTGGCCTGCCCCGGACCCTGGCCATCCTGCATCTGGGCCGCAACCGCATCTGGCGGGTGGAGGCGGCCCGGCTGCAGGGGGCCCGGGGCCTGCGCTACCTGCTGCTGCAGCACAACGTGCTGAGGCGCACGGGGCTGCCCCCTGGGGCTCTGCGGCCACTGCGGCGCCTGCACACGCTGCACCTGTACGGCAACAGGCTGGACCGCGTGCCCCCGGAGCTGCCCCGCCGCCTGCGGGCCCTGGTGCTGCCCCACAACCAAGTGGCCGAACTGGGCGCTCGCGACCTGGCCGCCACGCGGGGCCTGGCTGAGCTCAACCTGGCCTACAACCGCCTGGTCAGTGCCCGCATCCACCACCGGGCCTTCCGCCCACTGCATGCCCTGCGCACCCTTGACCTGGCCGGCAACCAGCTGACCCGGCTGCCCACTGGCCTGCCCTCCAGCCTCCACGCCCTGCGGCTGCAGCGCAACCAGCTGCGGGCCCTTGAGCCTGAGCCATTGGCCGGCCTGGATCAGCTGCAGGAGTTCAACCTGGCCCACAACCGGCTCCGGGTCGGCGACATCGGGCCCGGCACCTGGCACGAGCTGCAGGCCCTCAAGGTCAGGGAGGTGGTAGGAACACTGTACGGGGCCCCTCCACCTGCCCAGACCCTGCAGCTCCAAGTCCCTGTGATGCCATAAAGAAGTTCTACTGGGTGTCAGCCCTGGGGTGAATGAGACAGCCTCAGCCTCCAGGCCTTTGCCTGTGCCGTCCCTGGCGCCTGGTCCCCGAGACCACCTCCCCAGTGGACACTGCCGTCTCTAGCTTCTTCTGACCAAACTGATCAAATGCGGGTCAAGCTGCCACAGCCTGTTGGTTCCACAGAGTTCTAGCCCTTCTCTGGTGCCAGGCCCTAGTCTAGGCCCTGCAGAGTTGCCAGGCACAGGTCCTGCCCTGTTAAGATGGGAGGAAAACTTCGAGGCTGTTAAGAGATGCTGCCTACGTGATGACCCCGCAGCTGGCGGCCCTCAGGCTGTGCCCCAGCACCCAGAGCAGGGCTGCACTGAGGAGGGACTCGGTTACCTCTGTGGAGGGGAGGAATTCAGCAGCCACAGAAAGGAACAGAGGGAAGGGGGCAGAAGTCCGGGCTGGGCATGGAGGGGGAGGGCCCAGGAGAGGCCTGGGGCCGCCATGCGCTATCTCGCCTGCCTGCCAGGTGCTGGACCTCAGCCACAACGAGCTGTCCTTCGTGCCGCCAGACCTGCCCGAAGCCCTGGAAGAGCTGCACCTGCAGGGCAACCGCATCGGCCATGTGGGCCCCGAGGCCTTCGCCAGCACACCCCGCCTGCGCGCCCTCTTCCTCAGGTGCCCCGGGCGGCCAGCTGGGCAGGGCAGGGCCTGGGCGGTCGTGATGGGTCAGGAGGTCTGTGCCCCCCTGACCAGCCCCCACGCCCACCTCTCTGTCCAGGGCCAACAGGCTTCACATGACGAGCATTGCACCTGAGGCCTTCCTGGGCCTCCCACACCTCCGAGTGGTAGACACAGCTGGTAACCTGGAGCAGGTCCTCGTTCAGCTGCAGCCCACCGCCCCACGTCAACCACGGGCAAGTGGCCCCTGAGCCCCTGGGGCTCCCCTGGGCCATGGACTGCCAAGACAGGACCCACCTGGGCCCTCTGCCCAGTTCTCCGAGGCCTCAGGGACTGGGGTGCAGCCTGACGGGGGGCAGGGGTGCCACCTCCACACAGTGAGCTGGGGGAGGGCTGAGCACACAGGAGTTGCTCCAGATCCCCCCGGCCCCTCACGCAGACAATGAAGCCTATGCCTTTGGGCCACTCACAAGGACCAGGCACCCTTCCAGGGCTATGCCTGCCAGCTCCTCATAACCCCCGCTGCACGGGCTCTCACCATTCCTGTGTGCCCCTGGGGAAACTGAGGCTCTGGAGTGCTATGTGGGTCAGGCAATTTGTTTCAAGCCCCACAGCTAGCAAGTAGCAGAGCTGGAATCTGAGGCTGGTGCGTGCATGTCCTCCTGACCCATCCACACACAGGCCCCAGGGCACCCACGTGTTGCCATGGCCTATATCAACCCATGGTGCCACCACATGCCACCCAAAAACCCAAACCCATTGCCATCGAGTTGATTCCAACTCATGGTGACCCCATGTGTGTCAGAGTAGAATTGCTCCATAAAGTTTTCTTGGCTGTAAGCTATGGAAGCAGATCGCCAGGACTTTCTTTCTTGGTGCCACTGGGTAGGTTTGAACCATCAACCTTTCAATTAGAGGCTGAGCGAACAACACCTGCACCACCCAGGGGCCCTACATGTCACCCAGCCACGTGTAAATCCAGATGTGCCCAAGGCCAGCCACTGCAGAAACAAAGACCACAGGCCCTCATGCGTATCCCCATAGCAGGTGCTCAGGTCAGATACACCCTGCTCAGGGCTGTAGGGGAGAACCCAAGTCAGCCACTGAGGGCTGGAGCAAGAAACAAAGACAGGACAGGGCTGGGCTGGGTGTGGCCCTAGCCGTTTATTCTGAGGGTTGGTCCTGGGGGCCCGGCTGGGCCAGGGCAGTCAGCCGGGGCTCAGGTGACCTCGGAGCCTTCTTTGGGGTGTGGGCAGGCTTCAGAGGGTTAAGGCAGGGGAGGGACAGGGAGTAAAGTGCTTGCAGGGGCCCCCAGGGTTGGTCCCACCCCCTCCCACCTCCAGGCAGGCCAGGGACCGGGCAATCCAGGGCTGTGCAAACGGGGCTCTCTGGGGCCCACCCAGACAGGCCTGTCCCCAGGGTGCCGGGAGCTGGGCCAAGCTGGCCGGGCACCATCCCAATGCCCCCTGCCAGGGAGGCTCTGCCAACTGGGCCTAGGTTGGCACCGCAGGGGACAACCCCATGTCCGTGTCCCGAGAGCTGATTGTCCGATGATTGTCTGCTCATTCAGTCCGGGCCACGCTCAGCTCCTCCCAGCCGCTGGGCTGCTGGGCTGTTCCCCGGGCTGGGGCCACCCGCTTGTTGGCCCCTCATCTCCGGAGCCGCTGCAGCTGGGGGACAGGCCACTGGGGTCAGAGAAGGCGGACACGACCCCAGCCCCCACCTGGCCCGGCTGCCCGAGCCTCACCTCACTCTCTACCAGGTTCCGTCTGTAGAGCGCCTCCTTTGCGGCCTCCTGTGGGGGTGGGCGGTCAGCAGGTGCCTGGCAGCCCTGCCCCTTGCCCACCTGGCCTACCTGCCTTCCCTGCCTCACCCTGCTGCCGTCGTTGCCCAGGCGCCGGGCGGCCTCCGTGTAGAACTGCAGCTGCCGCTCCAGCTGAGCAGTGTACTCTGAGGGCAGAGAGGGGTCAGGGAAGCCCGGCTGCCCCTCGCCTCCCCTACTGTGCCTAGTCTGAGCCCCTCCCCACTATACCCACCCTAACCCCCTCCCCCACTGTGCCCACCCTGAGCCCCTACCCCGCCGGATGCCCGCGCCCCCCTGCTCCAGCTGGGATTTCTGCCACTGGCTGCGCTGAATGATGTCCTGGTACTGCTGGGCCACCTCAGGGGGCACTGGCCGCCGTGCCTGCCTGAGGGCCAGGATCTGGAGGTGCAGAGAGGGCTGTTAGGGCCCTGCCTGGGCCTGCAGACCCCCAAACCCACCCCGCAGAGCCCAGTGGGGTGGGCACGCACCTTCCGTTCCAGACGCTCTTGGTCAAAGGCCAGCACGCTGAGGCTGTGCAGGGGCCGGGCTGGTCTGCAGGGTGGGGTGGGATGAGGGGCTGTAGGGGCCTTTCCCACCAACCCCGTTAATTCGATAGAGACGCTGGGCACTGAGGATGCAGCAGGAAGCAAGCCAGGCCGCCCTGGTGCTTTCTGATCCCACAACTTCGTGGGCAAGAGGGTCACACACCCACGCAACTGGATGCCCAGTAGCTAGGGCTGTGACAGGAGCTCAGGCTGCTGCGGGACCTGGAGGAGGCCCCTGACTAGCCTGGGGGGCTTCCTGGAGGAGGAACAACCAAGTTGGGACCCAAAGGATGAGTAAGAGTTGAGCAGAGAAATAGGGCGCAAGAATGGGGATATAGGGTGTTCCAGTCAGAGGAACACAGAGAAGCCCAAAGGCCAGCAAAAATGAGGCACGTCAATGAACCAACAGCAGGCAGCGGGGAGGGGAATGTTGGACATATCGATGATCGTCAGATCACAAAAGGTCTTAAAGATCAGGCTAAGGAGTTTAAACTGGATTCTCCAGGAGAAAGGGAGCCAGAAGAGGTTTTGAAGTAGGGAAGGGACATAGTCCAACTTGTCTTGGTGGAAACTGTCCAGGTGGGGCTGAGAAGGGAAGAGGGAGTTCTCTCCAGCACAGCCTGGCCCAGTCACCTACCTGTTCCCTGGCTCCCTCGCAGGGGCAGGCACAGGAGGGGCCTTCCCTTTGGGCCCAGTGACCTGCTTCAGGGGACACAGTCCCATGAGTCCTGGCCCCTCTGAATCAAGCCTCCCTCCATGAGACTGCCTGGTGGGCAGTGGTCTTACTGTGGGCGCGGCTACTGGCATGGGGTCAATGACCAGCCACCTCTCGGTTGTCGTCTCCAACTGCTGGGCTGTTAGCGGCTCCCGAATCCGGACCATCACCTCTAACCGCCCCCCAGTGGGGCGGCGACCATCCAGAACCTAGGTGGGGGCCAGGGGAGGTTGTTGGTGGAAAGCAGGCAGTGGCCAGAGGCCCAGGGCCAGGATCTGGGGGAACGAGGGAGATTTCAAAAATATGAACCTAAGGGTTTGGCTGAGACACTAATCAATTATAATGAACAATGGCTGGAGTAGAGTGGAGAGAGTATTTAGTGCTGGGTTTGGGGGTGGTCTGGGGCTCCCAGAGGGGGGCTCCTGAGGGACTCAGGGCAGGTATTTGAATAATGTCACAAGCGGCACGGCCATACTGGAGCGTTCAGATGAATGTGCACCTCATACCTCAAGGATCTCCCGGACCTCGCATGCAGTCTCCAGGGTGTCCAACTTCAGCTGGGCTGTGCCCAGGACCCGATCGTTCTTGAATAGGCCCCTATGTGTGTGGGGTGGGGGGACAAGTTGGCTGGCCCAGGGCAGCTCCCTCTTCCTTAGAGCCCACCCAGCACCTGTGACCCTGGCTCACCCCTTGTGGACCACTTCAAACTTGATGCCTTTGGTCTGGATGGCCCTTTTGAAGCCACGGTGGCCGCGGTTGATGCAGAGTTTGAACTGCTCCTTGAACTCTGGCCACGGAAAGAGGATGGAGAAGAGGAAGTTGAGGATAGGCCAGACTGTGATCTCATGTTCTGTCTATGAGGTGGAGGGAGGCTTCGGCCACGGCTTACCTGGGGAATCTGTGTTCTTGATCACGCTGGTCTTGTCTTTCTGAGCTTCTTCCTGTGACCCGACAGGAGGCAGGAAAGCTCAGGGGCCTGGGGCCTGGCCATGGACCCCTGCCTGCCACACCTCCCAGCTCACTGAGGCTTGAGCCCTCCCCTCCGCGGCCCCCTACCTACCACATTGGGATAGGGGAAGTCGAAACGAACGAAAACATCCAGGTCCCCAGGGGAGAGCCCTGTAGACAAACCAGGCTCAGAGCTGGGCAAAGTCGTGGTTCCCACATCCCTGACCCTGGCCAGCCGCCCCCTCACCTGAGGGTGTGGGCAAGTTGATGCCCTTCACGATGAACAGGAGCATGTCATTGCTGCTGAGGTCGGGGAAGATCCTTCCAGGCAGGCAGGTGGGTAGGTGGGGAGACAGAGGTACCTCAGCACCGCTGCCCGCATGCCTTCTTTTCCTTCAGGGTGGGGATGGGGGCAGGGGGCAAGCCCCGCCTTGGCCTTTGGGGGTGTCTCAGCACCTTGGCTTCAGTTTTGGAATCAGACTGAATAGAGCTCTCTGTCCAGTTCTGCCACTGGCTAGGTTTTGTGTCTTTTCTTCAGTCTGGACGTATTTATTTGGTACCTACTATCCACCAACCGGAAACCATGGTGGCATAGTGGTTAAGAGCTGCGGCTGCTAACCAAAAGGTCGGCAGTTTGAATCCACCAGCCATTCCTTGGAAACCCTACAGGGCAGCTCTACTCTGTCCCATAGGGTTGCTATGAGTCAGAATTTACTTCATGGCAACGGGTTTGGTTTTTTTTTAATGCGCCAACCAGTGCCCTCACTGCCAGGGGACCTGCCATTTACACTTAATATCTTTTGAGCCCCAACTATGTGCCAGCCAAGGTCCTCACAGACAGAGAGGAGACAGGCCCCATCTCTGTATTCGTGGAGCCCAATCGAGCTGAGTGGGCAGATGACAAGTGAACACACAGAAAAAACAAAGGCTCAGATGCTGTGGGCGCCTCTGCAGAGAATTAAGATAGGGGATGGATGGAGTGTGCTCAGGAGGGGCTGCCTGAGAGGGCAGTCAGGAGAGGACTTCTAGAGGGGGGACATCAGAGATGCCTCTGGGTGTCGGGAAGGAACGGCCACCTGGAGACCAGGGGAAGAGGGTCTGGGCACAGGAAACAGCAGGTGCAAAGGCCCTGAGGTGGGAACATGGTTGGCATGTGGTTGGAGCCATGTAAAGCAGGGACAGTGCAGGATGATGAAGTGTTGGGAACCAGGCCTGGCAGATGTTGGGAGGCAGGATAAGGGTGTGGATTACCCTAGATGTGGTGGGCAAACACTGGAGGGCAAACGGCCACACCTAGGCTCATTGAAAAGTGCGACACGCCATCCAACTCCTCACAGTGTCAGGAAGACTTAACAAAAGCGTGACGGTTAATTTCATGTGCCGGTGTGGCTTGGCTACAGTGGCCGGTTGTTCGGTCAAACACTGTCTAGGTGCAGGTATTTCCTTTACATGATTAACACTGCCATTCAGTCGACTCCAGTAAAGGAGGTTGACCCTTCACAAGGTGGGTGGGCCTTACCCAATCAACTGAAGGCCTGAAGACCAAGAACTGAGGTTTCCCAAGGGAGAAGGATTCTGTGAGTTTCCAGCCCGCCCCCTGGCCTACCAATTTGGACACAAGACTGCCAGACTTTCCAGCCTGTTGCCTGTGACCTGCGGATTTTGAACTTGCCAGCTCCCACAATCTTGTGAGCCAATTTGTTAAAATAAGTCTCTCTCTATGTGTATGTGTGTTAGCATGTATGAATATGTCCTATTGGTTCTGTTTCTCTGGAAGCCCCTGATACAAAGAGCATGACCCACAAGCACCACAAACAGACCATGTATCTAGTCTCTCGCGGGCTCCCCAGGTCCCCAGGACACGGTACATCAAAAGACTCACTGGATGGGTCTTCCCCATTTCCAAATGTGCCACTGTCAGCACCACCTCGCCAGCCTTCACCCACACCTCACAACTGCCTCAGGACCCTTGCACATGCTCTGCTCCCACCACCTACCCAAACTCTACTCCCAAGACAAGTCCCTCTGCCAGCTTCCGGGCAACACAGACCCCATCCCCACCCCGGAGCGGCATCCAGGCCGGGGGCATCAGAGCCTTACTTAATGATGCTGAAGGTCCTCTGCTCGAAGCGGGCAACAGGTGTGGGGAGACCCCGCGCAAAGGCCTGCTTCAGAGTCTCCATGCTCCGCTTACAGTCCTCTGCCAGTTTCTCAAACCTGCCAACCAGAGGGCCCTGCTCAGGCCTGCAGTGAGGGGCTGGCTCCCTGGTCCCAGGGTAGGGTGGGGTGAAGCCATCAGCAGGGTAGGGTGGGGGATACTCACTTGCTGGTTTCGGTGATGTTGCCCAGGTGGGTGAACTGGTTAGAGTGGTTTAGGCACATCTAGGGGAGCAGAAGACATTGAGGGTGGCTTAGGGGACTGTGCCCCTGGGGAGGCCGGCTGCCCCAGGCTGGGGGACCCACTCACCTCATGCTGCTGCCGTATCAGCTTGGTGAGCTCACCGTAGCGCCGGGCAGCCTCCTGAGACAGACCTGGGCCGGGCCGCTGGACCAGGGTGAAGTCGTCTTTGTTAACTGGGGCAGGCGGCACCTGGGGAGGATGAGGCTCATGGGGCCAACCCAGGGCTCTGCGGATGTCACTCCTCCTTGGTGAGGCCCCCCTGAGCACCCCTGCTTCTGCTCCTTCTGCTTGGTCCTTCCCACCATCCGACACACTGAGCCAACCCTCCAGTCACCCAGGAAGTCATGGGTGGCGCTCCTCCTGTGTGCTAGGCCCTGTTCTGGGGCTGGGGACACAGCATGAAGAGACAAGAAGCTCTGACATCAAGGGGGTCATGTTCTCTTTGGAGAAAGGTGCAATATACAAGAGAAGTAAGTTATATGAGATAGTTTTTTTTTAAAAAAAAGCACAAACCTGTTGCCATCAAGTCAATTCCAACTCACGGCAACCCCATGTGTTACAGAGTAGAACTGAGCTCCACAGGGTTTTCTCGGCTATCATCTTTACAGAAGCAGACTACCAGGCCTTTCTTCCGTGGCACTGCCGAGTGGGTTTGAACCGAAAATCTTTAGGTTACTAGTCAAGCGCAAACCGTTTGCACCACCCAGGGACCTCATAAGAGATAGCAGAAGGTGATATATGCTTCAAAGAAAAATAAAGACAGAGGGGGAGTACTGGGTTCCAGGTTAAAGGGAGGGATTTTAGATGTGGGGGTCTGGGCAGGCCTCTGAGTCGGTGACATTTGAGCAGAGACCTAAAGAGGGGAGGAAATGAACTAGGCAGAGACTGGGGGGAAGAACACTTCAGGCAGAGGGAACAGCAGGTGCAAAGGCTCTGAGGTTGGAGCATGCCTGGAGTTTGAGGACAGTGAGGAGGCCAGACGGCCAGCAGGGAGGGAGTGAGGGGGCAAGTGGAGGAGGGAGGACAGGGCGGTGATGGGTCAGATCGTCCAGGGCTTTGTGGGTCGCTATAAGGAGCTGTATTTATTCATGTGTTTCTTGCTGTCTCCCGCTCCATGAGGGTGGGAGTACTTGTCTGTTTTGTTCCAGGTTGCATCCTCAGTGCCCAGCATGGGCCAGGCACACAGTAATCCATTGCCGTTGAGTCAATTTTGACTCATAGTGACCCGATAGGACAGGGCAGAACAACCCTGTAGGGTTTCCAAGGCTGTAAATGTTAATGGAAGCAGACTGCCACATTTTTCTCCCGTGGAGCAAGATGGTGGGTTCAAATTGCCAACCTTTCAGTTAGCAGCCAACTGCTTTAACCACCGTGCCACCAGGGCTCCTAAGCACACAGTAGGCACTCCATAAATATTTCCTATCGTGGATGCTGTTCCATCACACCAG
Source organism: Trichechus manatus latirostris (assembly GCF_000243295.1). Classification (NCBI taxonomy): domain Eukaryota; kingdom Metazoa; phylum Chordata; class Mammalia; order Sirenia; family Trichechidae; genus Trichechus; species Trichechus manatus. Next base: position 872,665 of record NW_004444194.1, read on the forward strand.
CTCCCTGAATTTCTGTCCCCACTTCCCCAAGGAGGAAAGTGACACTCAGAGGGAATGAATGGTCCTGCCCAATGCAGTAGGATCTGTTAACTGTCTCCCCCAAATCTGCTCTCCTCTTCCCCAGTAATGGAGTCTGGCTGGGCACTTGGCAACCCAGAAAGAGACTACATGTCCCAGCCTTCCTTGCAGCTAGATGTAGCCACGTAACTCAGATCTGACCAATGGGAGGTGAGCAGAGGTGATGGTAACTCCATACTTCCTTAAAAAGAAACTGCTTGCCTTGCCTTTTCTCTCTCCCACCCCTTCCTACAGGGTAGATGCAGACAGGGCAGCGATCCGCTTTGACTATGTGGACAAGAATGACACCTTGTTTAGGGAACAGCAGAGCAACAGGATGGAAGGAGCCTGGGCCCTGGAGGCTCTCGTAGTGTGAAGCCCAGATTGCCCTGAGTGTTACATACAAGAAACATAAATGTCTGTCTGGTTTCACCCACCGTCTTGGAGGGCCTATTTGTTACAGCACTTAGTCTGCACCCTGACTCATACACTTCAACTTGCATGGTTGCTCAGTGGCCAGAGTGAGACTTGCGGGCACCTGAGTGGGTCTGGCGGGCCCAGGGGCTTCACCTTGGCAATGTCCACGGGCAGCCCATTGCGTGAGGCCTCCAGCATGGGCTCCAGGCCCTTGGCCTGGCGCAGGTGCATCTTGGCGCCCTCTACATCGTTCTTCTGCTTGGCTCGCAGCGCAGCCTGCAGGAGCTGCTTCTTGCGGTTCTCCAGGAAGGCCAGCTGCTGCTGGGCTGCGGGTACAGGGGCCGCTGCAGGTGCTGCCTGGTCCACGGCCGGGCAACAGGGTAGCCAGAGCAGGGAAGGCACACCTACCTCTGGTGGACGTGCTTTTGGGGGCTGCTTTGGCTGCCGGGGCTGATCCTGATGCAGGTGCCCTTGAGGGTGGAGCTTTAGGCTGGGCTGTGGGGGCTGCAGGGCTGGTGGACTGCTGAGGGACAAAGAGGAAGTCAGAGCTTTCCTAGCACCTACAATGAGCCCATCCCCTAAGGGCCAGGGCTGAATGCCGCCAGAAGTAGCAACCTTGCCTTCTGTCTCCTCGCACTTAACACAACGTACCACCCTGTTCTCACTAAATCTGTAGCTGCTCTGGGGGGAAGGAACTATTATCATCCCCACTTTACAGATAAGGAGACTGAGGCTCAGAGAATAAAACAACTGGCCCAAGTCACACAGGCTGGAAGTGGCAGTGGCAGTGAGCCTGGCTCTTCCCGCACTCCCAGGCTTTGCTTGGCTGCCACTCCTCGCCTCACCCCAGGGCCCTGACACCTCACACCTTCTTAGGTTCCTCATCCTCTTCATCCTCTGGGCCTTCATCCTGATTGGCCAGCTTCATGGCAGTCTCTAGGACGCCCACCAGGCTCTGCTGGGTGGGCTCGGTGGCCTCCAGACCCTGGATGGGAGGAAAGCCTGGGCGGCCGGGTGGGGCCTGGTCAGAAGGAGAGCACCCATGTCGCGAGATGTGGGTGCCTCCCCCGCCTGAGGTGCCTCGGGCCTCTAATTCTACTTAAATCCCAGCAAGCAGCTGCTGCTGGTCCCATGTGGACATCAGGCTATTCCCAACCTCATGCATGCCTCTCAGCTTCCCTCTCCTGACATCAGGCCTTGACCAGACTGATGCGTCCCCTATGTGAGGCACAGGAGTGGACCCTGGCCTGGCAGGGCTCCTAGGCGAACAAGGGACCCAGACTCAGAGATAACTGCTCTTGTAGGGGGTTCATAGGCAGCTCTGAGAACCCAGAGGAGGTCCTGACCCATGGGGGGCTGAAGGGAGACTGAGAAGGGTCAGCTAAGCTTAGCCTGATGGCTGAGAAGGAGGGAGTCGAGCAAAGAGGAAAGGGAGGGACAAACAGAGGGGAGCCGGAGAACTGGCACTCCAACAAACGGCCCTGATTTTTAGTGCTTGCCAATTACCATGGTGTAAATACTTCCACCAGGACTGATTTCAGCTACCAACAGTTTAACCAGGTTGCAAAATCCCTATGTAGCAATCAGCTCCCCAAGCCTGCACAGTAGGAAGGTAGAGCACCTACAATGGCTCTGAGGCTGAGGCAAGGGAGCTCGGCGGGGCCTACCTGGGGGCACAGGCAGCTCTGCCACCTCCACGGCTCGGCCAGCCTTGTGGGCTCGGATAGCATCTTGGTATTGCTGCAGGGACACAGGTGTTAGGCTATCCGGGCTAGGTGTCCAGGGGCCACCTCCTTGCCCTCTGGCCCCCACGCACCTTGATGATGCGTTCATGCATACGAGCCTTCCGCTGGTCCCCCTTGGCCTTGGCCTGGGCTGCGGCCACGTGGTACCGTTCCATCCGCTGCTCCAGTGCCTCCAGGAGGGTCCGTGGGGGTGGGGGCACCTCTGGGCCGGGCCAGGAGGCAGCGTTAAGAGTCCAGGGAAGAGGAGACGCTACCGCCCCAGCCTGCCCACCCCAGAGGGTCCCAGGAGCCTACCTGGTGTCGAGGGTGCTGTGATGGGAGTCGGAGGCTGCGAAGGTGGTGATGGTGAATCTGTGGGCAGCTGGTCTGGGGGTACAGAGGGCCAATCAGGGGCTTGTTGGCACCCCCCTCCAGGCTGGTCTGACCCAAGGGAGTCCCCAGGCCTGACCAATGGGGGCAGCAGCATCAGAAGGAACTTCGTGGAGGTCTCGAGCAGTCCTGGAAGGTGGGCAGGGCGGGGTCCTCACCAGGTGGAGGGGGTAGGCGGGACAGGTCCACGGGCTCCCCCTGGCTCAGGGCCTCCAAGACGGCATCGAAGCTCTGGGAGAAGAAAGGAGAAGGTTAGGCGAGAAGGCTGCAGTTGGGGAGCCCCCACACCCTGCCACGCAGCAGAGGGTTCCTAGTTTCTGTCTCTTCCCTGCACCATCTCGCTCAATCCTCCTCCAAGACTGATGGCCATTTCACAGAGTGGGTAAACTGAGGCTCCAAGAGGCAATGCAAACTACAAATAGGAAGTGACCAAGCCAGGATTCAAATTTGGTTCTAACTCCAGAGCCCACGTTCTTTGCACCCATGCAATGCTGGAACCATCCTGCCCTCTCCCTCCAACCCTGTCCGTTAGTCTGGACGCACCTTGGCCACGCGCAAGTGTCGGGCGGCGGTGGCAGTATCTCCCTGCTGCTTGGCCTTTAGAGCAGCTAGCTTATACTCGCGCTGTCGGCTCTGCAACTGGGCCAGGGGCAGGGGGCCAGAGCTGCAGGGACCTGGAAGGGGGACAGCACTGAAGAGGCTGCAGAGGCTGCACAAGCCATTTCTACTTAATTCTCCCAACAAGACTGTGCTTAGGCCCATTTTACAGATGAGAGAACTCACACTCAGAGAGGGGTCACTGCTTCCCCAAGGTCACACAGCCTGAAAATGGCAGGGCTGGGATCGACCCCTGGCCTGGCAGACTCTGGAGGCACTACTATTTTGTCCCCAAGAGAATTCTGGAAAACTTTATGCCCCCTTACACAAGCTTAATTTGACATCTAAAATTTTTCATCCTAAATGTAAAAAGTCTCAAAGGTTGCCATTCCCAGCATCCTGCAAAATACTGACACTTGGAAAATAAAGCCATTCCATCACTCTTTTAAACTACCACGGTAATTTGAAACTCACTAACACGCATGTTTAAATACGTCCATGAGTTCGCTGCTAGCAGTCAGGAATGTCTTTTTTTCCTTGAACACTTATTTCCATCCATGCCCCCCACAGAATTTTCTCCTAATATATCTGTATGCTTGAGAGTCTTTTTTTGACCCCCCTATCGTACATTTGGAACCCTGGTGGCGCAGTGGTTAAGAGTTCAGCTGCTAACCAAAAGGTCGGCAGTTCGAACCCACCAGCCACTCCCTGGAAATCCTATGAGGTAGTTCTACTCTGTCCTGTAGGGTCGCTATGAGTTGAACTGACTCGAAGGCAACAGGTTTGGTTTTGGGATCGTACATTTGTGCAACAAAAATACATAGCATGTCTGCACGTCTGCAAAGTTGGGAAACACAGGATTAAGTGATTTTTAAAGGGTATGTTAGTTACATTTTCAAATGATATGCTCAGAATGTTTCTGGGGGGAGTATCCCTAAAATTGAAAGTAACAGGCACAATTGTTAGTCTAAAAAAAAAAAGTACTATATATACACCTCTCCTGAGTCCACAAAATCTAGAAAACAGCGTCTGTGCCGGGTTTTTCAGATAGCCAACTAGACCTATTGCTTTAAATTCAGACGGACTCCCCCTAAAAGGTGTCTGGAGGTTGACATTTAATTGGTTTTATTTCCTGTGATTGTAAATCTCTCAATATTAAAAAATAAATAAAACAACAACCTCTTCTGCGCTGAATCATCATTATAGTTGTTATTAGCATGTATCTGAGCAAAACCTAACCATAAACTTTTTGATAAAGAATTTTGTGTGCGTATGTACTTTAGGTGAAAGTTTATACAGCAAATTAGTTTCTCATTCAGCAACTTATACGCAAATTGTTTTGTGACATTGGTTGCAATCCCCATGATATGTCAACAGTCTCCCTTTCTCCACCCCGGTTCCCTGTTTCCATTCAACCTATTTTCCTGCCCCTTCCTGCCTTCTCACCTTTGCTTTTGGGCAGGTATTGCCCATTGGTCTTATTTACATGATTCAGCTAAGAAGAATGTTCCTCATGTGTCTTATTGTTTCTTTTATAGGCCTGTGTAGTCTTTGGCTGAAGGGTGAACTTGGGTAAAGAATTTTTATACATCCAGATTTTAATAGAAATGCACCTCCTGCCGATCTGATTGGGGCTGGGTCCTCCTCCACCCATCAGTTCAGTTCCCTGCTCACTCTTTTTCTACTTTTCTTTTGTAAAGTGTTGAGAAACCCTGTTCACACCAACAAGCAGGTGGGAATACACATAAGTCTCATTATGAGATTCTGTGAACTCTCGCCAAGCTCTCTGCCCAAAACCCCACCGTGAAAAACTGCTGGTGATTTCAGCTGAGGATTTCAGGTGACAGTGCCAACAACAGTCCTCCTTGAACACTGCCAAAAACAACGGCCTAGAAACCACGCTGGGAGCAGAAGGATTTTGTGACCCAGTGGTCACTGTTTCAACCCCATGCTGATGTTTGTCTCTTTGGCTCCTGCTCAGGTTCTAGAAGGGAGGGCGGTGGGCCTTCCTTCCCTAAGGTGGGAGAAGGGTGACCAGAAAAGGGGAGGCTGGGAAGGAAAACCTCGTGGGAGGCACCTTCTCTAGCAGATGAGCTTTAGGAGAGAAGCTGAGGCCTGGGAATTGCTCACTTAAAACTGTGTTCTGCATCCTAGTGAGGCGAGTAGCACCTGGAGTTTTAAAAGCTTGCAAGCAGCCATTAAGATACAACTATTGGTCTCTACCAGTCAGGAGCAAAAGAGAAAGAAGGAAACCAAAGCCTCAGAGAAGAAACTAGTCTACAGGGCTAACAGCTTACATAAGCCATGGCCTCATCAACCCTGAGACCAGAAGAACTAGATGGTGCCCGGCTACCACTACTGACTGTTCTGATCAGGGCCACAATAGATGAACCCTGAGAGAACGGCAGAAAAACACAGAACTCAAATTCTTAAGAAGTCCAGACTTACTGGACCAGTTGAGACTAGAGGACTCCCTGAGACTATAGCCCTGAGATACTCTTTAAACCTTGAACCAAAACTATCCCGAGGTCACCTTTTAGTGAAATAACAGATAAGCACACAAAATGAAAGAATATTGTCTGTGAGTATAGCACTCCATTAAAAAACCATCTGTATGAGACCAAACGGTCAACAATTACACTAAAGCAAAGATGATAAGATAAGGGGGCAGGGAAACTAGAGTACTGGAAACGGAACAACCATACCACAATTAAAGACAATCCTGACACATTGTGAAAAATATAACTAATGTCACTGAACAATATTTGTGTAGAAATGGTCAAATAGGAACCTAATTTGCTGTGTAAACTTTCACTGAAAACACAAAAAAATACTACTTTAAAAAAAAAAAACCTCTATATGGCACATACCTCTTAGAGAGGCTACAGGAAGTCTAGGGGCATGAGGACCTAGCGGGTATTTAAATATTTAACAGCTAGTCCACAGCTGTATGCCCACAGAGGGGCCTACCAGCTGAATACCCCATCCCAACCCCACTGCTAGCCCAGCCCTGCCCCACAGCCTACCTGGGGGCAGCTGGGGCTTAGCTGAGTCCGGGGATGAAGCTGGGGCAGTGGGAGGAGGACCCTGCATGGGCAACCTGGGCTCCGGGGCAGACGGGTTTGTAGGGACTGGCTGGGTGGGCACAGCGGTGTGGCTGGGCGTGGCTGCCAGGCTTCTGCCCACAGCCACAGGTGGTGGGATATCCCCTTCATCGATGGTGTTGCCCTTCCGGACGGAGGCCAGCAGATTTTCGAGCGTCTGGAGAAGGCATGAGCATGGGTGTTGGAGAAGCTCGGAGCTGGGCGCAGGGCTGGGCGTGGGGTCCTGGCACCCATCCCTCTGCCCACTCACCTTAAGGCCCCGGTCATAGCGCCGCATCTTGGCGCCATCTCCAGCTTGCCGAGCGCTTTCAATTGCTGTCTGGTAGAGGGCCAGCCTCTCCTGCAGGGTGGACTCCACCCCTGGGCTGGGGGCTGTGGGCCTTGGCTATGAGAGGAAACAGGCACGGCCTGGGTGTGACCCCACTCGGGCCACCCTCACCGGCCCTGTCACGCACTAACAGAGCAACAGTTCTATGCATTTCCATCCTGGGCCATGCCTCCCAACCCTGGCAGGAGAGAAATCATCAACCTTATTTCCTGGCAGAGGGAACTGAGGCTCAGAGGTCACATGGCTGGGAGAGGCAAGGACAGGCCTTGAACTCCAGTCCATCGGCAGGATCTGGTTCAAAGGGGCAGGGTTGTCAGAGATGTACCTGGGCCAAAGGAGGCTGGGACTCCAAAGCCTTTTGCTCCTCTCCAAGGACCTCGTTTAGTTCCGCCTGGAGGGACACACCATGGTGGGAGCGTGAGAAACTGCTGGACAGGGCACGGGAAGGGGAAGGGGAAGCCCCCAATCTGCCCAGCCGCTTACCAGCAGGTTGTCATCAGCCTCGACATCATCCTCATCAGTCCCCTCCCCCTCCTCCTCATCCAAGTCTCTCATGCACAGGCTGGCCATCTTCTCAATGGCCTCCATGGGCAGGGGCCCTGGAGGCAGAGGAGGCCCCAGCTGGGTCAGATCCCTCTGGAGCCCCCACCTTCCATCCCAGTCACCCACAGCCCGCAGAACAGGGCAGCAGACAATCGGGGCAGCATGTCCCCTTTCCTGCCCTTTGATGGCGCCCCACTGTTACCTCTGCATTACCCACTCCCGCTCACCTCGAAAGCCTTATCTCTTCTTTATAAAGCCTCAGTTCCGGGGCCAGGATACTTGAGTTTGAACCCTGGCTCTGCAATTTTCTAGCTGTAGGACCCTGACAAGTTATTTCACCTCTCTGGGCCTCAGTCTCCCCATCTGTTAGATGGGGATAATAAGTTCCTCCCTCACAGGTAGGTCGTGGAGCCTAAAGTACATAAAGCTCTTAGGACAGCACAGGGTGGAGCTGAAGCGTTTAAAGGCTCCTGTCTTCCAGGCTCCAGCCCCATTAGACTGCTGTAGTGTCCCCTGACCCCTGCCATGTCCCCCTCTACCCCCAGGCCTTTACACCTGCTGTAACCCCTCCTGGAAGAGCTCCCAATTCATCACCTGCCCTCCCCATCGTGCGTGCCTCCCCCAGTGTCCCACCCGACTCACAGGTCTCCCTTAGGGTTCCAGGCTCCCTAATCCCAGCCCTGATCACAGGACAGCAGCTCGGAGGTTCGGACTGATGACATTTGCTTATGATGTGCCAGCCCTGTGAGAAGTGCTTTACAAAACACTGGAAGGTTGACTCCTGTGATGTAAGCGCACTTATTACTCCATTTTACAGCCAGAGCATCAAGGCCTATGCAAGTGATGTGACTCGCCAAGTCACACAGCCAGGAAGTGGTGGAGCTGGGATTCAAACCCTCATTCCAGTCCCAAGTCAACTGCTTAACCTCTTACCCAGACTGTGGGCTCCAGTAGGGTAGGGGCCTTCTCTGTCTTCCTCCTGCGTCTCCCAAGCACCCAGTTACAAGCTAGCCCACAGCGGGAGCTTAGAAAATGTTCGGGGTGTACGGGAGCATCTCACCTTTGCCTTTCAGCTTCTCCAGGGCTGGGGGCTGGCCCCCGACAAAGGCCAAGAACTCGGCCTCCAGTTCCTCATCATTAACTCTATCCTCGGGGATCATCAGGCCGTCTGGGGAAAGGTCAACCAGCAGGCCTAGCTGCAGGAACAGTGAGGGTCCCATCAGACCTTGGGATGGACTTGTCAGACCTTGGGATGGACCCTACTTGGCCAGAGGCAGCCATGATGAGCCCATAGTCCCCTCAGGAGGAAAGAAGCCCAGGCCTCCTGGGGAAAGCCAGAATGAAGCAGGTGTCCTGCAACAGGCCAGGCCCTCTGGCACAGATCACCATGGGGCAAAGGGCAGACAGAGAGACCCAGCTCCCCGCTAGGGCTCACGCCTGTGACACGCTGCTAGTCATGTTCAGTGGGAAAAGCAGGCCCTACATTCTGCCCAAGGCAAAGCCACCCTACACACCAATGAGCTTCTCCTTCCAACACCCTCAGCAGAGGGGGCCGGGCTGGGAGGTGTGAGCCATCAAGAGCAATCGGAAACCTTAACAATGTATAAGTTTAAAGCAGGGACTTTGCTGTGTAACAGACCCATCTTCCATTTTCTAGTAAATGATCTATGAAGATGTGATAATATCAGGCTGAATTATATGAAATTGCTCTTTGGTTTGAAGATTTATCTATATGGGATGAAACTGACAACTGGAACTGGAAGGACTAGATAGGAAACTGAGGGGCAGTGAGTTTAGGTTAATGGGGAAGGAATAACTTGGAAAAGGAGAGTGAGAATAGTTGCACAACTTGAATGTAATCAATGTCGCTGAATTGCACACGTAGAAATTGTTGAATTGGTGTATGTTCTGTGTATATTCTCAACAATAAAAATAATGAACAAAAAATAAAATACGACACGAATGAAAACAAAAAAAAAAAGAAATTGCCCTTTGATCAAGAATGGCCAAGTATCAGCAAGTACATATGGCTGCAGAGCTCCGGTGGTATAGTGGTTAAGAGCTCGGCTCCTAACCAAAAGGTCGGCAGTTCAAATCCACCACCTGCTCCTTGGAAGCTCTATGGGGCAGTTCTACTCTGTCTTGCAGGGTGACTATGAGTCGGAATGGACTCGACAGCAATGGGATTGGTTTTTGGGGGGTTTAATAGTAATAATGAGGCAGTAGTGGTTCAGTGGTAGAATCCTTGCCCTCCACGCAGGAGACCAGGTTCGATTCCCAGCTAACGTACCTCATGCACAGCCACAAACCGTCTGTTAGTGGAGGCCTGTGTGTTACTAGGATGCTGAACAGGTTTCAGCAGGGCTTCCACACTAGGAGGAAAGGCCTGGCAATTTACTTCCAAAAATCAGCCAGTGAAAACCCTATGGATCACAACGTTCCAATCCACAACCAATCATGGGGATGGCGCAGACCGGGCAGCATTTTGTTCCCTTGTACATGGGGTCACCATGAGTGAGGGGCCAACTCAACCAGCAGCTAACAGTAATAATGATGATGACATTCACTGAGCGCTATGTTCTACCACTTTCCATAAATTATCTCAATGAATCTTCACAACTGTCCTATGACATAGGAACTCTTAGGACTTCCATTTCACAGATGAGAAAACTGAAGCGCACAGCTGTGAAGACACATCTAGTGTGCAGAGGCCGGGGTGAAATTCAGGAATACCTGCCCCTAAAGCCTAGGTACTTAGCCATGCCCCGGGCTCCCTCCATCAAAGATGAGAAAAATCGAACTCTGTGGGTGCTTGGGACAAGAAGATGAGGGAGGGAGACTAGGGCAGCAGCTCAGGATTTGCACTTAGCTCTGGCCAAACTGTTAATCCCTGTGACCTTGGACAAGTCCCAGACACCTCTCTGGGCCTCAGTGTCCTCATCTGTACAACGGGGATAAAAAGAGTTGTGACCTGGCTGGGCTGATGCGAGAGTTCCAGGCGTACACAGGCCGAGGGGGAGCAGTTACTGTCCTTATTACCCCAGGTCCGACGCATGCCCCTTCCCAACTGGAGCTGCTGCAGCAACAGGTGGCCCCAGAGCGGGGGTGGGGGTGGGGCGGCATAGATGGGAGGTCCCTGCCAGGAGGCCTCACTTTGGGGATGAGGGGTGCCCAGCCTCACCTGGGGGACGGGGATGCGGTTCGCCTAGGGGGCGGGAATCCGACTCCGTGGGGGTGGGGTCCTCCCCTGAGCGTGTGACGGGGTTCGGGAGGGTCCCCCGGCGGGGCCGTAGGGCGCAGACTCACCTGGCGGGCGGCGGCGGCGCCTCGGCCTGGGGGTCCCTTCCTCTTGTGCATCTTCTAGGCTGGATGCCTGGACCACCGGCCCCCGCGTCCGGCCTTGCCCTGCCTTCTCCCCCGAGAGTCTGTCCCCACGCACACACCCTTCCCGGAGCTCCGCGCTCCTCCCTCGTCACCCCACGATCACTGACCCCGCGCTCTCGCCTCCCGGTGCGGCCGCCCCACTTCCGCCTCGGCCCTCCAGCGCCGCGGCACCGGAGCTCTACTACTGGACTCACCCTGCCCGCCGCGCCGAACTACAACTCCCGGCAGGCAGCGCGCAGGAGCGCATGCGCAGATTGGGCGGCGGGGCTGCGCGAGAAAGAGGCGGGGTGTACGCAAGTGAGGGGACGGAACGGTATTGCGCGTGCGTAGGCGGCTCCTGCCGCTGAGCGGGAAAGAGGCGAAGCGTGCTTTGGTGTGAGGGTCTGTGGCGGCCGGTTGTACCCCGCGTCTTGCGGTCTCCTGCGGACTCCGGCCTCACCTGGGGTCCCGTCCTGGGGCAGGGTTAGTGCGAGACTGGTCATTGGATCGGAGGGTCCTCCCTCCTAGGCCTTGGCCCGCGGTTCTTCAGCTCCCGACATCTGCGGGAGTGGCCCCCCTGAGGGCCAACTTTGCCTTTTATTTTCTCGAAAATATGTTAACGCAGATAATTTGACTGATTTATCCCCAACAGATCCAGACAGACCTAGTTCCCGATAAAGGAAAGAGGGAGTTCCACAACTTCTCTAGCCCAGGTCGGTTTATGGCTTTTCTGGCTCCTAAGTCTGGAAGAGACCGTACTGTAGGGGTCGCCGGCCCCTCCAAGGGCTCCAGCGACCCCTGAAGGGCCCCAGGTCTCCCCTGAAAAGCCTCTAGATGTCCCAGAAAGAACCTCAGGTGTCCTCTTGAAAGTCCTCTGATATCCCCGGAAGAGCCCCAGCTGCCCCCTCAAAAGTCCCATGGTAGCCCGTTAAGGGGGAAACTAGGGCCAGGGTGCCCAGGGCTTCCCGAAGATGGCACCCTCTATGTGTTTCTCAGACCCTGCCTGCTGCTGGGCAGAAGATGGCAGTCCCCACCCTGCTGCGTGGCCGAGGGATAAGGCTGTGTCTTCTACTCTGTGTGTGATACTCTGAGATAGGGCTGGCTTCTGCCCTCAGCTAGGGCCCCTGTGTACAGAGGAGGACAGGGACTGCTCGGAATAATGGGAGGCTTTTGTTTGTTGTTTTCAGATTTCTCAAGGGAGGGATAAAATGAGTAAGAGGAAGAAGCCACATACCTCAGGCACATCAGGTATTTGTACATTGAAGCTTCTACTAATAGACGTGGGCTAATTGATTGCAGAAATACTTGCATGACCACATCATGCTCCTTTAAAAAAGCAAATGATTTAATACATGCTGATAAGAAAAACATAAACCTTGAAGAAGTACATAAGTGAAAAGTGAAAGCTTTCTGGGACTGCAGCCCCACATCTGGTGGGGTCCAACAGCCCAGGGGAGGCCCCCAGACTGTGGGGTAAGGGTGCATCTCACAAGGATGACTATTAAATAGAGCTTGATGGGCTTCAGGGCCATCTGGCTTATGGCTAAGTCTTTGACTCAGGAACCAAAGTCCTGGGTTCATAATCCCAGCTCTCTGGCTCACTGTGTGATTGCAGATGAGTTACTCAACCTCTCTGTACCTCAGTCTCCCCTTCTGTAAATTAGGGATAATGAAAGCACCTACCCTTTTTTTTTTTTTGGATGGTGCAGGCAATTAACATGCTTGGTTGCTAACTGAAAGGTTGGTGGTTCCAGTTCACCCAGAAGTGCCTCGGAAGAAAGGTCTGGTGATCTACTTCCAAAAAATCAGCCATTGAAAACTATGGAGCACAGTTCTACTCTGACGCATGAATGTGGGGTGGTGAGTCAGAGTTGAGAGTTGACCGGATGACATCTGGACTAACCGGTTACCCTTTTAGAGCAGAAGTTCTCAGAGGGGGGTGGTCTTGCCCCCAGGGGACATTTGGCAATGTCTGCAGACATTTTTGGTTTTTACAACTGCAAGGGGGTGCTGTTGGCATTGAGTGGGTTGAGGCCAGAGACACTGCTAAACATCCTGCAATGCATAGTATAGCCCCCACCACACAGAAATTGTCTGGCTCCAAAAGTTAATAGTGCCGAGGATGAGAAAGCATGCCCTAGAGCTCTCATGTGGGTTAAATGTATTAGTATTTGTAAGCAGAGGACACATCCTTGGGTGGTACATAGATGAATACTGTTGTGGTTACCTTTCCAGACTTTTTTTCTTTTTTTATTATTGTGGTGAAATATACATAACACAAGTGCAGTGCAATGGACTGCTTTCATACGGTCTTTCTCACCATGGTCTTGTAACTCCTGCCAAATGATTGGGTGGGGATATGCAAATAAGGTGCTTGTGGCCCATCAAGGGGATTGAATAGCTTGCTAATAATGCAAATAAGGTGCACGGCACCCTTATGGGTGTATGATTATGCAAATAAGGTGTATGGAACTCAAACAAGGGGATTAGTCAGTTTTGCGATTCCACTAGGCTTAAAATGAGCCATCCCAGAGGTGTAAAGGTGGGGACCTCACTACCACCAAGAACAGCCGGGAGTGGAGCACATCCTTTAGACCTGGAGTCCCTGCGCTGAGAACCTCCTAGACCCAGGAGACAGAGAGCACTGTAACACTGGAGATGGTGAGAAGCGGTGACAGCAGAACCAGGAGACCGGCACAAGACAGTGTGATGGGCTTCCTGGCCCATGGAGCAAGGCAGCCGCAGTGGGTATACTGACCCATGGAGTGAGAGAGCTGAGTGCCTTCGAGCAGGAGGCTTCCTGGCAGAGTTAGGCTTGCTGACCCGTGGAGCAAGAGAGCTGAGTGCCTTTGGACTGAGGTGCCCTGGTGGAGTGGGGTACCCCCAGGTACTGATTAGCAGAGTTAAAGAGCTTTGTAACACTTGGCCCAAGCAGGGCAGAGGCCAGGCTGAGGGGCCATGGGCCAGAGAGAAGCCTGCCTGCGGTACTGCTGAGAAGAGGCCGTCCTGACGGAAGAACTGTATCTTGAGTCATTCCTTATCCTGAATTGTAATCTATTACTTCCCTAATAAACCACATAATTGTAAGTATTGTCTGTGAGTTCTGTGTGGCCATTCCAACAAATTATTGAACCCATCAGAGAAGTAGAGAGTGTCTTGGGAGGGACAGCTGTCAGAATTGATAAAAAGGTTGGAGAGAGGAGGTACATCTGACCTCTGCCTCATGGAATCAGCCTAGGCTGTTGATCTTGATTCTCTTCCCCCTTGTGAAGTCAGAGGAGGTCAGATGTCCCCACACTGCACCATTTTTGCAATGAAATTCACCATTTTAACAATTTTTAAGTGTACTATTCAGTGGCATTAATTATATTCACAATGTTGTGCAACCATCACTACTATTTATTTCCAAAATTGTTTCAATACTTCAAACAAGAACTGTACCCATTAAGCAATAACTCCTCATACCCCCCTTGTGCCAGTGCCTATAACCACTAATCCACTTTCTGGCATTTGCCTATTGCCAGACTTATTAAATACTTTTCATTTTGAAATAATTTTGGACTTAAAAGTTGCAAAAATAGTTCAGGGAGTCCTGTGTACCCTTCCCCCTGCTTCTCCTGATGTTAACGTCTAACACAATATAGTATCATAGTACATAGTACTGCATGGTACAGCATCTAGTACAACCATACGACAGCACAAACGAAAAAAAGGACAGGACGTTCACCTGGTATGATACTTCATTCAGACTTTTTCCATCTATATATGCAAATATAGTGGTTTTTTCGATAATTAAATCTTCACACATACTGATCCACAACTTCTGATTTTCACTTTGCAGTATATCGTGACTGTCCTTCCTTGTCAACACACATAAAGAATTTCCTTGTTAGAAAAAAAGAAAAACATTTGATCTTAGGTAATATGGCTCCACTTCCCTGTCATTTTTTAAGGAACCTTAAACTTCTTAAAATTTCAGAAATGACTTCTTCACCTATGTCAAAAAATAAGCCACTCAGGACACCATGAATAGATTGCTAAGCAGGTTTAATAGACAATTTTAAAGTTGGGCAGCACATCATTTACCTGGTAAATGAGTGCTCCAATTAATCAGGATTCTTAAAGTGTTTATACACAATGATATCACAAACTTTTGAATAAAATTTCTGATTGATTGACATTTACTAACTTGGGTAAACAGTTACAAGACAATCACAAGATTAGTGAGTCTTGATTATAAGGCCCCTAAAGTTTTGAAAACAGGAAGTATTCATTAGTTTTAAAGACAGGATGTTTCTTTATTTTGATCGTTTTATGAGTTTTAAGTGAAAGTTAATGAATAATGAAAACATCCTTTCTGGTTTCAGTGGGCATAGTCACATAGCTGCTTTTAAAGGTTAGTTTGTAGCATAGCTAAAAGCCACCACTGTGTCAGTTTGTCATACTGTGGTGGCTTGTGTGTTGCTGTGATGGTGGAAACCATGCCACCAGTATTTTAAATACCAGCAGGGTCACCTTTGGTGGACAGGTTTCAGCGGAGCTTCCTGGCTAGGACAGACTAGGAAGAAGGACCTGGTGGTCTACTTCTGAAAAAATTATCTAGTGAAAACCTTATGAATAGCAGTAGAATATTGTCTGGAATAAATAGTGCTGGAAGATGAGCCCCTCAGGTTGGAAGGCACTCAAAATACAACTGGAAAGAGCTACCTCCTCAAAGTAGAGTTGACCTTAATGATACGGATGGAGTAGAGCTTTCAGGACCTTCATTTGCTGATGTGGCATGACTCAAAATGAGAAGAAACAGCTGCAAACATCCATTAATAATCGGAAGTGGAATGTATGAACTATGAATCTAGAAAAATTGGAAGTCGTCAAAAATGAACTGGAACACATAAAAAAGCTGAACTATATGAAGAAGAACGCAGCATCAGGATTGGAGGAAGACTCATTAACAATCTGTGATACGCAGATGACACAACCTTGCTTGCTGAAAGCAAAGTACACTTACTGATGAAGATCAAAGACTCCAGCCTTCAGTATGGATTACCCCTTAACATAAGAAAACAATCTTCACAACTGGACCAATAAGCAACATCATGATAAACAGAAAATATTAAAGTTTTCAAGGATTTCATTTTACTTGGATCCACAATCAACACCCATGGAAGCAGCAGTCAAGAAATCAAACGATGTATTGCATTGGGCAAATCT
>NW_004444194.1:888498-900019 GCF_000243295.1 Trichechus manatus latirostris
GCCTTTGAACTGTGGTGTTGGCAGAGAATATTGAATATACCACGTCCTGCCAGAAGAACGAACAAACCTGCTTGGGAGAAGTACAGCCAGAGTGCTCCTGGAAAATGAGGATGGCAAGACTTTGTCTCGCATACTTTGGACATGTTATCAGGAGGGACCAGTCCCTGGAGAAGGAGATCATGCTTGGTAAGGCACAGAGTCAGTGAAAAAGAGGAAGACCCTTGACGAGATGGATTGACACAGTGGCTGCAGCAGTGTGCTGAAACATAGCAGTGATTGTGAGGATGGCACAGGACCAGGCAGTGTTTCGTTCTGTTGTACGTGGGGTCGCTATGAGTCAGAACCCACTTGACGGCATCTAACAACAAACAACATAGCTAAAAGATTATTTGTTCATTACACTGCATAGATTTTTAACAACATTTAACAAGATGACCTTTAGTGTCATGGGCAAGAGAATTTTTTTATGTTTTCATAATACAAAACTCGTCATTTTTTGACACTTAGTGGGTAATGAATTTAGGGAATGGCGCTTGTTTTTCCCAGGATGTTGGACAAAAGTGAAATTATCAACAGATTGAGGATGTTTCGCAAAAAGAGATGAGCAGCAGGCTGCTGGGAGGCACAGGGATTTCTCTGACCTTGAGGAGGGAGCTGCGCATATCAGGCCCACCCATAGCAGGTCACTTGGGGCCTGTCTTGGCAGTGGACTTCTCAGCTCAGTGGATCCGCGGGCTGGCCAAGGACAGCTGTTTCTGTGTGTCCTGGACAGGGTGGAGAAAGAGGAAGAAGATTCTGGCAGGTGGTGAAAGAGGCCTTTTCCCTCCTGAGGTTTTTGGCCTTTGGTGTTGAAATAAGGCTCTGCCTTTAAAATGCAGTCATTCTTAAATTAGTCTTGTGGGGACACATCACAGGAAGGAAATGGGAGGCTCTTCATTTTTCTTGATGTTTTTGCTTTTTATTTGGTACAAATGACCATTGGATTAGCAAAGAGAGCTAGTGTTTGTGAATCTTAAGAAACCAAATAAGCGAAGCTGCTGTATTTTGTGAGAAACACTCAGTGGTGCCTTCCTCTGGGCGCGCGCTGGGGTAAGCACCAGGCTGAGGATGGGGTGGGGGGCAGATCAAAGCATGCAGCAGGCTGGGTTCCTGCCCTTGAGACCCTCTAGTTCGAATTGGGTGAGGGGAAGAAAAATACTTCTTACAGAGAGCTAGTCAGCTACACAGCAGTGGGGTAAAGTTCTAGGTGGGTACACATGAATGTGACTGACCGTATCTGAAGTTGGAGGAAAGTCGCCCTGGACTCAGTCAACAGCTGAGTGAGGACTGAGAAGGACCCTCACAGCTGGTGTTGAGGGGCTCATTCACCAGGTTTATTTCAAGGTATGTAAGGAGGTAAGGTTGGAAAGGTAGGGTCTACCAGACTGAAAAGGAGCCCTGCTGGCTCAGTGGTTAAGTACTGCGCTGCTAGCCGAAAGGTCGGTGATTTGAACTCACCAGCAGCTCTGTGGGAGAAAAGACCTGGCAATCTGCTCCTGTAAAGATTACAGCCTAGCAAATGCTACAGGGCAGTTCTGCTCTGTCCTGTAGGGTCTCTATGAGTCGGAATCAACTTGATGGCAATGGGTTTTTTTTTTTTTTTTTTTTTTTTTTTTTTTTTTTTTTTTACTGTGCACTGGGCTTCTGGCCTGGCAGTGAGAGCAAACAGACAAACTAGATGAGCCGAGTCAGGTCATTGTTGTGTGCTGTCAAGTTGATTCCGACTCACAGTGACCGTGTATGACAGAGGAGAACTGCCCCTGAGGGTTTCCAAGGAGTGCCTGGTGGATTCGAACAACTGACCTTTTGGCTAGCAGATGTAGCTCTTAACTACTATGCCACCAGGGTTTCCCAGTGCATAATAGGTGCTCAATAAATGTCCAGATACGTTTAGCAGTGGTTAAACGTGCAGACCCTGAAGTCAAACTGCCTGGGTCTCAGTCCCGGCTCCATCACCACTGTTCCTTTGCCTCTGTGTGACTCAGTGTTTTTGCCTGTAAGATGGGATAACAGTGGTGCCCTACCTCAATGCTTTGTTTCCTGGATGGAGTGAGCTAATGCCTAAGTTCTTAGGACAGCCTCTGGCATGGAACTCACTAGTGTTATCCCTTATCACTTGTTTGTTTGTTGAATAAATGAGTAGGTTGGGGCCAGGTTTGGGGAGATCTTGACAGTTTCTGTGTTTACTTTATTCAGCAAATAGTTGTTAATAAGCACCTTTAGGCTCTAAAGTACAAGGAAAAGACACAAGTGAATTGTTTTCAGTGAGGGGAAGGTACTGAAAAGATGCAAGGGGCCAAGGGGCCAGGAGGCAGCACCTCCCGAGCACACGGTCACTATGGGTCCCAGTTTTTCCAGGATGGGTATTCTGCAGGTGTCACAGAAACTAGAGCAGTGCATAATTTCTGCTCATCTGTGCCTCAGTGATCTGCCTTTTCGATGTGCATTTATTCCGTCATCCACTACTGTGATCATTAAGGTTGTGTGTCAACTTGGCTGGGCCATGATTCTCAGTGGTTTGGCAGTTATGTAGTTTGGCAGTCCTGTAATGATGTAATCACTTCCATGATGAGATCTGATATAATGGGATCAGCTCCGTGATGGAATCTGCTGTAAGTGACTAATCAGTTGAAAGGGAGTTTCCTTCGGGGTGTGGCCTGCATCCAATATATGTGGACTTCCTGGCAGAGCGCATCGGCTTTTGCTCTGCTCTGGATCCTGCATTCAGCTCATCAGCATCTGACCTCCAGTTCTTGGGACCTGGGCCAGCAGCCTGTTGTCTGACCTGTGGATCTTGTGTTCATCAGCCGCTGCAGCTACATGAGTCAGGAGAAACCTCCAGCCTGATACCTGACCCATGGACTTGGGATTTTCCAGCCTCTACAACCACGTGAGCCATTTCTTTGATGTAAATCTTTCTCTCTCTGTGTTTATACGCTGCACTGGTTTTGCTTCTCTAGAGAACCCAGCCTGAGACAACCACCACCAGTTGCTGTTGAGTCGACTCCGATTCATGGTGACCTCATGTGTGTCAGAGTAGAACTGTGCTCCATAGGGTTTTCAGTGGCTGATTTTTTGGACATAGATCGCCAGGGCTTTCTTCTGAGGCACTCTAGGTAGACTCGAAACTCCAGCCTTTCAGTCAGCAGTCGAGCGTGTTAATGGTTTGCAACACTCAGAGACTCCTTCAGTCATCCACCAAGTGTTTACTGAGCACTGACAGTATACTAGATGCTCTTCTAGGCACGCAGGACATAGACAACGAAATAGACAGGACCCCTCCTGGCACGGAGCCTGGTTGTAGTGGATGGGAACAGAAAATGACCTAAAGTGTTAGATAATTGCAGAGAAGCTGTGAAGGGAGTAGAACAGAGTTGTGTGCCACAAGGAGGACGTTCTAGAGAGAAGTCAGGGATGTCCCCCTCTGCAGGGACATTAGAGCTGAGACCCAAAGGAGCTAGCTGCACACCCCTCACCACTTCCCCAGAGAGTGAGTCAGCTGGGCCAGGTGGCCCCATGGGGTTTGAGGCCAGGCCATCTCCGGCATTCAGCCTCAATAATGACCAGTCCATGCGTAAAAGCCCCTTGAAGTCTATGACCTCGTAAGCTCATAGGTCCCACCTCCTGGAAACAAGTCTCCCCACCGCCCCACCGCCTGCCACTGGGAGAGGGTCAGAAGAGGGTATCCTGACTGCCTCTTGGAACAAGCTTGCCCAGGTTGCACCAATGGTCTGGCTGCATCTGGTCATCAGCCGTGGCAGTGTACACTCTCCCAGCATCCATCACCCCTTCAATCTCTCTGTGTCTCTAAACCAGGAGGAGAAAGAGTCTATTCTCTGAAACTCCCGAAGAAACCAAGGCTGGGCGACTCCGACAGGGCCCCTCAGAGTCCTGAGTTGGGCCGTTTGCCTGCCCCTGAAGAGTCAGAAGGCAAGGTGGGATCCATTCCCCCTGCAGAGCACAGTGAAGAGGAACCGAGACCGGCAGCCCCCAGGTAGGTGGCTCGGAACATTCCAGCAAGCAGGATGGGGGGAAAGGAACCAGTATGACCCCTTGCAATGCTATCTCCCCTGAGGGCTCAGGGCCCCTCAGATGGGGCTTCTCGCAGCTTTCCTTTCCTCCCGGGACACTCTCCTCTGTGGCAAGAAAGGTCAATATTTTAACCCTGAGCAAGGAAAACATTGAGTTGTTCAAGGTCACTTGTTTACAGAATGTAACTTAATGTCCTGTCTGCTGGTCAAATCCTGTATTCCACATTCCTTCTCCTCAATTAAGAAGAGTCCGAAACCTTGAAACATCTTGCTGAGTGAAAAAAGTCAGTCACAAAAAGACAAATATTGTAAGATCCCACTTATATCATATAGGCAAGTGTGTAGAGACCAAAGCTTACCAGGAGTAGGAGGGACGGAGAAGGGGAGAGTTTTTGCTGAGGGGGCACTGCGTTTCTGTTAACAAGGGTGGAATAGTTTGGAAAAGGATACTGGCAATGGTTGACAACATGATGAACGTAATCAGCGTCACTGAATGCTACATGTAATAAATATTCAATTACTAAATGTTTTGGTATATGTATATATCTTCACCACAATTTTTTTAAGAAGATAATAATGATCAGTATGTGCCATGCAGTGTGCTAATACACATAGCACTTTACATACGTAAGCTCATGTTGTACTCATGGCTGTGTGAGAGAATTGTTTTTATTTATCCCCAGTTCACAGATGAGCGCCCTGGGCTTAGAGTAAGTGACGTGCCCAAGGTCCCTGAGCTAGTGTGGGCCAGGACTGGCATTCAAGCCTACCTCCACCCACATCCAGCTCCTGTGCTCCTGACATTGTTGTTTCCTGGTTCTTTAATTCTTTCAGCAAATATGTAATTAAGCATGGTGAGAAAAAACACCTCAAGAACGGTTTAGTCTGTCCGTGGGGTTAAACCCCATGTAACTATTGCGAAGTAGAAAAGGTTAAGGGTAGTTGGGGAAGAAAGTATCCTTCTAGCCGATGTCTTCAAGGAAGGTATCATGGATTGAATGACCACATTTTCTGAATAAAATCTTGAGGTAAAACTGTTTTCTGGTGTGTCTGTGTCTGTCTGTCTATCTGATTTCGGGTCACTGCAGTCTTAGGACTAAAGGCTGGATCAGGAGGCCACAAATACTGACCCCCAGGTCCCAGACAGCCCTATGGTGAGTGATATGAGGAGAGAGGCTGAGGAGAAGAAAGCCTCACACCTCAGCCATCCCCCCAGACAGACAAGATGATGTCCCTGCTCCTGGCCACTCCTGATGCCAGTTCTCGAGAGGCCACAGGGCCAGGGCTACTCCCCTCTGAGTCCACAAGAAAGGTGGCTGCTCTGTGTGTCTCCCCTTTTTTGTTTGTTTTTAAATATTTTATTATGAAATATCATATGTACAGAACCATAAAACCAAAAAACAAATCCACTGCCATCAACTCGATTCTGACTCATAGTGACCCTAGAGGACAGAGTAATACTATGCCATAGCATTTCCAAGGCTGTACATCTTTACAGAAGCAGATTGCCACGTCTTTCTCCTGTGGAGCAGCTGGTGGGTTCGAACCTGCCGACCTTTTGGTTATCAGCTGAGCACTTTAACCACTGCACCACCAGGGCTCCTCACAGAACCATAACACACAGAAAAATGTAACATAGAGCAAACAAAGTTCAAAATATTTATGTTGAGAAATGAAATATTGCCAGCACCCCCAAAGCCGTCTGCACGACTCATCACAATTTATCTTAAATTTTCTAACAGACAGCTTCCTATCAATATCGACTTTCTCTGCCTCTATAACCTCCCCTGGAACAATCAAAGTCCATTAGCATATTTTCATGCCTTCTTGTAACTTTTCCTCCCAATCTCCAGAATTGAAATAGTCTGATCTTTTTTTCACAGTATACGTGTTGATGTTGTGTGCTATCAATTCCTACTCATAGCGACCCTTATAGGACAGAGTAAAACTGCCCCACAGGATTTTCTTGGGTGTAATCTTTGTGGGAACAGATAGCCAGGTCTTTTCTCCCACAAAGCCACTAGTGAGTTTGAATTGCCGACCTTTTGGTTAGCAGCCGAACGCTTAACCATTGCACCACCAGGGCTCCTTGCGATATACATACATTTATTTAGATAGAACCAGAATTGTTACCAGTTTTTTAAATTTTTTTATTAAAATATTTATTTATTTAACCCAATATTTCCAAAATATTATTTTTCAAGATGTAACCAATATAAGACGTTATTACTGCGATATTTTACATCCTTTTTTTTTTGTCCCAAGCCTTCAAAATCAAGTATGTATTTGACACACAGAACATCTCAATTTGTAGTAGTCCCATTTCAAGACTAGTGGCAATTGGACAATGCAGCGCTGGAGTTCAGGTAGAAATTTCAATCTAGGGTACTGCCAGGCCATCATGGCTCTTACTTCAATCCCAGAATTGCCTCAGAATCATCTTCCAGACCAGGAATGACCCCAACTTAGACTAAACCCTCTGGGCTGGCCCCAAACCCAGGAAAATCCAGAGGGACACCATTGCATAGGACTTGCCCTTTGGCCTTCGGACTGATGTTAACTTGAGGGTGCAAAACAACTGGCCAAACTCAAAACCAAATTATGCCTGGTATTCATTTAAGGAGTCCAGGTGGCACAGTGGTGAAGAGCTTGGCTGCTAACCAAAAGAAGGTCGGCAGTTCGAATCCACTAGCCTCTCCTTGAAAACCCTAAGGGGGCAGTTCTCTGTCCTGTAGGGTCCTGTAGGGTCGCTATGAGTAGGAATCAACTAGACAGCAACAGGTTTGGTTTTTTGGTTTGGTAGCGCGGTGGTTATGTCAGTAAGTCCTATAACCCATGTCTCTGAATAAAAGCCCATGGTTACTTTTTTGTTTGTTTTTTGTTTTAAGCCCTTGTCACTTCCTATCAGCTTCATTAAGATGTGTCCACATCTTTCTGTATACAAATTTTTGGTAATACTTGCTCTTTTGTTTTGTTTTTATTTCTTTACTTTGTTTTCTTCCTTCCTTAATTTCTTAATTCATTCCTACCTTCCTTCCTAGTCCCCTCTCCCCAGCCCCCGGTAACCACTAATCTACTCCCCCCACCAACATTATTGTTTGGATTAATTCATTTTTATTAATATCCTGTTTTGGTGATAAGTTCTTGGTCAAAAGTGTGGAGGAGATATATGTTGTTGGTTTTTTGTTGTTTCTGTTTTCACCTTTCTCTCCACAGTCCAGGACTCCTTTCTTTGCTCCAAAATGAAGATAGTATGTAGCTCAGAAACAAATTCGTGGGACAGAGCCTTTTCTGACTCTTGTTTCTTTCCTCTTCCTCGTTCTCTAGGTTTCTTTCAGTCAAGATCAGCCTCAAGAAGCCACTCTTGTGTGATTTTCCCTTTGAGCAATATGCTTCTGGGTTGGCAGACCACTAATTAACTTTTGTCTCTATGCATCTGCCTGTTCTAGATATTGCATATAAGTTGGATCATAGACTCTTTGTCCTTATGCATCTGATATATTTCCCTCAATATAATGTTTTTAAGGTTCATCCATGCTGTAGCATCTCTTCATGCCTGAATAATATACCATTGTATGTCTATACCACACTTTGTTTACCCATTCACCGGTTGATGGGCACTTGGGTTGTTTCTACCCTTGGGCTAATGCAAATAATGTTGCTATGAACATTGAAGCACAAGCATCTGTTTTGAGTCCTTGCTTTCAATTCTTTGGGGTATATACCTAGAATGGAACTCCTGGGCATATGTGGTAATTCTATGTTTAACTTTTTGAGGAACAGCCAAGCTTTTCCACAATGGCTGTACCATTTTACATTCCCACCAGCAATGGATAAGAATTCCGGTTTCTTCCCATCCTCACCAACACTTGTGGTTTTCTGTTTCTGTGTGTGTGTGTTTTATAATAGGCAACCTAGTGGGTGTGAAGTGGTATTTCACTGTGATTTTGATTTGCATTAAGTGCTGGGCTGCTAACCGAAAGGTTAGCGGTTCTAACCCACCAGGGGCTCCGTGAGGGAAAAGACCTGGTGATCTGCTCGCCTAAAGATTACAGCCTAGGAAACCCTATGGGGCAGTTCTGCTCTGCCCTATACAGTCACTACGAGTCAGAATCGACTCGACGGCACACAACAACAACATTTTTCATGTGTGTATTGGCCATTTGTATATCATCTTTGGAAAAATATCTATTCATGTTCTTTGCCCATTTTTTAATTGGGTGATTAGTCTTTTTGTTGTTTTAGAGGCTCTTTAATATTCTGGAATATTAAACCATTATTTGATATATGAGTCTCAAATATTTTCTCCCATTCTGTAGGTTGTCTCTTTGTTGATAATGTCTCTTGATGCACAAAAGTTTTGAATTTTAATAAAATTCAGTGTATCTATTTTTTCTTTGTTGCTTGTGCTTTTAGTGTCATATTTACCCATTTTTTTAGACACCGTGGTTTTTGTGTCAAGGGTTTCTTGTATCTACTTCCTAGCTCTAGAATTTGCTGTATTGGGAGCTGGAGCATCAGTCCACACGAGAATCCCTGTTCTTACTTTAGAAGCCAGTTCCTGGTGTCATAAGGGTTGAAGTCAATGTTTTCCCAGACCCAGGAGCTTGTATTCTAGAGGTGGAACTCTGCATCCTTCTTGGTGGTTGAATATTATCCAGGGCACTGCTCTCCTTTTTTAAGCAAGTGCTCCAGGTCTCCTTTTTAGGAGATCTTAGCACGACTTTTCTTTTGGACTTTGTTCTCTGAGCCTCAGATCCTTCTCAGTTTTGTCTTTCTCCACCCAGCTCCCCTGATGAAGAAACAGAAGTTCCCTCCAGGCTTCTTGGGGAGCCAGAAAAGGATCCAACTCCCTTCCCTCTCTCCCAGGTGAGCGTCTGTATGTTGGAAAGACACTGCTTTCCCTTAAGCTCAAGTTCTATGTTTCTTTTCATTGTCAACAATTGCTAACTTGCCGGCCGACAGGGACTGAGGAGGCAAGGGCCACATTTGAAACTACAAGAAAGGAAGACCTAATTCCTCCCTTATTATCATTGCTGCTTTGTTCTTGTCATATTTGGTTTACAGAACTCAGTTGGAAAGTTTGTTCCCCAGTTTGCAAAACCCAGGAAAACAGTGACAAGAAAAGCAGAGAGGAGGGAAGAGGTCATCGGGTGTGAAGCCTTCAACCTGGTAAGGCCCTAAAACCAGCCAGGCTGAGCCCTGCAGAGCACAGCCTCTTGGCCTAGCCACGGCAGCCGCTATGGCTCTCCTGTTAGCTGAGGTTAACCTTATTTTCTTTGGCAATGACCAACCAGACCCATGCTCTCAACTCTCTACCCCTTATCAGTGCATCCCGCTACAGGTGTCTGTTGAATGTGTGCCAGGCACAGGGCTGGGAGCTCGCAGGCCCGCTGGAGGCACTCAGGACAGCCGTGTCCACACTGCAGAGGTCCCAGCCAGAGCTGTTTTCCCCAGGGCACGTGGAAATTGTAACACTGAGAAAGACAGCCCACTTTCCATCCCCGGCCCCCCTTTGCTTTCCAGGGGCTTTTGTGTGAGTTGGGGGTCTTATGATGTGCTCCGGGTATGATGGTGTCCCTGGTAATATGTGGCCCAAAAAAGGGGGGTGTTAAACGTTCACAGCAGCTGTATTCATAATTACCCAAAACTGGGAACACCCCAGATATCCTTTAACAGTGAATGGTTCATCCACACCACGGAATATTACTCAGCAATAAAAAGGAAGAATTAATGATACACATGAGGAATAAGATGAATCTCCAGATTATTATGCTGAGTAGAAAAAGTCAATTCCAAAGGTTACATGCTGTATGATTCCATTTACATAACATTATTGAAGTGACAAAATGATAAAGATAGACAATAGATTAGGGGTTAGAGACAGGGGGCCACGGGAGGGGGTGTTGCTTGTAAAAGGGCAGCACAAGGGATCCCTGCAGTGCTGGAGCTATTCAGGGTCTTGATTCTGGTGGATACAGGAACTGCCACAAGTGTAGAATTGTATGGAACTTAATACACAGACACACACACACGCCAAATGTGCAAGTCAAACTGGGGGAAATCTGAATAAGACGCTTGAAGCGTGTCAATGTAAATATTATGTTATCAGTGTTATGATATTGACTACTGTGGAGCCAAGGCCCAGGGTCACCAACAAAGGCATGGCTTACACACAGGCATTGGGTGGAACAACACTTTATTCACAGAGAAGAGATAGCCAGGGTAGCTTCGGAAGTGGGCGCCGGTCCCCCGTGGCCAGCAGGTCACTGCCCACAGCCAGCGCAGGGCTGGTGGTCTGCGCTCACCCCTCTTGTGCCGCCGTTGAGAGACTCCGTTCCCTCCCTGCCGGGAACAGATATAGTAGTATGTTGGCCAGGTGCGTATAACATGCACGCATGAGCAGAGAGGAAGTTTACTGTGCACCCAGAACAGAGAGCAGGGCTCCGCGTAAGGAGAAGAAACTGGAAGAGAGGGAGAGACTCCGTTCCTAGCCGCCATTATTGGGGAATTCTCTGGGCCTGTTAGGTCGCCGAGTGAGAGGCTGAGGGGCCTCGGCAGACCATCTTCCCAACAACCACAGTTCTGCAAGGTGTTTCCACTGAGAGGAACTGAGTAAGGGGTACACGGGGCCTCTCTGTATTATTTCTTACAACTGCATATGAATCTTTGATTATCTCAAAATAAAAAATTTAGTTAAAAAAAAGGGGGGAGGTGTGAGCTTCCTAGCCGTCTGAAGACGTGTGTAACTCGGCAGGCCAGCTCCCTGCTTCACTGAAACAATGGACAGACCATGCTGTCCGGGTGGTCCAGCGCCTGCAGTGCAGACTGTCCCCCAGTATGATCACTGCGCTAATAACTATGAAAGGAGGGGGACAGCGGCTGTCTGCAAGGGTGCCTGCCGGGGCAGACCTCAGTCCCTCATTTGTAAATTTATTTCTTTGCTGCTCATGTATCACAGAGTTTCTTGGGGGGCAGTTGGGTGCAGAGGCTGGGGGCATGAATTTTGAATTGGACAGAGCTTGAATTCCAGCTCTGCCACTCTCCAGCCCTTATTTAACCTGGTGAGTTAGAGACACAAACCAGCCTCATGAGGTTGCTACCAGGACTCAGCGAGGTGCTGTATGTAGAAGTCAGCACAGCACCCAGCACACAGTACTGCCCAGTCCATGCTAGCTGCATGATTTTGTTGTTGTTATTTGATGTTTGCTTTCCAAAAGAATTTTTATTGTAAAATATATATACCATATATCTTGGGTGAAGGGTGAGACAGTACACAATACAGGGGAAACTAACACAACCTGTACAAGGAAAGGTCATGGAGGCCCCATGGACACATCCAAACTCCCCGAGGGACTGAGTTGCTGGACAGAGGGCTCTGGGGACCATGGTCTCGGGGAACGTCTAGCTCAATTGGCATGACACTACTTATAAAGATAATGCTCTACATT
>NW_004444194.1:900906-912048 GCF_000243295.1 Trichechus manatus latirostris
ATATATATATATATACCATAAAACTTGCCATTTTAACCATTTTTGAGTGTACCATTCAGTTCAGTGACATTAATTATATTCACAATGTTATGCAACACCTTGCATTGGGCAAATCTGCTCTAAAAGACCTCTTTAAAAGGGTTAAAAAGCAAAAATGTCACTTTAAGGACTAAGGTGCCCCTGACCTAAGCCGTGGTGCTTTCAGTCGCCTCATATGCATGTGAAAGCTGGACAGTGAATCAGGAGGACCGAAGAATTGATGCGTTTGAATTGTGCTGGGGAAGAATACTGAATATTACCATGGATGCCAGAAAAATGAACAAATCTGTCTTGGAAGAAGTACAGCCAGAATGCTCACATACTTTGGACATGTTATCAAGAGGGATGAGTCCCTGGAGAAGGACATCATGCTTGGTAAAATAGAAAGTCAGCAAAAAAGAGGAAGACCCTCAGCAAGAAGGACTGACACAGTGGCTGCAACAGTGGGCTCAAACGTAACGATTGTGAGGACGGCGCAGGCCCGGGCAGTGTCTCCTTCTCTTGTACATAGGGTCGCTATGAGTCAGAATCAACTCGACGGCACCTGACAACAACAACAGCAACCATCGCCACTGTCTAGTTCCAGAACTTTTCATCACCCCGAAAGGGAAACCCCGTACCCATTAGCAGTCACTCCCTTTTCCCTGCTACCCCCAGCCCCTGGCAACCACCAATCTGCTCTCTGTGTCTATGAATCTGCCTGGTCTATATATCTCATGTAAATGGAATCACACAACATGTGATCTTTGGTGTCCGGCTTCTTTCACCCAGCATGTTTTTGAGGTTCATCCACGTTGAAGTATGTATCAGTGCTTTATTCCTTTTCAAGGCTGGGTAATATGCCATTGCACCCATATACCACATGGGATTTATCCACTCATCTGTTGATGAACACTTGGGTTGTTCCTACCTTTTGGCTCTTGTGAACAGTGCTGCTGTGAACACATGTGCGCAGGGGTCTGTGAGTCCCCTCACTGCACTCTTTTTTTTTCCCTAACTGCACTCTTGATTGCTGATAATACTGCTGCGGGCCTGTGCGTTCCACACACACGTGAGTCCACGTGGTCAGACCTTTAAGATTCATCCCAGAAATACTTATTGCGAGGCTTCTCAGTGCCAGGCACTGCCCCAGCACTGGGGAGACGGGACAGTGAGCACGCTTAACCCAGTTCTGCCCTCACGGAGCTGACCATGCAGTGACAGGAGAGAACCCATTAGGGATGCTTTGCTTTTTTTTTTTTTTTTTAAACTTTTTATCTGCCTTGAAATAATTATAGACTCACAGGAAGTTGCAAAAACAGTACAGAGAGGTCCCATGTACCCTTCTTCAGCCTCCTCCAATGGTGACATCTTATTACATAACTGAAGTCCATGATCAAAACCGGGAAACTGCCATGGGTGCGACCCTAGGCCCCTGATCTTCCTGAGAGCTGCCTGGCTGGGAGAGGAAGCTGCTGGAAGGAGGGCTTCCGGGCTCCCAGCCCCCTCCAGCCCCCAGCAAAAGCTCACTTGGCACTGGTTCTGGTGGTTCAGGGCAGAGTGGTAGGTGATATATGGGCATCCACAGCACCAAGACTTAGGACAGGGCCAGTGAGTGAGTACTAGAACATTATTCCAAAGGGTGGATTAGTGAGGGTCCCAGGCTAAGTCTTTTTCTCTCCACAGGAAACACTGCAGGAGCCCAGTGCCCCTCAGGTGGGAAGCCAGCAGCTGCATGCATTGCCGGGGCTGGCTTTCACGGAGGAAGGAGGCCTGAAGGACCAGGCACAGGCCACTGTCACCTGCCCAGAGCAGCACAGCCAGCTCCCCCCAAAGCCTGTGCCGGGCACTGGGGCTTCTCTGCCCGTGATGTCCCCTGACGGCTCCCCAAGCTGGGGGGCGGTGCCCTCTGCCTCAGAGAGGGCCAGCCAGGAACATCCGTCAGAGCCAGGGACCCGTGGTGGAAACAGCAGCTTCCAATCTGGCTTCCTAGTGGAACCACAAGGGAACGGCAGGCCTGGCACAGAGAAGGGTTTGGCTCCTGAGGGTCCTGGCCAGAAAGGGCCCCCACCCAGTAATGAGTCTGAAGGGAAGGAGCCGCACGGAGGAGCCCCCCAGGAGGAAGGAGAAGGCATTCCAGGTGCCCTGGGCCCTGATCCTGCTCGGAGATTGAGCCCTGTGTCTCAGGGCCCAGAGCCTGGGTCTGCCACCCAGGGCTGCCCCAGCCACGTGCAGACGCCCAGCAGGCCTGTTGTCATCGTTACAAACTGGAGCACAGACCCCACAGCACTACCACCGGGGGCTCTGAAGGTGGCCAGGCTGCACCGGCAGGCCCCCAACAGCAGCCACAGTGTGGCCCTGCCCTGCTCGTTGGTGGCAGTGGGAGTCCAGGGGGAGGCAGGGCCAGAAGACAAGCCCCCTGGCGATGCCCCAGGGCCTCCTGTGGCCGCCCGGGTTCCTGCTCAGGAGAACCAAGAGCCTACAGTAGTTGGTGGTGATTCTGGCCCTCTCGCCACAGAAGCGGGTCCAGGTGTAGATCTGAAACAGATGTTAAGCCCTGGTCAGGAGGAGCCGGTGGGCGTGTGTGCGCTGCTTTCCCCAAAGCCTCTGGGTGGGAAGGCAGCCGAGCCAGGTGGTGAGAGCCGGCTAGACCCTGAGCCCCCGGGGCACAGCCTGTCCCTCCGAGCCACTAGCCCACCAGAGCATAGGGAAGTGGTGGATGGCCCTTCCCAGGGGCCCGAGGCCCACACTGCTCTGGACCCTGCAGACCAGGCCGTCTGGGGGTGCTCCTCACCCATGGAACTGGACTTCCTGCCCGACAGCCAGATACAGGATGCTCTGGATGCCCCCGACTTCGAAGCCCCACCTGGGCAGGTAAGAGCTCCCCTGCGGTCCAGCTGGACTATCCCCAAGCAGGTACCAGACAGCCGCGAGCCCTCCCTGGAGGAAGTTGGGGGTGTGCAGGGTCCTGTTTTCACAGCAGATGCCTTCAGGGGTCTGAGTTGCAACTTGGGTGGGTAATGAGTAAGTGGTTTTCTGGAAGAGTCAGACCTGCCTCTGATGGACCTGCCCCATGGAAGGGCTGAAGAGTCAGGGGGCCGCGGAGCAGTTAGTCTGCTGGCCCAGGCAGTCACCCTCCCTCTCTGAGCCCCTGGGAGCTGCAGTTTTGTGCCGGCCCCTCCACCCTTCAGCGGCCCTCCCTGGCTGCAAGCCCTGGACCGAGAAGGGCGACCTGGTGAGCCCGTGACCCCCAACTGGGTCTGGGGAGGAATGTCACCCCCGAACTGACAAAGAGCCTTTGCTCATCTGTAGGGTCACTGAAGATTCTGATAGGACTCTATTAATGAATGAATGAAAAATAAATAGATGGATAAAAATAAATAACAAATAGCCTCGAAAACCCTATGGAACAAAGTTCTACTCTGCACACATGGGGCCACCAGGAGTTAGAATTGACTCGATGGCCGCTGGTTTGGTTTTATACATATGTATGTGTGTGTGATTTTCTTTTCCCACTGGAATTTGTAAGGGTTTTGCCTCCTTCCGGGACCTGCCCACCTGACAGGGCAGTAGAAAAGCTGCCCAGGTGTTGCCTTCTTCGGCTGCTGAGTCTGTGCCAGCTGTCCCTGATCACCTGTCAGGGCAGGTGGCTGCCTCATTTCAGGAAGTGGAGCAACCCTGGTGGTTGGCGCACCTGAGCCAGACTGAGTGCTTGGCAGTTGCCTTTGGGAGGCAGGCGGTAGGTACTCTTTCCACACACTGGGTGCGGCCAAGAGGCTGAAGGGGGTCAGGTACCTGCTGGAGGTGACACAGCTGTGAGCAGAGGAGGCTGGGCCTGCTTCCAGGTCGGCCTGATTCTGAAGCTGCGCCTCAGCCACCCTGCCCTGGAACTTGGAGCTTGTTTGCTTTTCATGTGTCAGCCTGTTTCTTTGGCCATCTCTGCTGAGACATTAAAAATCCAATCAGCACCTATTTATGGAGCACCTGCTCCGTGTCAGGAGAAAAATTAAACGTGGTCCCTGCCCCTGTGGTTAGCATGGGCCCCACCTGCCTGAGTCCAGTGTTTAAAGAACCCTTTTTCGTAGAGTGGAGTCCCTGGGTGGTGCAAAACGGTGAATGCGCTCAGCTGCTAACTGAAAAGTTGGAGATTCAAGTCCACCCAGAGGAGCCTTGGAAGAAAGGTTTGGCAGTCTACTTCCAAAAGCTCAGCCATTGAAAATCCTGTGGAGCACAGTTGTACTCTGACACACATAAGGTCGCCATGAGCAGGATGAACTCTACAGCACCTAGTTACCAGGTTTTCGTAGAACCACAGCTCCTGAGCACAGCACAACTGAAGCAATGGCCCGCTGTTCCAACCTGGGAGGGTCGCAAGGCTGGGCTGGACACAGAGAGGGTGCTTCCTGGCCATCTCCAGGGTCACTCTGACCATCCGCAGTGCTGACCTGTCAGTGGTTCCTCAGCCCCGGCCCTCGTGCCTGGCCTGGCCACCACACGGAAGGCACAGCGATTAACCTCTGCCAGCCAGCCTGCAGGTGCCCACCCATTTCACGATGTTGTCAGATGGTGTTGCTGAAAGCAAGTTCCCAGTGCAGTATGGTGTTAGAGTGTGGACGAGATGGCCCTTGATCTGGGAGAGGTAGACTCCAGGGGCTGGACACAGCCGAGATGTTATCCTGGGAGCCTCGCCCATTAAAAACTGCAAACCCTCCCTTGGAAAGAAGAGCCAAGTAAGCTGCTCCCCGCCCCTGGCCTCTTGGGCGGTGGCTGGGGAGAAGGTTGGGGAAGAAGTTGGAAGGTTTGGGATCAGCTTTGCCCAGGCAGCATCCAGCAAGTGAACCTGTGAGCCCTTCCAGACAGGCTGGCAGAGGCTTTGCGCTTTTGAGAACATCAAGAAATCAGGACCAGGTGGTCGGACCAGCTGGGGGAGGAACCAGCACTCAGGCCAGGCTGCCAGCACTTGGGTGTGCTTTGTTTTGACACTGGGCATTCCTGAGCAAGTCAGGGCGACCCAGCCACCCAGCAGGTTCCTGTGGGAAGGCAGAGCCACGCCCGGTAGCCCCGCATGTGGGCAAGGGTCCTTGGTTACAGAGCTCAGATTGAGAGAGCAGTGACAGCCGTTCTCCTGGTGACAAGGCATAGTGACCCTTGACCTCAGCAGCACACCCCCACATGGCATCAGGGAGGAACAGGACTGGGAGTTTGCACAGCAGTGACAGGAGCCGGTTTTCCCTCAGGGAAAGTTTGGTATCTTCTCACAGTGGCTCCCGTAGGGGGGCCGGCAGATGCAGCCTTCTGTACGCCTGGGCTTGGACGCCATTGTTGTTAGCTACCGTCAAGTTGGTCCCCGACTCATGGTAACCCCATGTTTTTACAGAGTAGAACTGCTTCATTGGGTTTTCTTGGCTACAGCAGGGCTTCTCCACCTTGACACTACTGATGTTTGGGGCCAGATCACTGTGGTGGGGGTGTCCCATGCACTGTAGGATATTTAGCAGCATCCCTGGCCTCGACCCACCAGATGCCAGTAATGCCCCTGTCCTCATCCCCCACCCCTGCAGTTGGGATAACCAAACATGTTTCCAGACATTACCAGGTGTCCTTGTGTTTTTGTTAGGTGCTGTTGAATCGGTTCTAACTCACTGCAACCCTAGGTATAACAGAACGAAATACTGCCGAGTCCTGTGCCATCCTCACAATCATTATGCTTGAGCCCATTGTTGCAGCCACTGTGTCAATCCATCTCGTCAAGGGTCTTCCTCTTTTTCACTGACCCTCTACCTTACCAAGCATGATCTCCTTCTCCAGGGACTCATCCTTCCTGATAACATGTCCAAAGTATGTGAGACGAAGTCTCGCCATCCTCACTTCTAAGGAGCATTCTGGTTGCACTGCTTCCAAGACAGATTTGTTCGTTCTTTTGGCAGTCCATGGTATATTCAGTATTCTTTGCCAGCACCATAATTCAAAGGCATCAGTTCTTTTTCGGTCTTCCTTATTCATTGTCCAGCTTTCGCATGCCTATGAGGCAGTTGAAAACACCATGGCTTGGGTCAGGCCCACCTAAGTCTTCCAGTTGACGTCTTTGCTTTTGAACACTTTGAAGATGTCTTTTGCAGCAGATTTTCCCAATGCAATGGGTCTTTGGATTCCTTGACTGCTGCTTTCCATAGGTGTTGATTGTGGATCCACGTAAAAGGAAATCCTTGACAACTTCAGTCTTTTCTCTGTTTATCATGATATTTCTTATTGGTCTGGTTGTGAGGAGTTTTGTTTTCTTTATGTTGATGTGTAATCCATACTGAAGGCTATGGTCTTTGATCTTCATCAGTAAGTACTTCAAGGCCTCTTCACTTTCAGCAAGCAAGGTTGTGTCATATGTATAACGCAGGTTGTTAATGAGATGCCCCGTTCTTCTTTGTATAGTCCAGCTTCTCAGATTATTTGTTTAGCATACAGATTGAATAAGTATGGTAAAAAGGATACAACCCTGAGGCGTATCTTTCCTGACTTTAAACTACGCAGTATTCCCTTGTTCTGTTCAAACGACTGCCTCTTGATCTATGTACAGGTTCCTCATGAGCACAATTAAGTGTTCTGGAATTCCCATTCTTCACGATGTTATCTATAATTTGTCATGATGCATACAGTCAAATGCCTTTGCATAGTCAATAAAACACAGGTAAACATCTTTCTGGTATCCTCTGCTTTCAGCCAGGATCCATCTGACATCAGCAACGATATCCCTCATTCCTTGTCCGCTTCTGAATCCAGCTTGAATTTCTGGCAGTTCTCTGTCAATGTTCTGCTGTAGCCACTTTTGAATGATTGTGTGTGATATTAATGATATTGTTTGATAATTTCCACATTTGGTTGGATCACCTTTCTTGGGAATAGGCATAAATATAGATCTCTTCCAGTCGGTTGGCCAGGTAGCTGTTTTCCAAATTTCTTGGCATAGACGAGTGAGCACTTCCAGTGCTGCCTCCGAACATATTTCCAGACGTTGCCAGGTGTCCCAGTGGGGGTCAAAATCACTCCCCTGTGAGAACCCTATGAGCTTTATTTAGGTATAATTTACATGCCATAAAATTCACCCATTTTAAGTGTACAGTTCAATAGTTTGTAATAAATTTATGGAATCATGTAACCATCACCACAATCCAATTATAGAACATTTCCATCACCCTAAAAAGATGCTTGCATAGTAGTCACTCCCCTTTCCCACCCCCAGCCCCTGACAGCCATTCATCTGCTTCCTGTCTGTAGGGATTTACCTGTTCTGGCCATTCCCTGTGCATGGAATCACATAGCACATGGTCTTCAGTGTCTGGCTTCTCTCCCTAAGCATAGTGTCTTCAAGATGCACCCACGTCATAGCATCAGTCAGCGATTCCTTTCTTTTCGCGGCTGAGTAACGTTCCATTGTGTGAATGTATCCCATTTCGTTCCTCCTTTCATCCATTGATGGCCATTTGAGCTGTTTCCACTTTTTGCCATTGTTCATAGGGCTCCTACACGGGCAGTTCTTGATGGCCTTTGCATCCAGGGACCCTTTGCACTGGTGGCTCAAGCCTCTCACCCCATCCTCCGATTGGGATGGACATCTTTAGAACAAGCCCCCTTTCCCAGACTTTGTTCTCTCCGGAAGAGGTAGACAGCCCTGCTGCCTATCCGCCACAGCTTCTGCCACTTAGAGGGACTTACGTCATCTCTGTGGTCGAGCTTGACATTTTCCACGAAAATTAAACCACAGTTGACATTTAGAAACTTAAACTTCACAGGGTTATTGGTTTTCTTCTCTATTAATTATGAATTTTCCCTTGCAAGATATTTGCAAAGTCTTTTCCTGATAACTATACACGCTGCCTGTCTGGCTGAGGTAGATGACCTCGCCCTTGACCATGCTGTGCCCACCACGCTGCAGCCAGAGACCCTGTGTGGGCTTCTCTGCACCTTTCTAGAGACTGTGGGGTGTGCGGGAAGCAGTGGCTTGTGTGGTCACCCCAGTGGTCAGGGACAGTGAGTGTACTGATGAGACCATCAGTGCCCACAGAAATGCCTGCCGGGAGATGCAGGACCACAGGGCAGAGTGACAGCATGGGCGGAGAGAGGGGCTGGGCAGATGTCAGGCAAGTGGGGGAAAGAGAGTAGCTTTGCTGGCCTGACTGGCTCCCCGCCAGGTGGCCCTCACCCACGTTTCCTTCTGCCCGGAGTCCTGGCCTCAGTGTTCAGGGCAGCCGAGCCAGGTGACCCTCCCCCTCCTCTGTGCTGGCCTTGCTTGGCCATGCCCTCCATGTGTGTGCTCTCTCTTTCCAGGCATCTCCCATGGGGAGCAAACCCAGCTCCTGCTGGCCTGGCACCAGCCCACCTGCCACTGGAGCCCCTGTCACCGTGGTCCAGCCAAGGTAGGCGGTGGGAGGCGGCCTGGGACCCTCGATGCAGCATGAGGCCGCCCTTCATCCCTGGGGTCACTGCCCTCCTAGCTCTTTAGACCCCATGGCCCCGCTGGACGTCTTCCTCACATCTGCCACGTGGGCTCCCATTCTACCGACAAGGGTGACAGAGCTGGTCTGGTATCCCCCTTGCTAGGCCTCAGTTCCCCAACCAAATAAAAGAGCTGGGCCCCATCTTCCAAACTATGTGTGTCCCTTGCCTCCCTCCCCCCAAATACAGTGATCCTTACCCAAGCTAACACCTTGCTCCATGGACTCCTGGGACCCCTGGGGTGGCACCCGCAGCTTTGTGTGTGTTTATAGGTACATGTGTGCATTTTCCTGGGGAGATAGGCCAGAGCTTTCTCTGAGTGCCCAAGAGGGCAAGAGGACCCAGGCAGGGCTACAAGCCATTGGCAGGACCACCTCCAGCCATCTGCAGCTCTGGTCTCTGCCCAGGTCTCCTCACCACCCCAACTCTGGCTCTGTGCTTGGGCAAGCCACGTCCTTTCCCTCCTGCAAGCCACAGGGTCTGTGGGAGCCCTCCAGTCCACTCCCTCCTCAGGATGTCTTTCCCCCATCCTGCTCCAGTCAGCGCCACCCCTCCCTTCCTCTCCTGTTACCTTTCACTTGAACCTCCCTCTTCACAGAGGCAGAGGCTCATCCATTATTCACGGACAAGATTCTGTCTGGGGAATGTGGAAGAGGGGCCCATGGCTGCAGCCCTCGGCTGCACTTGTCCCTCCTCCTCCTGCTCGTCGTGGTGTGGGGCAGCTGTGTTCACCTCCTTGCCCTTGAACAGGTTCTCAGTACCTGTGGTGCCACCTGTTGTCCCTCCCTCCCCACACACACACAACCTGCATGTGGACCAGAGGCAGTAAGTCAAAGTGCTCCCTCTGTTGTGAGCAGCGGGGAGGGAGTGGGAGATTTGTGTCTGAGTCTCTGATTCTTCCCTGAGCAG
This sequence comes from Trichechus manatus latirostris, assembly GCF_000243295.1. Taxonomy (NCBI): domain Eukaryota; kingdom Metazoa; phylum Chordata; class Mammalia; order Sirenia; family Trichechidae; genus Trichechus; species Trichechus manatus. The sequence continues at coordinate 910,321 of NW_004444194.1, forward strand.
TGCCCACCCAGCACGGATGTCAGCTGGAGCCCCCAGGAAGAGTCCTGGAGTTGGGCTTGGTGGTCCAAGGCTGAGTAAGACACCCAGGAGGCTCAGGACCAGGGACAGCCAGCTGCCTCGGGGGATAAGGCAGTTTGAGCAGAACAGGGATTTCCGTGGTTATGGCCTGCAGGCTTTAGGGAGAGCTGTGCCCTGAGGGGAGGCCCTGGGGGTGCAAATGGCTAAGCACTCAACTGCTAGCCAAAAGGTTTGAATCTACCCAGAGGCACCTCAGAAGAAAGGCCTGGTGATCTGCTTCTGAAAAATCAGCCATTGGAAACCCTGTGGAGCACAGTTCTACACTGACACATGTGGGGTCACCATGAGTCAATTGACTCCACGGCAGCTGGTTTGGTGTTTTATTTTTTTGGTATGGGGTGGGGTTTCCACTCTCACAGTCCCTCCTCCCCTCACCCTGGGCAACGTGGGGATTAGGCCGCAGAGGTGGGAGCAGGGACCAGGGAAGAGGCTGTGGCCCAGGCGTGATCTGACAAGGGTGGCAGTGGTAGGGGAGCGACTGGATTCGGTGTACAAGTGGCTACGGTACTGCCAACTGTGTTGGCAATCAGGGCTCTGCCATAAACAGCAAGTGCAGAGTAGATAGCTAAAAAAAAACCAAACTAGCTACAAAGCCCTGTGAAAGCTCCTCAAACTGGCGTCGCATTCCAGCAGGGCAGTCCCAAGCCAGGCCAGGCCTCTCCTCCTTCCTTCCTCCCACAGGACCCACGACTTGGGGAACAAGGCCTTCGAGGCCCCCAGGCTGGAGGATGCAACAGACACCGTGTGTGGCCTCATCATGGAGCTCTCCAATCTCAAGTGAGGGCTGGTCTCAGGCGCGTGAGGGGCTTGGGGACCCCGGGATGGCCCCATGGGAGGGGGGACCCAGGGAGCAGTGAGAGACAGGCAGGAACCACCAAGGGGGCAGCAAGGGGCCTCCGGGAGCTTCTGCCACCCCTGCTCATTCCTCTCCCCACCCCTCTGCAGCATTGACCCATGTGTTGCCAAAACTCTGAGCTCTTAAGAGTAGTGTGAACGGTCAAACTTTGTAACAAGCTGATTCTGTGTATGCAGGCGCGCGTTTGCACGTGTGTGCCTGTATCTGCATGTGCACAAGTAGGTATATGAGTGAGGGTGTGTGCATCTGTGTATACATGTGTGAGTGTACCTGTGTGACCATGAGTGTGAATGAGTGTGCGTGTACCTGTGTGTGAGCGTCCACGTGTGTGCCTGTGCATGAGTGTATCTGCCGTCATTTGAGTGTGCACGTGAGGGAGTGTGTATGCAAGTGGGCTTATGAGTGTACACAAGTGTGTGCCTGTGAGGGGGTGAGTGTGCCTTCATGAGTGTGTGCAAGGGCGAGCGTGCGGGCTCCGCTCTGGTGCGTAGTGGTGATGCGCACCTCCCAGCTCGTGTGCCTGTTTCCCCCTAGCCGGCTGATCATGAGCACCCACCGGGACCTGGAAGCTTTCAAGCGCCTCAGCTACTGGAAGGCGAAGCCGGCAGGAAAGGCCCCTGTGCCCTATGCCCCTAAGGGAGCTGCGAATCTCCCTCGAGGGGAGCAGCCCTGGAGGGATGTGTAGGGCTGCTTCCACAACACTGTGTGCAGGCACATGTGCTTCCTTTGCAGATGGACAAGCCCAGGCTCTAAGAAGTTCCCTATGTTCATTCTAAACAGCTGAAAACAGTCTC
>NW_004444194.1:912148-924260 GCF_000243295.1 Trichechus manatus latirostris
GCCTGGTATTTTGTTTCCTCTAGTGTTCTAAGCCCCCGGCCCCTTTCCTGGAACAGAGGAGGCCAAGTGTGCCACTCGGGGGTAGGGAGGGCACCTGCGCCGCCTGCAGGCAGCTGCCTGGTCTGAGGAGGGCAACTGGAGAGGCGCCTGGATGTTTATGTTGGTTTGCAAGTTTTACCTCCTTAACTAAGGTTATGGAAGGTTCAGAATTTGTTTCTTTCCTGGAGGAGAAAAGGGCTCCCTTTGTTGGTTGTATCTTTGTGTTTCTCCCAATTTCCATTTTATTTTTTTCTGGGACAACCATTAATAAATGATTCTCTAACAAGTCCCCGGCTCGAGGCATCCCAGTTCCTTCATGTTCCGCCCATAAACCTCTCTAACTCATCTTTCTCCTTAGCCTCCTAGGTTGAGAACAGTGCCCCCCTCCTCGTGACTTATTTTGCATTCTTCCTGGGACGAAGGTCAGGGGTCCCCACAAGTTATAGCGTGTCTGATTCTCCAGAGGGTTTGTGTGTGTGCGCGTGCGTGTGTGTACACGTGTATGTGTGCGCACACAGGGGCACACTCAGACGTGTGTGGAGACGCAGTAGCTGGTGCTCTAACTGGGGAGTTTGTGCCCAGTGCTCAGGTCCCTGCCCTTGAGGGACAGCTGCCTCCGGCCCCAGGCTGGAAGGAAGCCATCCTGGCGGGTAGCTCCTGTGGGTTCCAGGTGGGCGCCACACACCCATTCTGCGGAAGCCTTACCATAGCCCACAGGGCGCAGGTGCTGCCACTGTCATCACCCCATTTTACATAAATGCTGCTTCCATTAAATCAGCCAGGCCAATTCCTCCGCTTCTTACACCAGGGGGACCCCGTGCAGGCGGGGAGTGAGGCGAGCCAGGGTCTCCTGCCACATTTCCCCGAAAAACACAGTGAGTGCCCTCAGCCCCTCCAGGACACATTCAGAGACCCTGGGGCCTCTGAGGAGCACTCCGTTCTTTCCTTTTCCCTCTCTCCCCAGCACGCCTGGGCTGCGGGCTGAGGGCCACCTCCTGCCCCAGCTCACCCAGCCTTCCTCCTGGGTTGGAGAAGCCAAGGACAGAGGGGACCTGCCAAGCCCAGATCCTACCATGACTTGGAGACTGGGCTGTGAGCGGAGCCTGGCCCCAGAGCCGGCCCTCAGCTTGGGAGAGGAAGGTGGAGGGACCACAGCCAGCTAGCTTCCTTCAGCCCCACAGGGGCAGGGAGAGTGAGACTGAGAGGTTGAGAAGCCAGGGAGGGGCGTGGGGGTTCCCCCAGGTGCAGCCACCCTGCAGAGAACCGAACTGGAACCCACACTTCCTGTGATGCCCCCCTCCATTCCTGCCACACAGACCCCCCAAACCACTACCACAGTGCCCTCTGCCCAAGGCCCTGGCTGGCCCAAGCCGCCAGGATGTAGTCCCACCCATCAGTTTGTCCTTCCCACGCTCTGAGCTGCCTGGCAGGTGTCTGCATCAGCCCTTGTCCCTGGGGCGCCCATGGTAACAAACATTCATGTAAAAAAGATAGGGGGCTCGGATTACCCCGACATCAGCCTCCACCTGCAGTGTGGGGGGTCCTGCCCGTTTCTTCAAGTTTGAAAACACCCAACGTTGCAGAAATGGCCCCCTGATGCTGACAGACGTTCAGGCTGGGCCGCCTCTCAGAACCCCACTCCTGTCTCGTAACAGCAGCTCACAGGCACAGGTCCAACGGGAATGAGGACAGCAGTCAGGGAAAGTGGGGGTCAGTAACACATGGGGCTGATGCAGCCAGGAGAGGAAAGAGACCCCCAGCCCAGGACTCCAGGATCTCTAGTCCCAAAACGGCCTCATCTGACACTGCTCCATTCATAAGGCATTTATTGAGTGCTGACTCCATACATGTGAACAGGACAGGCTGGGGTCGAAGGGCTGCCAGTTTGGTGGGAGAGGGGGTGCGGGAAGGGGAGGGGTACCTGGGAACCCCTCTCCTTCCCCACAAGAGCTAACTCAACTGTGCCCCCGGGCCTTGCTCCCCGCCAGCCCCTGTAGCCTCAAGCCCAGGCCTGGGGGCCAGTCCTTGCAGGGTGTGTCTTTCCCTGAAATCCAGTCTCCACCAAGTTCGGGTCCTGTCCCCTGGTGAAGGCAGGACTCCCAGGGCCCTGTCCTCCCTGCGCCAGCTCCTAGGCAGAAGTGGAGGGACTACAGGAAGAAGGCGAGGGTCCTGAAGACTTCCTGGCACCCTTGGAACCTGGATTTTAAAAGGGAGGAGGGGAGGAGAAAAACACTTAAGATAGGAAATGATTAAATGCTCCCCAAGTCCTAGCTGAACCCTCAGCGCTGCCCGGCCTCTGGCGCCACCTGGGGGCTGCTCCTGGAATAACAAACCCCCAGGACTGGCCTGGACGGGGCCGCCGGAGTGGGGCCCGGAGCCTGGAGAAAGCGCACCACCTTCTCGCTGCCGCCGCCCTCGTGCTCTGCTCACCCCGATGTGTTATTACCCCCTGAGTAAGTTACCAGGGAAGCCTTAGGCGGCCTTTTTGGGTCAATATCCTGGCGAGGGCTCCCGGAGCCCTCCCTGCCTTACTCTCCAGGCACCAAGAGGGGAGTTCTGTTCCTTTGGATTTAGGGGAAAGAGGTAGGTTCCAGGGCCATCATCTCTGTGTTCCCTCTGCTTCCAGCATCTCCCAGATGGACCTCATCAAACCTCACAGGGAATAGTATTTGCTCCTGGAGGGAGTCCCAGGAAAGCGTCTTTCATCCATGTCACAACACTCACTGTGCAGGTTTGGGGAGGGCGAGGGGTCGAGCCCACCCTGCCACCACCCTTAAGGCTCTCAGAGTCTGATGGGGGAGGCAGCACCCCCACGGGCCCTCCTCTAGCAGCAGACTTCCCCTAAGGCGATCAAAGGTGCTAAGTCGGTTTTCTCTTTCAAAATCTCAGAGAATCTTTTGCGCCTGAAATAATAATTGTTGCGATTTTAAGCCCCGGCTCCTCAAAGCCTGGCCCTCGGGGCCTGTAGCATTGGAGGCAGCAACGGAGACTTTCAGAAAGGCAGATACGCAGGCCCCACCCCAGCCCCACAGAATTGGAATCTGCATTTAAACAAGATGCCAGATGAAGTCTAAGGAGAGCCTGGGGTGGGGGTGGGGGGGGTGAGGGGGGGGGGCTTAGCCCCTGCTGCCCTCCTGAGCTCATCCACACACCCCAAACTCAAAACCCACTTCTCCATCCAACCTGCTGCTCTCCCAGGGCTCAGGCCTCACTGCCTTGGTTCCACCCTGAAACTCCACCTGGGAGACTACAGCTGCCTCCACCCTTCTAATGCTCTCGAACTCTCTCCCCTTATGGTTGCCACCGTCTTCACTCTGACACACAGATCTGTCTGGCCTTGCCTTTCCCATGGTTCCCCAGTGCCCAAGTCCAAATTCTTTAAGGGGACCCGCAAGGCCCTGTAGGCCCCTCAGCTGCCCCAAAATCTGTGACACACCCTAAACACACACACACACCCTTCTTCCCCTAGACACACTGAACCTCAGAGTGCTTTAATGGGCCCTGCTCTGGTGTTGGAAGCCCCCTGCACACCCACTCCGGAGCCTGGGTTCCACTTCCCTGTGCCCCACTAACCAAATGAGGCCTCCAGAAGTCACCTCCTCCAGGAAGCCCTGGTCTGGGCCAGCACCTGTCACCCTGCATTTTAACTGCAGCTCTCCTGTCTGCCTTGTTCACTGCTGGCCCAGCCCAGCAAACTATTTGGCGAGTGAGTGGATATGAGGAAGCCGGGATCAGACCTTCCCCAGGACACGCAGTTCTAAGTGCCCCCCAGGACTAGAGCCCTTGCAGTAACTACTCCTATCCCACTGTTATGCCCCTGCCAGATCACCACGCCTGGAAAAGGACAGCATTTTCTTCCATGGGCCCAGAGAGGGAGAGCAACTAGCCAAAGGACACACAGCGAAACCGGACCCAGCTTCTCCACAGCAAGTACCACCTCTAGAACGCTAACCTAAACTCTGCATGGATCCCTGCCCCTCCCGCAGCCCTCCAAGGTGGGCAGTGGGGTTAATCTCACTTCACAGAGGCCCAGAGGTACAGTCTGGCTCCAGGCCCCCTCCACAGCACCCCCACCCCCAGCCACCTGTTCCTCCTCCTCCTCCTCCTCGGCGATGCCCTGGGTCCTGCGTCCTCGGCTTGTCTGGCCGGGCGAGCCTCTTGCCAGCTGAGTTGCGAGTGGTATAGCTGTAGACGGAGGTATAGCCCTGGCCGGTGAGCGGGCAGAAGCGGCGGGTGTGGGCACGCTCACGTGTGGCGCCGCACTGCGGGCACACGTAGTCTCGCAGGATGGGACACAGCACCCGGCCCGCCTCATCTTTGAGCACGTGGGACTGGTAGATGGCCCGGGACTCGCCGTTGTGTTTGCAGAAGGAGCACAGGCGTTCGGGGGCCACCGAGGGTTCCGGGCTGGTTCTCTGATCCCCGGGACCTGGCGCTGGCTCTGGCTGGGGGTCCAGCCTGCTCTCGGGCTCCTCTTCCCCACGCAGAGCCCCCACCAGGCGTGCCAAACCCAGGTAATCTGTCCACAGGTTGAAGGTACCCATGGCTTGGGGGGGCAGGCAGAGGGGCAGAGAGAGAAGAAAGCCTGCCTGCAGAAGCTCAGCCCCTCACTCCCTGCCCCTCCCTGGAGCCTGGGAGTCTGTGGGCTGTCTGTTCCCTCCTCTTACCTCCAAGGGGGTGCGAAGGGGGAGGAGCAGGCTGAGGGAGGCTCCTTATTGTCGCAGGGGGGCTTGCTGACGCCCCCATCAATGCACCTGCCAAGGGGAGGCACTGGTCTCCTGGGTAGGATGGGGCAACGCAGGCTGCAGGGGAGCACCCAAAGGGCACTGAGGCCAGCCAGGGGTGATGGGGGGCTGGGAGCCCTGCCCCAAAGGTAGGCCTTGAGGTATCCAGAAACTGGGCTGGGGGAAGGGACAAGTGCCCCTGGGCTTTTGAGGGGGTTGCTGATGTTTAGCAGCCTCTGGAAGGGGGGTGGCCTCAGGCTTCTGGGTTGTGGGGGTGTTCCTGCCCTAGGGCGGGGTGTGTATGTGTGTGAAACAGAATCCTGCAGAGGGGTGGGGGAGCAGAACCTGGGCATTCCTGAGAGTACTTCACAGGACAGGCTAATGGGGGACCCCCAGCACTTGCTGTCTCCTTGATCTTCTGCCTTCAAAAGAGACCCCATCTTAGCCTGGGGAGGGTGGAGTGTGGCCAGGAGTCACCCAGGTGGGCACGGACTTTAGGCAGAGGGACCAGCCCATGCGAGGCTGTGCAGAGGGCAAGCCGGGGTCCGAGGGTGCCAGGAGGGCGAGAACGCTGTCCCAGGACCCAGACACAGAGAAGAGGGGCCACGCCACGACCACTTCCTCCCCCCTTTCTTTCCGTATTCATTCAGTCAGTCATTCAAGAAATCTTTATTGAGCCCTCCCGGGAACACAGCTTGCTGCCCTATTGCAGAAAGGTTTCTTGCCACCTCCTTCCACCCTGCTTTGTCTCCACCCACCCTCCAGGATTTAGTCCTCAAATCCAGTCCACATCCATCAGGATCCCCGACACCAGCCCTCCCCAAGAGGTAAGAGGCTGGGGGTCAGGGCAAGGGATGGGCTGATTTTGAGGGAGGCCAGGGGGCCCTGTCCCCCTCCCATCCCCCAGACTGTGTCTGGCCCAGCCACAGTGACATTCATCCCCCGGTGGGTCTGGCCTCCGTCCTCACAACCCACCGACAACAATGAATGTTGATTGTGACCTTCGCTGTGGCCTAAGGGAGGGGTATGCTCTCCTCAGGGCTCCACAGTCCGAGCCGGCTTCCCAGTTGCCACCCCCCTCTCCCCAGCCCAGATCTCGGGTGTGGTTGCGACAGGCGGACGGCAGTTCCAGGCCTCGGGGTCCACTCAACGGTCGATGGTTTGCCTGTGCTGCCCAAACTCACCGACAGGTTGAATGTTCCCCCAAACCCTTGGTGGTTTCTCCGGGGACCAAGTGGTAAAGGGGTGGGGACACAGAACCTGGTGGGGGGGACCGGGGGGCAGAGGAGAGAGAGTGAGGGACCCACTGATTCTCATTATCAGCAGTTACTAGGTGCCAACCATCTGCTCCAAACCTGAGACAAGCATGGGGCAAATAACAATACCAAAAAAAAAAAAAAAATGTTGCCCTCAAGTCCATTCCAACTCATAGCGACCCTATAGGACAGAGTAGAACTGCCCCATAGGGTTTCCAAGTCTGTAATCTTCACGGAAGCTGACTGCCACATCTTTGTCCTGCTGAGCGGCTGGCTGGTGGGTTCACACCCCCGACCTCTCTAGCTGAGCACTCAACCACTGTGACACCAGGGCTCCTAAATAACAATAACAACAGTAAATATTCATGTAGCCCTTGAACACAGATGCAGCGGCGCCTGGCGGTTAACTCCTGTAGTCCCCGAAACAGCCCAGGAAGGGGAGACTTAGAGCGAAGGGCACTGCTAGGGAAAGGCAGAGAAGGCATTCCTTTGGCCCCAGATGTCTGCGCCCAGGTGTCTGGCCACACCGCCCCCTCCCTTGGGGCTTCCACCCAGAAGGCTATAAACAAGTCATTTTAATACAATGTAACACCTTCAACTAACTGTGTTCCCAGCACTATTGTTTATGAATCATAACAAGGGGGGTGTCAGCATGAGGCCACAGCCAGATCCTGCCCTCAAGGCCCACTTGCCCATTTTACCTGGGAGAAGGGCTGGGACTAGAGGAGGAAGGAACCCCTGCTCTAGCCTGCCGGCAGGGGGCGGGGAGAGATCTCGGGGTACACTCATTTGAACTCAGGCCCCCCCTTTTTTTTTTCCCTGCTGCAAAAGAAAGCCAGTATTGAACTCAGGCCCTTCTGGGGCCAGCGCCCAAGCGCATAGTCACATGAGTGCTGCCCTCACAGTGTGGGGTGCAAGACCCCACCCTAAGGAAGGCCTTGAAGCAGGCTACAACTATCCCTCCTCAGCCCTGACTGCAAGATGCTGCTCCCGCTTTTCTCATGCGCACAAAAGCCCCCAGTGCCTTCCTCCAGTAGCCGGGCAGAGTTGGATGCCCCTCTCACTGGGGTCTCCCCACGCCCAGGCTCAGGCCTGCAGGTGAGCCCCACCCCCAGCCAAGCAGCAACCAGGGAGGAAAAGGGGAGGCCACCCCCTACCTGGGTCTGGGGGGCCCCAAGATGGGCTAGAAAGGGACATCAGATGTCCGAATGTCCTGGCCCCTCCCCGATGGAACTCCAAGGTGGATCAGGAACCCCAAGTGTGCGGGGCTTGGGTGAGCCCCAGAATGCCCCTCAGTGGAGACTGCAAGCCCCGCCAGGCCTTGCCCAAAAGACCCCCCACCCAGAATTCGCCCCTCTGAAGCCTCTAGCCAAGGCCCCTCCCAAGGCCTACCCCTTAAGGCTCACCTACATATTACCTGCCCCTAGAGCCCTACCCCTAAAGCCTGTCCATCTAGAGTCCCACAAGGCCTGCCCCCTAAACTTGTTTTCTGAGAGCCCAGATCCTCTTGGGCCAGCTCTGAGCCCCGCCCTCAGGACCCATCTCTTCAGGCACACCACCTTATTGTCTGCTCCGGGAGAGCCCCGCCCCCTTAGGACCCTCCTCTGAAGCCCGCCCACCTAGACACCCAAGTAGGCCTTGCGTCCCTACCGATCCCCAAGCCCGCCCCCATGGAGTCCAGCCCTCCACAGGCCCGCCCCCACCTAGTCTCGTCTCCACCTCCTGTCCGGAGTTCAGAGTGGGGCACCCTCTCCTCCATCCATCCACCCTGACCAGTAGGCCCCTTTCGGGCGTAGGGTGGGTGGGTGAGTGGTGGTCCAGAGTTGCTCCCCTTCCCCCCCCCCGACAAGGTATCCAGGCCCTTGGCTTAGGGAGTCTCTCCTCTGAGGGGTGGGAAAGGAAGTGAGGTGCTGAGGGAGACCCGGGGTCTCCTGATTTGAGGATTGGGTGCTAAGGAGGTGAATGCCTAGAGCTGTTGGGTTAGGGGGAGGGCGTGTTGGAAGAGCAAGTGTTATAATCATAATGATTATAATAATACGGCTTTACATACATCGCCCGTTATTAGGAGACCCATTTTACCGGTGGGGATGGTGAGGCTCTGAGAGCTGGGGCCAGAGGGGGCGCAGCGGATGCTCCTAAAGCTATAATGGCAGGTCAGCAGGTGTGCACCCCATGGGGGGAGGGGGGCTCCCAAAACACCTTCTGCGATCGCTTCCCTCTGAGGGCTTTGACCTTGACCTGCCAAGGAGGGGGGCCCTGTAAGGGTCTCCCCAAGACTGAGAAAGGCCCGTCTGGGGGGGGTCTCACCCTGGTGGTCAGGCAGGCAGCGCCAGGGCAAGAGGGTGGGGCTGTAAGCAAGGGGGTGGGAGGGGCTGCAGCCCCCATCTGGCCTGCAGGCGGGGCTGTCTGGGCCTGCGGGGTCGGCCTGTCTCCCTTTGTCTGCCTGTGGTTGGTCGCAGTGGTTTTCCCGCCCTCTGCGTCTGCCTGGGTCTGCCTGTCTCTTTGTCAGCCCGGGGTCGCCTGTCTGAGGCTGACTCTGCGTGCGTGTCTGTGTGTGTGCGCGCGCGCGCGCGCGTCTGGCTGTCAGTGTGTGCCTGTGTGTGGCTGGCCCTTTACACCCATCTTCCCCTCGAGGTTGGGGCAGGCCTGTGGGTGTCAGCCACCCCACCCCTTCTTCTGACTGTCTAGGCTAACTGTCCCTCCTGCCAAGAGTCCCCAAGGCCGACTAGGGTTGCCTAGACCTCCTGTCTCGGCTCTGACCGTCTGGGCATGAGCCCGGTCTACCATTGAAGCCCAGTGGGGTAGGGGGTGTGGGGGGCGGGAGGGGCTGTCTCCTCCCACCCCGCCCCCACCCTGTGCAGGCCATTGTTGCCCTCCTGGCTTCTTCCTCCTCCTTAGCCCCTGGTACCCCCACCCCCAGCTGGGACGGTCTGTCTGGGGCAGGGGCTGGGGCTGAGCAGGGTTGGGGGAAGCCCTCCAGAAGCCACGCTGACCCAGGAGCCTTGCCGACACCGGGGTCCTGGGATGCAGGACAGCTGTGGGGTCTCGGGGTCAGGGTCAGAGGTGAGAGGTCCCAGCAGAGCCAGATGGGCAGGCAATGGATGGAGGCAGCTCTGCGCCGCCGTCAAGTTGAAGAACAAGGGGTGGGGGAGGTGCCAGGCCAGAGGCAGGAGGTGATGTCTGGAGGCCTGTGTGTCCCTGTCTGTGTGTGCTTCCTTCTGTGTGTGTCCCTGTGTGTATGTTGCCCTCTGTGTGTGTGTGTCCTCGTCTCTGTGTATGTCCCAAGGTGTGTGTCCCTCTGTGTGACCCTGTACGTCCCCCTGTGTCTCTGTGTATGTCCCTGTGTGTGTGTGTGTGTGTGTGTGTGTGTGTGTGCATGGGCCAGCGGGGAGGTCGGTTGGTCAGACAAAGAGCCCATTATGGGGGGTGCATTGACAGAGTGAGCCCTGTGGGGGTCCTCAGGTGAGGGGCTTGTTGATGGCCCGGGCTGTCTAGACTGGGGGGCAGGGGCTCCTGGTTTTGGTGACACCTGCGTGGCCTCTCAGGTTCCTGCCCCGCCTTGCCCATGACGTCTCCCCAGCTTCCTTTCCAGCTGCTAGGGCCTTTCATGCCAGGGTCCTCAGACAAGGGGCTCATCTGTCCTGCCCAGACGGCGCGGCGGGTGGGCCAGGAGCCGGAGCTTCCTTCCCACGCCCCACCGGATGTGGGGCCTGAGCTAAGGGGAGGCGAGGAGGCTCCACTTCCCTGGGGTTGGGGCTGGGGGCTCTGCAGGAGAAATCCAGACCCTTCCACTGAGGCTCATTGTGCAGGGCAACCCTGGGTCAGGTCATGTGGGCTCTGTGTGAGGGGGCAGCAGCTGTCTGTGAGCCTGGGACTGGGGGGCTCAGTGGGCTTCAGGTCAGGGCTATTCTGGGGGGTTGTGTTGGAGGTCCATGGGTGTCTGTGAGTCCAGGTGGGTGAGTGGGTGCACTGTGTGTGTCAGGACTCCCATGAGCTTCTGTTTGTGTATGGGTGTCTGTGTGACTGTGGGTGTGTGTCAGGCTAATCGTGGGGCATTGCAGGTCGATGTAGGAGCCCTGGTGGCACAGTGGTTAAAAGCTCAGCTGCTAACCAAAAGGTCAGCAGTTTGAATCCACCAGCTCCTCCTTGGAAACCGTATGGGGCAGTTCTACTCTGTCCTATAGGGTGGCTATGAGTCGGAATCAACTCGACAGTAATGGGTTTGGGGTTTTTTCTGGTTTTTGGTGCAGGTCGATGTGTGAGCCAGTGTCCGTGGGTGTCTAGTGTCTGTCGATGTCACCATGGGTGACTGTAGTTTGCGTGTCATCTGATTAAGGTCGTCTCCACTAAAATGCCAGCTCCAGGAGGGCAGAGGCTTTTATCGCTTGTTCAGAGCTCTGTCCCAGCGCCTGGCACGTAGCAGATGTTCAAGAAACAAGTGTGGAGTGTGGATGTCAAGGTGGCTATGGATTTCTGCATGTCCCTGTGTCCGTTTTCCCATGAGAAACCAGCTGTGCGTGCCCGGGTGCACGTGGTATTGTGTCCGTGATATTCTTTCTGTGTGTGTGTCACTGTTGTTACAGATGTCTGGGGTGGGTGTCAGCACTGCTGGGATGGCCATACCTCTTTATGGGCGAGTGTCACTGTGGCACTGGTTTTACTGCCGACAACTTTTGTGTCAGTGTTCGCAGCTTTGTTATTGGGGCGGGTCCATATGTCAAGATTACAGGGACCCACTGTCACCATGTCCGTGTCTCCGCAGGCCTTGTACTGTCTGAGTGTGTGTATGAGTGTGTGTCCTTGTTGGACAGACACATGGATGCCTGAGTGCACATGTCCGTGTCGTTTTGGACAACGGTGTCTATGTGTCCCTGTGTTGGGGCGTCTATGTAACTGTGGTTGTCAAGGCTCCTCTGGGTGACACTTTGTGGGTGACTGGGACAGTGAGCATCCATATAGCTGTGTGTCTGTGTGTCAGTGTGTGCACAAGGCTGTATGTCTTCATTGTCATCACCATGGGAGGTGGCTGAATGTTTCCATGTGGCAGCATTTTCAAGGTGTCGGTCGTGAATGACCCCATCTCTTGAATGCCCCCATCACCGTTGGTATTCTGTGCACACACGTGGCAGTGCTATCGTGGGTGACTGTGTGCATGTGTGTGTGCTGGCGTTACCATGGGTGACCCTGGGTGTGAGTGTTACCGGGATGCGGTATGTCCCAGTATGGTGTGTGGCTTGAGGGTCCACAATGATCTGGAAGAATCTAACCGTGTCTCTGTGAATGTTTATGTCCGCAGTCACGAGTGGGGGAGACAGGGGAATGGAGATGGGGGTAGAAAACCCCAGATGTGTGTGGGGGGACTTCTCAGCCCCCATCAGCCAATGAGGGGGCTTCTCCAGCCCCCCACCCCAGCAGAGCCTCCAGGGAGGGGTCCCCGGGGAAAGGTGCCGTGTCCCTTTAAAAGGGCTCTCTGAGCAGGGGCATTCGAGCCATTTTTCCTTTTTTATGGCCACTTTTGGAGGGCAGGTTGCTCTTTGCAAGCCTTGGCCCCTGTAAACACCCCGCAGCCACTGCTAATGACAGGCCGGCGGCAGCCCCGGGAGGGCGCCGTGGCTCCCGCAGGCGGCGCCGCTGCAGCCCCCGGCCCGGGCATAGCCAGGCCCAAGCGGGGCCGCCCGCCGGGATCAGTCTCTGCAGGGCCTGAGCAGGCCCGCGCGCCCGTGAACTTGGCCGGGGACGCCTTCCCGAACACGCGTACAAGTCCGAGCCTCTTCCAGCACTGGATTTCCGAGCCCTCCACCCGCTCTGCTCCCCCAAGAACAAAGCTCGCCGCCGCCAGACACAGCCCTCCCGCCGTCAGGTGTCGGCGACCCCGGCACCACTGCCCCCACCATAAGGCCCCGCCCCGCGGGGCAGCTCGCGCACCCTCCCCACAGTGTCCTCAGTTCGGGGACTTGGGTGCCTGTCCTCTTTCGGCAGTCTGGTCCTCGGCGCCCCTTCTCTGGAAGGCGAGACGCAGAGATGCCACCGGGCCTCCCCGCCCCCTTCCCAGCCGCCGCAACAATGGAGGGCCGGGCCGCAGAGGCCGGGCGC
>NW_004444194.1:924605-926469 GCF_000243295.1 Trichechus manatus latirostris
AGCCGCGGCCGTGCGCGCCGGAGTTCTCCCGCCAGCCGCCCCGGGACGCACGCGGGGCTGCCTACGGGGTGCCAGGACGCGGCTCCCTGGGCCCGCACGGGAGACAAGGGGGAGCGGACGGGCATAGGCAGGGACCTGGACGCACGCAGACCTCTAAGGCGCGCGGGGAGCACACGCGCACAAAGGCACGGGAACCGCAGACACTGGGAAGGGTGTGCAGGGGGCTGCGAGACGCACAGCCACGGGAGGGGGCGGTGGGACAGGCCGGGGCGCTGGGCACCGGGCTGCCCCAGACACCAGGCCACATTGGGGTGTCTATAAAACCAAGCCTCACACGTAGGGACACCCAAGGGAATGTGGACGCATGCAAAACACACAGACACACACATCGAGGGCAGGAGAGATTGTCCTCAGAACTGAAATATGCACAGAGAGGAACCTAGAGGCCACACAGGAAATACTCAGACATACCACATACACATACACGCAGGGATGGCCACAGAACCTCCCAACAGACACACAGTCGAGCCCAGGGACATGCATGCACACACACACAGGATACACATACAGAGAAAATCGCAGACACGCATACACCTCTCATGCCCCAAGCACCAGGTACACAGCTGTAGAACACCTGAACACACACAAAACACTCCAACACATTGTCATAGGCATAGAACTGAGACACCCCCAGAGCGACAAACAGGTACAGTTTCAGGGGCACACACAGACACACAAAGTACCCAGACACACAAACATATGCATAGCCATTTGCATAGAGATTAACTGGGGCAGAGACACACAGACCTCATAGAACCAACTGAATTCTAGCCACAAAACTCCTGGCAGGTCCCCAGGGCCACAGGGGTCCACAGAGACACACACAAAATACAGGGACACCAGGGAACATGTGTACCAGGGACCATCAGGTTTAGGCACACACCTAGGCCAGGTGCACAGGACACATAAGTTGTACACAAGCCAAGGATCTCTGATCTCCCAGCGATGCTCACACAACCTACCCCCCATACTCCGACACACACACACACACACACACACACACACACACACATACACACACACACACACACACACACACACCAGGTTCATGGGCACACACATAGGTTCCCTCCAGGGATACTCACGCAGACCATACCCCATGTACTCCACCAACACACACCACACACACAGTCCCAGCCCACCTGATTCCATGGCCATCGTGGCCAGTGGGAGGCCATGTCAGAAAGGCCTTCCATTGGCCCGGGTGGACTGACAGATTTTTCATTCTGTTTATTTATTTACACCCCCGCTCTACTCTGAGATAATTCAAAAGTGGCTGCAGCAGTACATTGACAGGGAACTGCCAGAAATTCAAGCCAGATTAGGAAGAGGACGTGGAACCAGGGATATCATTGCTGATATCAGATGCATCTTGGCCAGAAAGATGTTTGCCTGTGTTTTATTGACTATGCAAAGGCATTCAACTGTGTGGCTCATAACGAATTATGGATAACATTGCAAAGAATAGGAATTTCAGAACACTTAATTGTGCTCATGCGGAACCTGTACATAGACCAAGAAGCAGTTGTTTAAACAGAACAAGGGGATACTGCATGGTTTAAAATCAGGAAAGGTATGAGTCAGAGTTGTATGCTTTCACCATACTTATTCAATCTGTATGCTGAGCAAAGAATCAGAAAAACTGGACTATATGAAGAAAAATGCAGCATCAGGATTGGAGGAAGATTCTTTAACAACCTGTGATAAGCAGATGACACAACCTTGCTTGCTGAAAGTGAAGAGGCCTTGAAGCACTTACTGATGAAGATCAAAGACCACAGCCTTCAGTATGGATTACACCTCA
>NW_004444194.1:926569-933591 GCF_000243295.1 Trichechus manatus latirostris
ATGGATTACACCTCAACATAAAGAAAACAAAACTCCTCACAACTGGACCAATAAGCAACAGCATGAAAAATGGAGAAAAGATTGAAGTCGTCAAGGACTTCATTTTACTTGGATCAACAATCAATGACCATGGAGGCAGCAGTCAAGAATCAAATGACATATTGCATTGAGCAAATCTACTGCAAAAGACCTCTTTAAAGTGTTAAAAAGCAAAGATGTCACCTTGAGGACTAAGGTACTCCTGAGCCAAGCCATGGTGTTTTCAATCACCTTTTATGCGTGCGAAAGTTGGACAATGAATAAAGAAAACCGAACAAGAATGGACACCTTTGAATTATGGTGTTGGCGAAGAATATTGAATATACCATGGACTGCCAGAAGAAATGAACAAATCTGTCTTGGAACAAGTACAGCCAGAATGCTCTTTAGAAGTAAGGATGGTGAGACTTGCTCTCACGCACTTTGGACATGTTATCAGGAAGGACCAGTCCCTGGAGAAAGACATCATGCCTGGTAAAGTAGAGGGTTGGCAAAAAAGACGAAGATCCTCAACGACATGGACTGACACAGTAGCTGCAACGATGGGCTCAGGAGGATGGCGTAGGACCAGGCAGTGTTCCATTCAGTTGTGCATAGGGTCGCCATGACTCGGAACTGACTCCAGGGCGCATAACAACAACAACTAGTCTGAGAAGGGATTGGAGAGATCTTCAAATCCTCCCATCAAAAGCCCAGGCCTAAACACTTTCAGGGCCATGGGCCTGCCCCACCACGCCAGGCTCCTCTCCCCATGACCTCTCACCACCATCCTGCCTCAGTTTTTCCTTGATGAGCCCCTCTTCCAACACCCCGCCTTCCTTCAGGTGTCAGCCCAGAAAGCCAAGCCAAGGAGGGTGGATGTCCCCAAGACCCCCAGCAGGCAGTGCGGTCCACCCTCACTAGACTTGTTAGCTGCCGTGGAGTCAGCCCCCACTCATGGCAACCCCATGAACAACGGAATGGAACACTGCCGGATCCTTCACCAGCCCCACGATAGGTTGTGGATCAGACTATTGTAATCTCTAGGGTTTTCACTGGCTGATTTCCAAAGTAGATCGACAGGTCTTTCTTCCTGATCCCTCTTGGTCTAGAAAGTCCCCTGAAGCCTGCTAAGCATCTTAGCAACACAGAAGCCTCCACTGACAGACGGGTGGTGGCTGCACATGAGGTGCATTGGCCAGGAATCAAACCTGGGTCTCTCACATGAAAGGAGAAAATTCTACCACTAAACCATCAATGTCTCCTTTCCTAGACCTAACTCCCCCAAACTGGGGAGGGATAATTCTCTGGGGGGCCGCACAAGGTGGAGAAAACCCGTTGCCATCAAGTCGATTCCGACTCATAGAGACCCTATAGGACAGAGTAGAACTGCTCCATAGGGTTTCCAAGGAGCGACTAGTGGATTTGAACTGCTGACTTGTTAGCAGCCGAGTTCTTAACCACCATGCCACCAGGGCCCCACAAGGAGGAGAGGGTGGGAGTAAATAGTAACTGGACCTCCATGGGTGGGTCAGCTCTGTTGATGTCCCTGCTGTGTTTCTCATTGCCCCCTTCTAACTGAAAAAGAGGGATTTGCTGTGAAATATATAACATTCATTCATTCTCTCTCACTGGTCGATATCACAGGTATGTGTAAGTCTCCTTTCCCATTCAAACCAGGGAACCCTTTGAAGGCGTGGGGCTCGAGGTAGAGAGCTCCCACGACTTCACTTCCAGTGGCCCTGCTCTGTCCCAGAAGGCTAGCATCATCTCAGCACAGCCTGCAAGCGGCAGAGCCCAGATTCTGGCCACAAGCGCGGCTGGGCCTCTCCTGTCTCTTGCCTTCCAGCATCCGGTGGAAAATGCACTCGAGCCGGCTCTCCTGCCCGCTGAGCTTCCCGCGGCCACCAGCAGGGGGAAGCAGACTCCAGAGCCCAGGAGGCCCGATTGCCTCTCAGCGCATTTCCCTCCTCCCCTGGCAGCTAAGGACTGTGCTGCTCCCCCCAGGCTGAAGCCTCCTCTACCAGAATGCAGAGGCCCCAGTAAGAAGCTCATCTTCAATGAAACCTCTTAGAACTGACGTGCCCGCAAATGCCGCACTTGCACGTGGTCGCTCTTAACGTCTAACTCTACTTCTTGCTGCAACACGTTCTCTGGGCCGGCAGCCTCTGCATTCCTGAACTGGGTCAGACCAGGAGAGAGGATTCCTGGATCCCGGCCCAGTGGCCAGTCCACCCTTGGGTTCTCACCCCACCCCAATTCTTCCAAATACCCTGAGAGCACAGGATGGGAGGGGCAGCTGGGGAAGCCCCAGTGCCCAGGATTCCTGGTTCCTTTCGGGGTGGGAACTGCCCCACCACCACCACTCACAGCTCCTGGGGCCCCTGCCAGTGCTGACTCCTAGGGGGAGCCCAGGGCAGTGACTCAGCAGCAGCTCTTCCTGAACCTTTCCCTGAGAGATTTCCCACCCTAGGTCACCCCTGCCCCCTCAGGGGTTCCTTGGGGACCCCGATGTGGGCTGGGTGGGTGTGTGAATGAGGAGGCCCTTCTCAGCTCATCAACCCAGCTCCCTGAGGCCCCAAGGCTGTGGGCATTTGATACTGGGTGGCATGTTGGGCCGCTGGGGTTTTGGGCAGTGACTGTGTGTGCTTGTATGTGTGTGTAGCTTGCATAATCAAGAGATAGCCAAGAGAAGACCTTGAGGAGGCAAAGCCCAGGCTCTGGGGGCGCCTTCCTTCGCACCCCATCAGAGTCTGGGCAGGGCCACTGCAGGGCCTAGAGGCTCGTTTCTTCAACAACAAACTGCATTTCCCACCATCTTCCCCAGCTCCAGAAATGGAGCTTCATCCTTCCAGCTGCTCAGGCCAAAACCTTGGAGTTGCTCCCACTCTTATGCAATCTGTTAACAAATTCAGTTTACTGTCCCTTCTAAATACATCCAGAATCTGACAGCTCCTCCCCCCACTTTAGGGCCCCCACCCTGGTCTAGGCCCTGGACCGGTGTAGTCACTGCCTCCCTGCCCCCACTCCACATGGTCTGTCCTCCTCAACCCTATTCCCACCTCACTCGAGGTGAAAGCCCAAATCATCCCTGTGGCCCACAAGGCCTCTACAATCACCTCTCTGCCCTTGTCTCACCCCACCCCTCCACATGAGTCTCTGCACTGCTCCTCAAACATGCCAACATGGTCTGCCTCAGGGCCTTTGCACAAGATGTTCCCTCTACCAAGGACTTGCCTCCCCCAGATATCCACCTGGCTCCCTCCTTCACCTCCTTGGAGTTTCTGCTCAACTATCACCTCCTTGGTGAGGCTTTCCCTAACTCCTCTGTTTAAAATGGCACCCCTTGCTTCATCCTCCTTTACTTTTTCCATAACCCTACCACTTTTAAACGTACTGTATGTTTTACTGTATATCTTGTTTTTTGTCTGTCTCCTGCACTCAGATCTCAGCTCCTCCAGGACCTGAACCCTCGTCTTGATCCCTGCTGTAGCGCCTAGAGTAGGGCCTTAGTCATTATCTGTTGAGTCAATACATTAATAACTTCCATGTTCTTGGCATGCCAACACGGGGAATGCTGTGGTGGACAACAAAAGACATGGAGCCTGCCTGCCACTGTCTGGTGGGGGGACAGTCATATAGCCAGCTGATTACAAAGCAGAGTTTTCAGTGCTGAGAGTGGAAGCACAAAGAGTACAGAGGAGGTGCTGGGCCCAGCCTGGGGGACGGGGTGCAATCAGGGAAGTCTTCTGGAGGAGGTGAGGTCATGCAGGGCCCTGTCAGCCACAGTGAGAAGTTTGGATTTAAGCAAGACTGGAAGATTTTGGAGGGCTTTCTTTTTTAGCCAGGTTTATTGAGGTATAACTCGCATAGAGTAAAATTCACCTTTTCTACAGTTTTATGAGCTTTGACAGATGAATCCTATTAAGTAAACACTACCTTGGAGGGCTTTAGTCAGGGGGATGAGGTCCTGTGCACTGGGCCATGCACATAGCATAGGGGGCAACCATGGAAGCAGGGAGCCAGCGGGGAGATCTGGGTGGTTGGCCAGGGGAGAGGAAATTGACCTGGATTAGGGCAGGAGCCTGAGGGACATGTGGGAGTGGAGAGCTTCAAGACATGGATCTGACAGGTCTCTGGCATGGACCAGGTGTGTGTAGGAACCACAGAGGGTGGGGCCCAGTTGGGGCATGCTGAATCTGAGGTACTTGGGGGATACCCAGGAGGAGATGTTTTTGGAGGGGGTCGTCAGTATCCAGCGATCAAAGCTATGGGAGTGAGGGCAATCGGAGACGGTGGAGCAGTGAGCCCCAGGGAGCACAGCATTTGAGTGGGGGAAGCTGTTCCACAAAGAAGACTGAGAAGGGTGGCACCAGGCCGATGTGGCATCTTGAGGCCAAGGAGGAAGTGGGCAGAAGTGACAGATGCTATGTAGAAGTTGAGGACAGCAGCAAACGAGAAAGTCCGCCTGACTCGGCTGGTTGGTGTCAATGGTGTGATCTTGCCACGTGGGAAGTAAATGGAGGGAAGGAAACAAAGGTGGTGCGTCCAGTGCAGCACTGTCCAACACAAATAGATTGTGAACCTCAAATGTGAGCTACATGTGTAATTTAAAAATTTTTAGTAGCCACATTAAAGAGAAAAATGCAAAAAAACAGGTGACATTGATGTTAATAAAGTATTTGATTTAGCCCAATATATTCAAAAGAATATCAACATGGAATCAAACATATGTACACGTAACAAATACATGGAAGCAAATATGTCATAAAAATGATTACTGAGATAATTTACATTCTTTTTTCTTCTTTTATGCTAAGTCTTCGATACCTGGTGTGGGCTTTTTCCTTACAATGCATCTCAATTTGGACGAGCTGCACTTCAGATGCTCTGTAGCCACATTGGCCAACGCAGGTCTAGACGAGACCAAACCTTGTCCTCGCCTGACTCACCTCACTCACCTTGCCCTCATTCCAGTCCTGTAGGATTCTGTCTTTACTTAAAATTTGCATAGTTTGTTCATCATGGATTTTTTTATTTGCGTTAATTTGAGTTTTTAAAACATTGCGTTAAAATATTTAATCTTCCACACAAAAACTGGTACATGAGTGTTCATAGCAGCATTATTCATAGGAGCTAAAAAGTGGGAACAACGGATGAATGGATAAATAAACGTGCATCCATGCAATGGAATATTACTGAGTCGTGAAGAGAAATGAAGTTCTGATACACGTGCTACAACATGGATGAACCTTGAAAACATTATGCTCAGTGAAAGGAATCAGTCATAAAGAGCCATATGTTGTATGTGCCCATTTACATAAAAACAAAACCAAACCCATTGCCATTGAGTCGACTCCGACTCAAAGTGACTCGCAGCGACTCACAGGACAGCGTAGAACTGCCCCATAGACTTTCCAAGGAGTGCCTGGTGGATTCAAACTGCTGACCTTTTAGTTAGCAGCCATAGCACTTAACCACTATGCCACCAGGGTTTCCACCATTTATACATAGAGATTTAAAAAAAAAAAAAAAGTAGATTAGTGGTTGCTAGGAATTGAGAGGTTGGGGCCAATAAGGAGTGGCTGATAATGGGTACCAAGCTTCTTTTGGGGATGACGAAAATGTTCTAAAATTGACTCTACTAAAAACCATTGAATTGTACACTCTAAATTTGTGAATTATATGGTATGTGCATTACATCTCAATGAAGCTGCTATGAAAAGATATTGAATCTTTATTATCCCTTTTGGTGCTCCCTTAAATTTTGCATCCCAGGGGAGTGCCTCCCTCTCCTCCCCATAGTCCAGGCTCTGCTGTCCCTCCCACACCAAGCTCAAGAGGAACAGTTAAGGTGGGGAGAGAGGCCCAGCATAGGCAGGGAGGGGCAGCCTGGGCAGGAGGCGTGGTGGGCACGGTCAGATGTGCCCCAAACATCCTCTCTTCCTGCCAGAAGTCATGGGCTTCCCTGAGGTGCCCATCTCCTGTGGTGGTGGTGGGGCATGTTTCTTCCGGGGGTTTCTCTGAAGCCTGATTCTTAGCGCCCTGCCTGCCCGCCCTACCATATAGCATGACTCAATTTGCCTGCTCTGTGCATGGGCCCTGTGTGTGTGACCCTCCACTGTCTGGGGGACTCAGGGTGGCGGTGTCTGGTAGCCCCCTTCCCCGGGCTGCCGGGCTGCCCATGAAGACTTTTCAAAGCCATGGCGGAAGCAGGCTGGCGCCTCCCTGGCCCAGACCAGGCTCCTGGGGGACAGCCCAGCTGGCCTTGGCCCCACAGCCCACCCCCAGAGAGGGCCTAGGGGCTGGGGGGTATTTTCTCAAAGAGCCTTTGTAGGAGCGGCTGGTGGGGGGGCTACGGGGGGGGACCCCGCCCTGCATGACTCAAGCCTCATTGCTGGGCTGTGACTCACGCCCAGGCCCCCTCCCGCCAGCCGTCCGCAGCAGGTGCTGCCAGTGACAGCATGGGATGTGGCCTCCGCAGCCACGTCCACGCCACCCACTAGGGGCGCCCACCCTGCACGACCCTTGCTTCTTGCCATCCAGGGCCCGGATCACAGAGAAAATGCCCTCAACCCTCACCCCCTCCCATGGGACAGGCCACTATACTGAGATGGCCAAGCTTGTCCTATTGATTCATCGAACCCTCAAATCACTTCAATGGAGGGTACTACTGCCACCTCCTTTTTTACAGATGGGGAAACTGAGGCTCGGTAAGGTTATGGGTTAATCCAAGGACCCAGGGGATTGAAACCAAGGGACACACCGAGCCTGCTGCCCCGTAGTGTAACTGGGTAGTAACCCGAGTTGGCCTGTGCACCAGTGGTGCGGTTACTGCAGCCTACGCCGTCACCCTTGTTGTCCTGATGCGCAGACTGAGGCTCCGAGCCCTTAATTAAGTGGCAGACCCAAAGTGAGGGGCTGGGTGGGATTCGAACAGATGCGAGAGCCAGCTTGCCGCTTCCCCACTGGCCCGAGGCGTCCCCCGCCGCCGGGCCCCTCCA
>NW_004444194.1:933691-939896 GCF_000243295.1 Trichechus manatus latirostris
GCCCGTCCGCATCACGCAGCTCTGAGTCACCGCGCGCGGCCGGCCACGCCTCCCGCCTCCAACAAACAGCGCGTTGCCAGGCAGCCGCCGCCGCCTCCCGCCCCGCCTGCCTCGCCCGCGCGTACCCGGGTTCCAGCCTCCCGCCGAGGTGGAAGCTGCGAGGGGATCCGATACCCATTGGCCCAGATTAGCGACTTAGATCAGGCCTGCAGACCTGGTGGGCGCAGAATTGAGGGCAACGGAGACACCTGTGGTCCACTGGGGGTGGGGGCAGAGAGTGCCTTTCTGACCAGTCCAGACCCACCCCTGGGTCCCCGGAGGCGGGTGCCAGGGTCGGAGGGTGGCACTGACCCACCTCTGCCCTGCTCTAAACTCCCTGTGGGGTGAGAGAGACCCTGAGAGCTGAGCTGGAGCTGCGGCCAAGGAGTCAAAGCCATTTTCCCAGAAGGATGTGGGGAGCTGTCCTAGGCGTTCAGGAGAGCTTTGGTGGGGACTTTTGGCTTTTTACCCTCTCTGTCCCCCATTAAAGTCGCTAGTACTTAATGAGTGCTAGTACTTAATGAGTGCATTCTGGGTTCCAAGTCCTGGTCTATGTACTTTACGTTATCAACTAATTTAATCTTCACTATCACCATCTGAGGTTGTACTGGTATGATTGCATTTTGTAGATGAGGAAACTGAGTCACAGAGAGGCACGACAGGTACCAGAGGAGGCGCGCTTCTCTTCGTGGCCCAGGGCTCCAGCTGCGAGCATGCGTGTGGGAGTCTTGAGCTTATGACCTGAGTGCCAAGTACACATGGAAGTGTGTGTGGTGGGGGCCTGGTGGGCTCTGTGGGGGCTGCCCACACAGATGGCTGAAGGCTGTGTTCTCCTCCAGGGGCTGTGCCTGCCCCCTCCCTAATGGCCATGGCATTTGAAGGCAGGGAAAGGGCTGGCCAGGAGCCAGCATCAGATCACTTCACTCTGGGCTCCCTAGCACCCCATAATAGTCACCACTGAGCTGCCCACAGGGCTCTGAAGGGGGTTGCCTGAGGGGCTGCACAGAGCCCTGTCCCTCCGCAGCTGCTCTGGAAGGGACCACCTTTTGGGTCATTCAGGCATTTAATGAATGCTCATTGTGCTTCTTCCAGGTGCCAGGGCTGAGCAGTAGGGACACAGCGGTAACCAAGGCAGGCCCGGGGCGCCTGGTTGGATAGGGGAGTATAGCCTCACTGGAGAGCCTCAAGCCCAGGGGCCATGGTGGGGTAGGGAGATGAGGAAGGCATCCAGGGGAGGTGATGTCCTGGGACCTGAAGGGTGATCAGGAGTTGGTAGGTGAGGAGAGGTGGGGGAGGGGGGGTCTGACAAGCAAGGACTTTCGGGTGGCCGAGGAGGCTAGGATTCATAGGGGAATGGTTCACGGTGTTGGTGGGGGCCGCAAGGTTGAATTTAAGGTTTAAAAAACTCTCTCTGGAGAAGGGAGGGGAGGAGGGTGGCCAGGAAGGCGGCTGTGGGAGTGTTTTTAGGCCAGAGATGATGATGGCTTGAGGATAGGGTTGCATGATCTAGCAAATAAAAATGCAGGACACCCAGTTAAATTTGGATTTTCAGGGGCAGACCAAGTAATTTTTAGGACAAGTATGTCCCAAATATTGCATGGGACATACTTATACTAAAAATCATTTGTGTTGTTTATCTGAAAATCACATTTAATTAGGTGTCCTGTATTTTTATCTGCCAACAGCTTGGGAATGGAGAACCATTGATAGCTAATACTCATTAAGTGCTGCGCCACCACTTGCTAGGTGCTCTCCCCTTTGAAGCGTGCCCTACTACATTACACCTATTTTCCGGATGAGGAAACCGAGGCCCAGACTGGTTGTGTAACTTGCCTATGCAGTTGGTAAGTGACTGAACTCCTAGTCCAATCCAGGCATCTTGGTTACAGTTGGACAGTGGTTACACCCCACCACGGGGTGAGAGGTAAGTGCGGTTCCCCGGTTCCTGGTGACTCAAGTAAGGGCCTTCTTAAGGCAATAGACTCCCAGTCCCGTCGCAGAGCCTGGCTCTGTGCCACCCCCGTTCGCCTCCTCCCAGGACATCGCGGCGGTGGGAGGGACGGGAGTCGGCCTTGGGGGCCTCCTCTCCGCGGGCTGAGGCTCGGCCTCGCCTCCTCCGGCTGGAGGATCCGCCGTCTGCGCCCGCCGGCAGGGGGAGGGGGCTGGTTATTTTTACCTCTCTCCCGGCAGCCGGGGCGGCAGGAAGTGAGCGCTCGGCCCGCCAGATGTGGGGAGCCAGGCAGCTGGGAGCAGCCACAGCTGGACTGGCGGGCAGCCGGCAGGGGGGGCGGGGTGTGCGGAGGGTAGAGCTCCGGCCTCGGGTCCCTCTTTGTTCCCGCCGCCTCGACCCCCCTAAATCCCCTAAGCCGCGGTCATCTCGGTGGTGACCTCGCTGTCCCCCATCTGTGCATCAGTCTCTGCGGTTCACGAGGGACTCTCGGGTCCCAGGCGAGGAGGGGGACCCTGCCCCTCGCCCGGGGACCCTGGGTCCCAGCAGATTTGGGGTGGGAGGGGGAGACGGCCTCTCGTCGGCCCCGCCTGCCACAGCCATTGTTTATCCGTCGGCTGCCTCCTAGGAAACTTAACCCGCCCGCGGTAATTTTATTTGGGAACTTCCGCCGGTTGCCACAGCAACCCCCAGTGACGTCAGAAGGGCTGGGGCCCGAAATCCCCGGGAAAAGGGGTTAGGGGGAGACCCTCGGGAGGGCCCTTCGTTAACCCTGCGGTGCCGGCCCAGTCTAGAGGGAGAGGGCAGCCAGGTGTGGCACCTCTTGGGCGCCCTCCACCCTGGCCCCGTGCCAAGCCAGGGTGGCAGGCCAGGCTGTGAGGTCATCGGTCCTGGGTGGGTGGGGAGTCAGTCCCAGGGTAGGGGCTGAGCCAGGCCTGGGGGCTATCCCTGTCTGACTCACCCCACCGTGCCCATGAACAACACCGGGACCCTTCCCTGGGTACTCAGGCATCTGGCTGGGGGTCCCACGGATCCTTTGGACCCCTCTGCCCCCTAAACCATGGATGTGTAGGCAACATCTTTCCTGGCGCTCCAGATGCTGGGCTGGGAAGGTTGAATGGAGCAGTGAGCGGAGGGGAGCTGGGGTCAGCATGTAATGTCCTTCCCTGGATGTGAGGAGTGGCTGGGGCCCTGGTGAAGGGGGGCAGGTGGTGGGATCCCTGCTCAGTTTATAACACAGTCAGTCGCCAGGGTGACGGGAGGCAGGGGCCCTGACTGGCATGGAGGAGTGCAGTCACTCTAACCACAGTGACGTGGGACTTCCTCGGCAAGGCCTGTTTGATGTCTCTGTGTGCAGCGTTGCCATGGGGCCCGGCAGGCGGCCCTGCGTGCCAGCCGGGGTGACCTGCGGGGCAGCTGGGCCTGTCAAGGTCTTCTGCCCCAGCCTCTGCCAGGGCCTTCCCGGCTGTGTGTACCTGTGTGTACCTGTGTGTACATGCTTAACCAGGTCTACCCTGGCCCAGGGCCAGGACATGACACATCTCAGAGTCTCATAGTAAGTGAAACCTCCACGTTTTCAGTTCCATTTTACAGCTAAGGAAACTGAGGCTCAGAGAGGTACAATCATATGGCCTAGATCATCCATCTAGAAAGTTGGGGAGTAAGGATTTGAAACTCCTTCTTCTTCCACTCCATCTCTCCCCCACTCCATTACAGTGGCCTCCTTGCTTTTTCTCAAATACCCGAAGCACACTCCCACCTCAAGGCCTTTGCGCCGGCTATTCCCTCCACCTGGAACACTCTTCCCCAGATACTGGCAAAGCTCCTCTCTCACCTCCACCAAGTCTTTGTTCAAATGTCACCTCCCCCTCCTGGAGGCCTTTGCTGACCCAGCCCCCCACTCCCAATCCCCTTTACCCTCAGCTAGTTTTTCTCTTAGCACATACCACCCAACACACTATATATTTTTATACCTATTCGTCTGTTCATTGTGTGGGTTTCCCCCATACATGTCAGCTTCATGATGGCGGAGACCTTCTGTCTTGTTCTCTTCTGTGCCCCAGTGCCCAGAACAGCACCTGGCATACAACAGATGCTCAGTGAATGTTTGTAGAATCAACGAATGTGTGTGTGTGTGTGTATGTGCCTGGTGCCACTTGACCACTTGACCTCCCCCAGCCTTCCCTCTCCCCACCTGTCTGACAAAGGGTCAGGTGGTCACTTTAGTGAGCTTGCATCTCTGTTGGCTGCTGCCCCTGGGTCAAGTGGCCAGCTCATTACTGAGGCCTATGCGGGCAGATGTTGGGGGACCCAGAGGGAGAGCTAGGGCTCCTGGAAGACCCTCCGTGATTGGGCTGAGGGATGCTAAGTGAGGTGGGGTGGTCCGAGGCACGTGCAAGAGAGCAGGGAAGGGCAGGTATCCCCAGAGGCCAGCACAGAG
The DNA here is from genome assembly GCF_000243295.1 of Trichechus manatus latirostris. NCBI lineage: Eukaryota > Metazoa > Chordata > Mammalia > Sirenia > Trichechidae > Trichechus > Trichechus manatus. Next base: position 938,119 of record NW_004444194.1, read on the forward strand.
GAGGAGGCATTACCCCTAAATGTATGCCGGTTGCACAATGCCAGTAGGACAGGTGTCCAATGGAAGGTCTTAGTCTGGGGTGTGAGGGGAGTGAGCCTCCTGGAGGGGCAGAACATATTCCACATGGAGGGGTGCGGTAGAAGGTTGGCACTGTGAGCTGTTTGCTGCTGTAATTTGGTCAGTTTCTGCTTCTGGACAAGCACATTTGTGTCTCACAGGGAGACCCGGAGCCCTGGGATCTCATTCCTCTCAGTGGTTTGTAGCCGCTCTGGGCCCCACCCTGAGTTGGGGAATTCTGTGCCACCCCAAATCATCCCCAGGGCCCCATGGGCGGCTCTGCCCCTCCTGCCCCAACCTGCCAGATCCTGCAGCCTGGGCCAGCCTGCTCCTCGGGCCCCACAGGGAAGAAAGACCAAGGAGCCCCCAGGGATGGGCCCCATGGGATGGTACCCAGGTGTGGCTTCCCCCCACCTCTCCTCAACACCCCCAAGATCCAAGGTGGGAGACTGCTGAGCTGAACTGAGGAAATGGGGGCCCTAGAGGATGTCTGGGGTGCAGGTGACCCAGAGGCATCCAACCAGTCCCTCCAGTCCCCTGCCTGGGCCTGCTGCTGCACCTCCCCCCCCCCGCCCAGCTTTACTCAAAGGGAAGGCCACCTCTTTAATGCTGGGAGGTGGGTGGTGAAGAATCCAACCCCCAGCCCCAAAGATATGACTTCTGAAGTTTTTAGGGGGGTGGGAATAACTGTCCCCCAAAGCAATGCCCACACAGGTCTGGGGAGGGTGTGCCAGGCTCCAGAGCCCTGCCAGGGCATGTATGGGGGTGGTGCTCAGCCCCTGTCCTGTCCTAGAGAGAAAGAAGTGGCGGCTGGGCATGCCTAAGGAGGCTGGCTTGGCTGCAGAGGGCACCCCGCCCCTCCTTTGCTGAGTTTTGTTCCCGGCCCCCCACCTGGGCACTGGGCCAGGCCCCGAGGCAGAGCCCCGTCCTGGGAAACAATGCCTCCGTGTTCCTCCGGTGGAGGGGAGGCTGGAAGATGAGGCGGGAGAGACACGCACACAGGGAAGGAGGGAGGGATCAGGGAGGGCCTCTCTCCCGGGGATACTTAAGGAGCTGGGGAGTTTCCCAGAGGCCCTGGGGAGGAGGATGCCGGGAAGTCTAGAGTGGGGGAAGGGGACCCAGGCAGAGGGACCACCTGGGCTGGGGTCAGGAAGTCTCTCCAATGACAGCAGGAGAGGATTTGGTGGGATAAAAAGAGGGACTTTCGAAGGCCGTAGAAAGGCACTCTGCAACTGGAGGAAGTGGGGGTTCCTGTTTGGTAGGATCCCAGAATACCCAGGCCCATGCCCTCCCAGAGGGGCCCCAGTGGCTGGATGCCCTGGGACCAAGCTGTCGCATACCCCCTAGCCACACTCCTACCCACGGCCTCCCGTGTTGCTCCTTCTCGCACAGGGGCAGTATTCAGGACCAAGAAGGGTCCCAGGGGTGGGGATGGGGGTTAAGACCCCTGCTCCCATCATACTCCCGCAGGGAGAGGTTAGGCTTAAAATGGGCTGGGACCCAAGTTCTGGACCCAAAGCAGGAAATTAGGTCGGGTTTGAGTCCTGGGCAGATCCGAGATAAGAAGGGAGAAAGTTGGGCGTGAGTTGGGGACTGGACAGAGTTGGGTGACATGACAGAGTTGGGGGACAGGAGAGAGAAAGTGAGGGCGGGCTGGCTCGGGGCACATGACGGCGCGCCAGCCCCGCCCCGCCCCCCGCCCGGCCCCGGGGGTGGGGGGG
>NW_004444194.1:940050-943101 GCF_000243295.1 Trichechus manatus latirostris
GGCGGGAGCGGCGGCGCAACTTCTCAGGCGGACTTGTGGGCGGAGTGGGGTGCGCCCGCCAGGGCCCCAGCCCTCTGTCGGGGCTGGAGGGGGGACACGCGCCCGGCTCTCAGCCGGGAGGGTGAGGGGCGCCGGGCGCGGGGCCGGTTGCATTTGGTGGCGGCGGCAGAGTCCCGGGGCGCCCCCTAAGGACCGGGGGCAGGGCGGCCCAGCCTCTGCTCCCGCCCAAGAGGCCTGCCGCGACCCGCACCCAGGTCCCCCGGGAGACCCATGAGAACAGGGTGGGGAGGGCGGGTCTCAACGCGCCTGGGGTGCTTCAGGGTGGGCAGGAGTTGGCGGCAGAATCGCAGGGCTTGTGCCGGGCTTAGGGTGGGGTGGGATGGATATGCTTGTGCCTGTGACCCGGGAGGTGCCTGCCTGGCCTAGGGTGGGGGTGGGGCAGGAAGAGTGAGTTAGGGTCCCTGGAGCCCCCAGGCTCGGACAGCGCCAGAGTCCTGTGGATGCAAGGGCAGGGTTCAAGCTCTTGACCTGTTGGACTGTGAGTGCCGGGAAGGCCTCCCAGCAGAGGGCCTGGTGGCACCCAGCAGTGCAGTAGGGCTTAGGGGACTTCTCCTTGGGGCCTGGGAGGGAAGGGCTCAGTCAAGTTTGCATTGGGAGGCGGGCCAAGTTTGAGAGATTCCTGGAGGGCTGTCTCCCCAGCTCTGTGCAGCTCTGGATCCCCATGTCCTTGAGCTGCAGGAGGAGAGGGGAAGGGCCCAGACTGAACCTGGCCCTCTATCCTAGCCCCAGACTGACCTTTGACTCCAGCAGCAGACTTGACCGCTACCAAAGCCCACAGCCCTAGCGCTGACCTTCCTTCTCAGACCAGCTCCTGCCAGGCCCCAGACCCAGCAGATGGCTCCCTGTCACCTCTCCTTCCATGCCCCACCCCCAGCCTGCTGATGAGGTGGTGCATAAGGGTGATGCTGGGTGCTGTCAGACCCTTGGGATGAGGGGTGTCCCCTGGCAGCCTTGCCCATGCCAGCTCAAGCTGGAGGGCAGTACCCAACAGGTGCCCGGCTGAAAGGCGAGGTGATGTGGGACACACCCTGTCCACTCGCCCACGCACCCTGCTGAGGCCAGCCCAGGCGCATGTGTTCACACGCTGCATCTTGGGAAGACATGGGCCCTGGGGCCTGCTGCCAGCGCTGCCTGGGTGCCCAGGGGCACCCATTGCCCTCTGCCCTTGCTGGGTGTCCTCTGGGAGCTTCCTCAAGACCCCAGTTGGCAGGCCTGGTCTTTGGGACTAGAGGGGGCCCTAAAATAGCTGTTTGGCCAGCTCGGCCCTGGCATGCAGAGCACATGCGTGACAGGGCGTGTCCAGGGGGCTCAGTGCTGGGCCTGTCTGTGCCGGCCCAGCGGCCTCTGAGTCTACAAAGACCCTTACTGGAGAAAGACAGAGCAGACGCAGATGCAGACGCGGACGCTCCAGGGGTCCTCCCAGGGACCCCCGCGCCCACCCCCCGCCTGTCGCAAGTGGAGGCCAGATGTTGTGCGCAGGCTGCAGCTGCAGGGCAGGCCCCATCGCTTCTGCGGTCCCAGGGTAACTGGCTTTGTGGGGACAGTGGGGCGACCTGTTCGCCATGGGCCCAGGTGGCACTTTGACACACCTTGGGTGTTTTCAGACCCTTCCTGGCTTATTTTGCCCTTCACTTTGGGACGCTGAGTGGAGGTCTGCTCGCCATAGACAATGCCGCAAGGAACCCTGGGTGGCCTTGAGAAAGCTTTCCTGCTCTCTGGGTTCACTAGCCAGCCCTGCCCCACTTAGGGTTTGCTTTATCTTGGGTTCAGGCCTGCTCTTCCAGACCTACTGCATGACCTTGAGCTGGTTCTGACTCTCCCTGGGCCTCAGTTTCCCCATCTGCAAATGGGGAGCATTAGGAAAGTGAGCTGAAGGAAAGGTGCTTCCCTCTCCCTGCCCCAGGCCCTCCCCTTTAGGTCCCTTTTGGGGCACTCTGGCCCCCTTCCCTCCTGCTGCAGGGTGTCTAGGGTGGACACGAAGGTGTATCTGGGTCAGGGTCTGCCTTCAGGGCTTGTCGCCAGTGAAGGATGTGTGCACAGGGGCAGGAGGCATGGATGTGTGGGATCCTTGGGGAGAGGAGAAGGACGCCGCCATGCTGGGCATGGCTGAGTCACGCTCCAGCGGTGCCTTGCCCCAGGGTGCTGGAGCTGGCACCACCCTGGGTGTGGTCACTGAGCTGTGGCCCTGGGCACAGTGGGTCTGGGTGGTCTGGGGTGCAGGGCGTGGGTGGTGAGAGACCAGGGAACTGACTTCTGAGATGCTACCACCATGGCCTCCCCTGCTCCTGGGTCCAGCCATCACTGTCCAGGGCTGTGGTTGCCCGCACTGAGAATGCCCCGGGAGCCAGAGACCCTAAGCCTTGGTGACTGTCAGGGTGCTGATGGAGGGGTACGGGGCCCAGAAGTCAGTCTAGCTGAGACTGCTCTCAAGGCCAGTGGCCCAAAAAGGCCAGGACACGGCCGGGGACATGGACTTATATGGGGAGATGGCAGAGGTGGACATGGAGGTGGGGGTGCATCCCTCAGTTAAGGGCTCACAGCATGAATGTTGAGGGCATCTGGGAATTTTGTGGCTGGTTTGGGGGGACTAGAGTCTAAGCCAAGGCCTGGGATGTGGTATGTCTGGGCCCAATGGGGGCTGAGAGGTGTCTTTCATGGTTCCCCTATTTATAACAAGTGATTCAGTCCTCACTTACTCACCCCTTCCTGAACACACCCCCCCCCCAGCAATGGGTGGGCAGCGGGGGCCCACCCATTCGCCAGTGCCCTGGCTCCTTCCAGCTGGATGCCGGCTTTGACGGTGCCCGTTGGACGGTTGTTATTGTCACTGCGTTGGGATTAGGGTAGAAGTGGGGGGCTGGCAGCGCTTGGCCGGGCAGCCCAGGTTGGCAGCTGGCTTGGGGCCCAGCCCACGGAGCTTCTGCTGAGAGTCTGGGCCCATTAGGCAAAGCGTTAGTGACAGGCAGGAGGGCGGGCAGCCGCGGCGGCGGC
>NW_004444194.1:943201-1028486 GCF_000243295.1 Trichechus manatus latirostris
GCGGCGGTGGCGACGAGCAGGGCGGGGCCTGCAGCCCTTGGTATTTTCCGATCCCAGCTGCTCTGTGAGGGTGGAAAGTATTTGGGGACCCGGCTTGGGGGCGGTAGTGGTGGCGCCCCCGGCGGAAGTTGCCCTGATTCATTCTTGGAGCACGGGGTGGGGGTGGGGGGCAACACTACACGTGCCCACGTATGTCTCACACGCACACGCCCTGTCTGCAGAGTTAGATATATCCACACACATACATGCATGGGCTGGCCGGGGTGTCCTGGAGCTCCCTGACTCCAGGGTCTGCCCTTCCCCCCTTGCCTCCTAGATGCCAGAGGCTTGGCATTCCCTGAACACCTTTCCCATGAGCCTTCTAGGCACACCATGGGTAAGGGGGATCCAGCTCTGGACACCTGCGTGGCACTGCACCTCCATTCAAGACCTGGCCTTTTGTGCCTGTGGGGACGGGGAGTGGCCTTAGTCCCAGCTCTGGGCTCTGTGCAGGGGAAACCCCACAGGAAATGGGCCTGGCCAAATGGCCGCCCTTCCCGTTCTCGTCCCTGGGACATGAATGTGCTGTCTCACTTCCGGAGGAGCCCAGAGAGACTGGCCTCCCTTTGGGGCCTCGCCTGCCCCGGCTGGTGCCCCAGACTCTGCAGGGACAGGGCCTAGCCCGGCTGGACTGGAACCTGATGGGAAAGAGGGTGGCCAGTGTCTCTCTGTGTGTATGTTTGTGCGTGGGGGAAGCAGGACATTTCTTCCTGCCTGCCTGGATGCTGGGATCCTACCTGTGACACATCACCCTGCTTGGTGTCTGCCTGGCCCTGTCCTAGGTACACGTATTACTCATGGGGTCTCATGAGGTTTTTGTTGCAACATATGAAGTAGATTATCCCTGTTTTGCAGATGGGGAAACTGAGGCCCAGAGAAGTTGAGTAACTTAACCAGAGTCACCCAGCTAGGAAGCTCCAGAGCCAGGGCTCAAACCCAGGCAGGCTGGCTCCAGACCTGGGGTCTCCCGACCACAGAACTCTCCTAGTAAGAGGCTCTGGTTACTGAATGCTTAGGGCCTGTGTTCAGAAGGGCCTTGCGCATGGTGTAATGCTCTGCTGTTGTAATCTTGAAGTTCTTAATGATTTAATGACATGGGGCCCGGCAAACTCTGTAGCTGGTCCTGGTGCTGGGCACTTGCTGAGAACTTTACATACACACTGTTGATGAAACATGCCTGTGCTACGCAGTAGAAGCTCTTGGCTCCATTTTATGGATCGGGATACTGAGGCTTGGAGGGCATAGCGGAAGCGCCAAGCTGGGATTTGAATCTCAGGCTGAGTGGAGAGGCCTGCATCTTCCAGCCTGGGTCTGAAGCTCTGCAGTGTGTGTGCCCAGGGACACAGCTGGGCACTCTCTGGTGGTGCCTGCTCTACTGGGATGTGGGGGAGTCTGGGCAGGGCCAGGAGCAGGCTTGGCTGCTGGAGCCGGGGACACAGGGGGCGGGGGCCGGTGGTTTCCTCCTGCCCTTCAGGCTCGGAAGTGGCGCCAGCTGGGGTGAGATCACTTCCTCACCCGCCTGCCCGCCACCCCCTCAGCTTCCTCTCGCCCTGGCCCCATTTGGCCTGACCAGGGCAAAGGGGTGGGGGGGACAGGCCACGCGGGGGGGCGGGTTGCTGCTGGCTCTGGAAGTTCCTGAAGGCTCCTTGGCCTAAAAGGACCTCTTGGGGCCTGGGACCACGGTACAGCCAGAGGTCAGCCTCCTGGTCTGGTTCTCCCTCCCATGGCTGCTGCACAGCGGGAAGGGGCTTCGCTGCAAGGCCTCAGAGGTGGCAGGCCAGGACCTGGAGGGAAGGGGGCTCCAAATCTCATCATCTCCTTTCCTCTCTCTCTCCCCTCCAGGTGCCAGCTGCCGGCCCCGTCGGTGCCCCCACCCTGTGCCATGGCCGGCGGGGGTTCCTGGGGATGGGATTTGCTGCCTGTCACAAATCACATTGCCAGGGATTTCCAACCGACCCTGGGCCCTGCCTCGGGGCCACCACCGCTGCCACCACTGAGATGCTGCCCGTGGAAGGGGTGGCAGGGAGGCTCCCGCCTGCGCCTGGCCTGAGGAGCAGGGCTTAGCTGCTTGTGAGCAGGGTCCACACCAAGTCATGTTCACAGTGGCTAAGTTCCGCCCCCCGGGCCCCCGCCTCCTTCGGCCCTGCCTCCCTCCCCTCAGCTACCGGGCCTCCCCGGGCTCCCCCGGGCTCTGCCTCCCGTGCCTACTGAGCTGAAACACAGTTGATTTGTGCAGACTGGCTCAGTTCAGCAGGAACAGGAGTCGCGCCCCCTCGGAGCCCGTGGCCCCACCGTCCCTGGGTGGGCCGATGCCTGGGGGAGAGACTTGGACCCAGACCTGTGTCCAGAGGAGGGACTTGGGGAGGGATGGGGCCTGCGATGGGGTGGGTAGGACTGGCTGGGCCCAGCTGTCTGCTGCAGGTCCCCTCCCCCCAGTCTGCACTTGAGGACCCCCCACGTGGCCTCACATCAGGCTGGGCTGTGCTTCTAGGTGGCCCTTCCATGAAGAAGGGAAGCCAGCTGTGTCCCCAGCCTGGATAACCCCCAGGCCTGGAGCCTCAGCCCCTCCTTTCCCTAGCCTGGCAAGGGCACAGGCCAGGCTGGGCCTGCACCTCCCGCTGCCAGTTACCCAACAGGAAGCTGTGTTGGGCCCCCAGACCGTTAAATGCCAACTCCAGGTTTCCGGAACCAGGCAGGCCTGACCTAAGCGTGCCTGGCCCCTTCTCCCTGGGCCCTGCAGCTTCCTAACTTGGGGGGAGGAGCGGCAACCCCCTCCTCTGGAACATGGACAGGAACAAGGCTCCTGTGGGCACAGAAAGGACACTAGCAGGCCTGCTCAGTCCTGGGGCCCGGAATGGCCACCCTCCCCTCCTCGGGTGGTCCCAGGGCATGGAAACAAGCGGAGACTGCCTGATTCCAAGATGAGCTGGGGTGGGGCTGCAGAGGCAGATAGGGAGGCTAATGTGGCTGACGCCCCCTGCCCTCCAGGCCTTCAGGGCTGGCCAGGCAGCCCCTTTCCCAGCAGGTGGTGACAGAAGCTTGGGGAGGAGGGAAGGGCAGTTTGTGCTGTGTGTTGCCTGTTGTCCAATAAAAGTTGCCCCAGCTTCATTTCTGAGGGCAGGTCTTGTTTTGTGATTCATTCCATCCCTTCCGAGGGAGTTCTGGCTTTTTGAGTGGGTAGGGTGGATCAGCCGGCAGCTGGGACTCCTAGTCCCACAGGATCCCCATCGCCCCGCCTGCTCTGGGAGAGGCGGCAATTTAGTTACATGGACGGAGGGGGTACCCTGGGCTTGGAAGGGTATCCTTGAGGGGCATCTGGGGTTGGGGGGTGACCCTGAGAGAGACCCTGGACCCAAGGGACTGACATTCAGGGCCAGTGGGGCCTGAGACAGGGTGATAGAGAGCTGTTCTGGGGTAACAATGAGCCCAATGGCCCAGGACCAATGGAACCTCAGCGGGACCGTTGAGGGAGGTCTCATCTGAGTTGGTAATGGGGGTGACCCTGAGGGAAACCCTGGGCCTGAGAGGTGACACTCGGGGATAACCAGGGCAGAAGTGTAGCCCATGCTGGAGCTAATGACCTTTGGGGTAGACTGGGACATAAGGGATAACTCTGAGGAGGCCTAAAAGGATGCTGGAGGGGAACCTGGGCTTGACGGGTATGTGTCACATTAGGGAAACCCCAGGCCCAAGTAGGAACATTTGGAAAGACTGACACCTGAGGGACGCCCCAGCCCGAGGGGTACATTTGAGGGTGACTGGGAGCCGAGGGAGGACAACTGGGGATGACTGTCATCCGAGGGGGGGTAGACGCTGCAGCGATGCCGGCGCTGAGCATTCAGCCTGCCACCCCCGCCCTCTGCGGCCTCCAATCTGCCCCAGGAAGCGCGCCGGCCAGGCCCAGGCCCGCGCGCACATACCTGCGAAACGCGGAGGGCGGGGACGCCTCCAATTGGGCCCTTGGAGCGGATGGCGGCGCCACGAGCCAATCGCTGTGCGCAGCGCTGCCACCACCCCGCCCCCGGCTGCGTGCCCCGCCTCGGCGCCCTCTGTCGGCAGGCCCTGCCCAGTCTCGCTCTAAGCCCCGCCCTTCCGAAATCCTCTGTCCTTCCCTGCCCGGGCGCTGACTGTGACCTAGACTCAGGCCTCTGCCACGAGTACCCCTATTTGTCCGTCAGCAGGAAGGTCTCGAGGGAACTGCTTCTCGGGGAGTCGGGGAAGGAAAGCAATCAAAGACGTTCCCGCCGTCCCCCAGACCTCTCATCCTATTTGGGGGCTGGCAGTCTTCTCTGCGGTGCAAGCGCCCCCGACCCGCCGACCCACGCTGACCACACCCTCCCCCGTGCGCTGCTGTCTTGACCACGCCTGCCCCCCTGACCCCGTCCAGGCTGGAGCCCCGCCCACCATGGCCTAGTCTAAGCCTGGTGTCCCCTTCTTCCGGCGGGGTGTCTGGCTGACACAGCTGCCCGTTGAGGTTGTTCTGCGACGACCCAGCTCCCTCGTCCGTTCAGCCCTCCATCAGTGCGCACTGTGGTGAAACGACCCGTCCCTGGGGCTGCTTGACCCTCTGGAACCCTGGGAAGCTAAGCACCTAGCGCCTGAAGCAGTTCCCGTGCTCCGCACCTTGGAGACCATACCCCTAATGGCGTGTGTCTGGAGCCAGGGCACCCCCGAGTGGCCATTCCCAGCGGTGCAGGGGCCACGCAGCCTGGGGTGGGCAGCATGGTATTAAGTCTAGTTCCACCACTTCCTAGCTGGGTGCCATTTTTGGAAACTTTTGAGCCTCAATTTTCCCATCTGTAAAATGGAAATAATGATCAAACCTCACAAGGTTGCTGTAATGACTAAACGACACAGGGAAATCGCTTATACCTGTTTGCCATTTTGGCTGTTGGATAAAACCAGCAGTCGCTCTCATTCCACCCCTTGCTTGAAGCTGTGCCCAGAAAGGAGGCCAGAGATTTTCTGTAGAGGAAACGGAACAGGGAGTTCTGGCCCAGGCAGACACACCCCAGCCTCAAAATAAAATTCGAAAGAAAAAACTGTGATCATTCTTTAAAAAAGAAAAAAAGGAAATACAATATGTGGTTCAATAAATAGAAAAAAAATTACAAAACGGTGTCATCTTTTGTCCTTAATATACAAGAGGAGAGGAGGTAGAGGGGGTGACGGGGGGTGGGACGTTCTCCCCTCCTCCTCGGGCTGAGGCTGGGGGGCGAGGAAGGCCAAAGAGAGACAGCAGCTGGAACTTAGGCAGATAGAAAGGCAACTATGAAACGTGGAGAGGGACAGTAAGCTGAAGGGGGTGAGGCAGGAGACAGGAGAGAGAGCTGGATGGACAGCCATTAATAAGGGGGGCCCAGTTCCTGGCTCTCCCAGTTCGGGGGACAGCATTAGCCTCGCTCGTATTCCTGAGTTGTGTGTCCAGTGACTAGCAGGTGGGAGGAAGGGTAGCAATGACTCCAGCCCACCCTGGGACCCTGGTGCTGAAGGGAATGGGGGTTCTGCTGGAAGAGGGGTGTGAGGTATGCGGCTGAGACCTGAGGCCTCTTTAAATCCTTCACTGGGTTTGTGGCATGGTCCCCACTGGGCAGCCTGGGAGGGGGGACGGGGGGGGATGGGCCCTGAGGCAGTGAGGGGAGGGTGCAGAAGGGGATTCTGGATGCCCTAACATAAGTCCCCCATCACCCAGGGTAGGATGTAGGGGGGTCTGCTACATTGCCTTTGACTGCTGTTTCTGGAAAGTCCTGCCTCTCAGCCCCCCTGGAGTCTAAGCCAGGCCTGCAAGTTGCGTTAGGGGAGTTTGCCTGCTGCTTTGGGGGTGCCCAAGTGGGGGTCATACCAGCAGCTGAAGCATACACCCCCTTCCAGGCCTATGGGTGGTGGCTATGGCTTCTGATCCTCATGTCTCACACACTCCTAGGCACGCATGTGGTAGAATTCCACCCCCTTGACCCCCACCTCCAGCTGGGTTTGGGGTGGGTAGTGGGCAAGACCATCTTGCCCCAGCCTGGCTCCTTCCCTGACTTAATACTGAAATGCCACCTGGGCTTCGACTGCCAAGGCCCCCTGTGGAGAGCGGTGCCAGGGGGCAGGGGCAAAGGGGGACCACCCCGGCCCCTCAGCCGAAACGCTCCCGCACCAAAAGCATGAGCTTCTTTTTGCCCTTGTAGGTCTGTTTGAGGTTCTCCAAGAACTGGGAAAACTGAAGGTGCCCGTCAGGCGCCAGCAGGAAGGTCTCACGGGCCTTGCCCAGGAACTCGATGAAGTCGCCGTAGTGCCGCGGGCTGATGTGCGTGAGGCGCGAGTGACTTGTGGTGATGTAGGCCGCCACTGCAGCCTCCAGGAGCTGGCAGAGGGGTGCCCTGTCGGCGCCCAGGGGCTTGGCAGCCCGGCGGGCCCCCAAGGGGCCCAGGCCAGGGGCTGAGAGAGTCCAGCGGCGCAGGATGTCAGAGAGCATGGGGGCGCAGTGGACGCTGCGGATGATGAGTGGCACGATGGCGGAGAGCTCCTGGCGGCCCAGTGAATGGCTGAGCGAGCAGGCCCAGAGCACGTCATTGACGGCCGGGTGGCTGTCCTGGTTGAAGGCGATGCTGAGCTGCGCCAGGGCCAGCGTTGCCAGCTTGTAGGCTCGCAGTGGCAGGCCACGATGCTCCATGTAGCGGGCCACGGTGAAAAGGTGGGTGTGACCCAGGCCACCGGCCGCTGCATCCAGCACGATCTGGTAGGCGGCCTCGAAGGCGGCCTGGTTCTTCTCACACAGGGTGAGGGCGGGCAAGGCACAGTTCTGCGGATCCTTCATGGCGCACTGCAAGGCCAGGGTGCGGGCGCAGGCCCACAGCTCCTCACGCTGTGGCCCGTCCAGTTGCAGCCGCAGCAGTGTGGCATGCGTGGTGCCTGTCACTGCCACGATGGTGGCTGCCTCCACTGGTGTGAATAAAGAGTACCAGTTTTGCATGATGTTCATCAGGGCTTGTGGGCCTGGTAGGAGGTAAGAGGGAGAAACTGGTCAGGAAGAGGAGAAGGCGGGTGTACACATTCATATGGGTTTACCCCGACACCACCGTCTTTGCCAGCAGGAACCGAAGACACCCCCACCTCCACACCATTCTGGACAGAAACTGCATCTTACCTGTCCAAAGGAGTGGGGGGTAGCTGGAAAGGGCCAGACTGGGTTGGAACTAAGGTAGGGGGCTAAGTTTTGCAGACATGCTTCCTCCTCAAACAACTTTAGCCTGGCCAGCCTCCAGACCTTTGTCCATATCAGTTCCCCCTCCTGACACTCCCTCCCAGCCTAGCCCTGGGCAGAGGCTGGAGTCAGGGAAAAAGTTCTGCTTCTCTCTTGCCTGCCTGGCCCTCTCGGTGACACTTGGAGAACCAGAACAGGGAGGTAGGTGGAGGGTCCCAGTGGGGGCTGTGTTGGGTCAAAGAGTATCCCCCCAAAATTCAAAGCCACCTGGAACCTGTGAATGTGACCTTATTTGGAAATAGGGTCTTTGCAGATATAATCAGGCTAAGATTAGGTCATAGTAGATTAGGGTGGGCCCTTAAAAGAGGGAAATTTGGTCACAGACACACAGGGAAGACAGCCATGGGACAATGGAGGCAGAGACTGGAATTATGCTGCTACAAATCAAGGAATGCCAAGGATTGCTGCAATTATCAGAAGCTAGAAGAGGCAAGGTCAGATTCAACTCTAGAGCCTTTGGAGGGAGCATGGCCCTGCTGACACCTTGATCTCAGACTTTTGGCCTCTAGGTTGTGAAAGAATAAGTTTTTGTCATTTAAGCCACCTAGTTTGTGGTACTTTGTTAAGGCAGCCCCAGCATACTCAGAAGGTCTCACCTATCTCTGTGGCACAGGTGACCAGCCAGCGCACCATCTCCCTGCGACGCCAGGTCATGGTGTTTAGGGTCATCCGCATCACCTGTAGGGTGCGGGTGGGGAGAGAAGAGGATCACTCAAAGTCTTGGGTTGGCCAATTGAAGGGGGAGGCCTGGAAGTGAAAGGCTGCTCCAGTGAGCCATACAACCTAGGGTAATGACTTCCCCTCTCTGGGCCTCAGTTTCCTCCTCTGTCAAATGGGGATGAAAATAGTATACCTCATAGGGTTGTTGTGAGAACAAAATGAAACTATGTAGTGAAGCTCTTTGCGCGGCTGCTTGAAAGTGCTCACTTGATGTCAGCAATTACCATTATTGCTATTGTTGGCATTATTTTGAGACCCCATGGATCCTACCCTGGTCAACAAACCAATCTGGCCCTTCTCTCTGGAAAGTTTAATGCTTCGTCTCATTAGATATGCCCCGAAGCCCAAACAAAGCACCTGCCCTACCGGCACCACCTCCTTCAGGCCCCACCCTCCAATAAGCACACTTCTTGCTTGCCTCTCCCCTGAGGCCCCATCCCCAGGTCCTGTAGAGTGGACCCCGCCTTTGGCAAGCTCCTTACTAGCCTGTCTCCTCTGAGGCGCCATCCTTGTCCCCCCACAACCCCCACAGTGGCTCTACCTCCAAAGGAGGCTGTCTCAAGCCAATCCCACCCCTCCACAGGCCCCATGCTTGCTGTTCTACCTGGGAAGGTCCAGTGCAGGCCTGTCCCAAGCTGTTCCTTATTTTATCTTACTTCTGCCACCTTCTTTGGCCCTGCCCTCACAGGCCCCATACCTGTCCCCTCAGGCCATGCCCCCTCAGGACCTTTGCTTGCCTATCCGGCCCCTTCTGGGCCCTTCTGAGTCAACTCCTCACCTGCTGGCTGCAACCATGCTGGCCCTGACTTGGCCCTGCAGGCCCCTGGCATGGCCCCAGCCACTCACCCACAGGCCCATGGCTATGGCCCTTGACTGCAGACCCCACCCCCAGAGGTGGCTCCTCACTCTCAGGACCCACCTCTGACCCTCCCCTCCAGCCCCACCCACACTGGTGCATTCCTCACCCCCAAGAAAGTGTCTGTTGGTGGGCTCTGCCTCCACCCCCCCTTTAGTTTCAATGCCACCCACTCGTGTTCCTTGGCCACAGGCACCCCAGGCCCCACCCCCAAGGCCTACCCACTCCACTCTGCCCTCTCAGGAGGCCCAGCTACTCATCTGTAGGCCCTGCCTCTCCAGGGTCCCCCTGGTGGTCCTCAGCCACAGACCTCACCCCCAGAGGGAGAGCCTCACCTTCAGGACCTGCCACTGAGTCCCTCACTCATGGGCCCCCTCCACCCATGACCCCCATTCCCTCACTCCGCTGACCCTTACAGGCCCTGCCCCCAGACAGCACCTTTCCTACCCCCCCCCCCACCTGGCGGCTCTCACCTGCAGGCCCAGCTCCAGTGCAATGCCCAGCAGTGTGGTGTCCGGGGGCACACTGGCCGGGGCAGCCGTCTTGCAGGCGTCCTGTGCCAGCTTGAAGAGCAGGGCCGGTGAGTGGATGTTCTGCTGGACGGAACCCAGCACTGCGTGCAGCCACTTGGGGTCTCCTGGGCAGGGGGAAGGACAGAAGCATTTTGGACACACCTCAGCGCCAGCCCTGCCACCACCTGACCTGCTCACATAGGTGTCTCAGCCCAGGTGCCCGTGCGTGAGCGTGGAGGGAGATGCACCAGGCAATGGCTCTGTGATGGTTTGGACCCATGGCCTCCCCTGTCTGCCCATTCTTTCGTCTGTACCTGCTGGGCTGCTCTGCTCAGTGTGAGGGAGCCACTCAGGGACTTGCTGGACCCCTAACTGTCAAGGGCGTCAGCCCTATCCTGGCACTTACTAGCCGTGTGACTCTGGACAAGTCACTTTACCTCTCTGTGCCTCAGCTGCCATATCTGTAACGTGAGTAATAATGGGGAGCCCTGGTGGCACAGTGGTTAAGCACTCAGCTGCTAACCGAAAGGTCGGTGGTTCAAACCCACCAGCCACTCTTTGGGAGAAAGATGTGGCAGTCTGCTTCTGTAAAGATTACAGCCTTAGAAACCCTATCGGGCAGTTCTACTCTGTCTTATAGGGTCACTATGAGTCTGAATTGACTCCTTGGCAATGGGTTAGTACCTGCCTCAAAGGATTGCGGTAAGTCCATACTAGTAAAGAACTTAACATGGTAAGAGATACATAAATGTTAGCTTTTATTACTGTTATTACCACTGGCCCTGATCCTATACTTCCCCATTCTGCTCCAGTCATAATGCCTCCTAGCTGTCCCTCAAACACACCAGACATGGTCTAGCCTCAGGGCCTTTGCACCAGCTGTTCCCTCTGCCTGAAGTGCCCTTCCCCAGGTCTCCATATGGATCCTCCCCCTTGAGGTCTTTATTCGAATATCTCTCTTCCTTTTACGTACTGTTTACATACTGTTGAACTCTCTGGGCTCGAACCCACCAGCCGCTCTGCGGGAGAAAGATACAGCCTTGGAGACCCTATGGGCAGTTCTACTCTGTCCTATAGGGTTGCTATGAATCAGAATTGACTCAACGGCAAGGGGTTTGGTTTTGGGTTTTTACCTTGCTTACTGCCTGTCTCCTCCCACTAGCTGGAAACCACGCAGGGCAGGGATTTGGGGCTGTTTTGGTCCCTGCTTTGTCTCAGCACCTAGGACAGTGCCCAGTACATAGAAGGTGCTGAATGAAGATTGAAGGGTTTGGTCAAAGGATAAAGGAGGTGGGAAGGGGCAAGAGGGTGGGACGGGGCAGCCGCTGTTCTCACCCTTGGCGGCCGTCAGCATGGCAGACGCCAGCTCACACTGGCGGGTCTCCAGGTGGCCCAGGATGAACCAGCGGGGGAAGCGGTTGCTCATGATGGACTCCAGTGGGTTGGGGTGAGGTTCTCCAGCTGGAAAAGTTGACTCCAGTACAGGCAGCCTGGGGTGAGGGGCAAAGCAAGCCTGTGGTGAGGCAGGGTGCCGTCTCTGTCCCCCCGGGGGAGGCAGGCCTCCTGCCCCAGCCCAAGCTGCCCCTCTGTCGCCAGCAGAGCCCTGGCACCCAGAAGATGGAGGATGTGTGCACAAGGATGTTCACTGCAGTGTTGTTTATAAGAGGGGATGTAGAAGTCCTGGAGATGCCCATCACTCAGGAGTTGGTTCAAAAAACCATGCTCCACTTATGCACCGTGGTCAACATGGCTGAGGAAGAGGTGAAGCAATTATTTGTGTCCTGATGTGGCCCCCCATTACCCCCTCTGTGACCCCCCCATTCTCCCTCATTCATTCCACTCCAGCCACACTCTTCCCCTTGATGGCCTTCAAACACACTAGGCAGTCCCACCACAGGGCCTTTGCATAGGCCTCTGGCCAGATCTTCTCGTGGCTCCTCCCTCACCGCCTTCAGGTCTTTGCTCAAATATTTTTTCATCGAGCTCTTCCCTGACACCCCCACATGTAAAACTGCCAGTCGCTCTCCCCCTTACTTATTCTGTTTTCCCTATCCAACTGAGCACCATCCGACATACAATGTATTTTGCCTATTTCTTTATTAGCTGGCTGTCTCGCCTTCACTAGAACATCAGCTCCAGGAGGGCAGGGATTTTTGACTACTTTGTTTACTGCTGTGTCTGTCTGCAGCAGCCAGAACAATGCCTGATATGCAGTAGGTGAACAATCAATATTTGTGGGATGACTCACTATCCAAGCCAATTTTGTTAAGTGGCTCGCTGAAATTTACATATGTGTTCCCTGAGTGGTGCAAACGATTAACACGCTTAGCTACTAACCAGAAGATTGGCGGTTCGAGTCCACCCAAGGACGCCTCGGAAGAAAGGCCTGACGATCTCCTTCCAAAAAACTAGCCATTGAAAATCCTATGGACTACAGTTCTACTCTGACACACATGAGCTTTCCATGAATCGGAATTGAAGGCAACAGGTTTTTTTTTTTTTAGTTTTGTATTCAGGAAGGTGTTCAAAATAGCTAGGTATGACTCAAAGCGTGGGGTAGGAGTCAGACAACTCTGGTTTAAATAGTAGCTACAATTCCTTGCTGTGTGACCTTGGACAGTGGAGACACAACAGGTCACTTTTTTCATGTGCAAAATAGGAGTAAAAATATTTACTTCGCGAGGCTGTTTTGAGGATTACATTGGGCAACATACATTATGGACTTAGGCCAGCAGTTGGCATCCTTTAAAGCCAATATTTTCAGCTTTGCTGGTGTTATGGATTGAACTGTGTCCCCCAAAAATACGTGTTGTAAATCCTAAACTCTGTGCCTGTGGTTATAATCCCATTTGAGAATGGGTTGTCTCTGTTATGCTAATAAGGCAGGATTAGTGTAGGGTGTATCTTGAGTCAATCTCTTTTGAGATATAAAAGAGATTAAACAAGCAATCGAGAGAAGCAGAGATGGGGGAAGAGAGAGGCCAAGTCACATGAAGCTTTCCCAGGAGTAGAAGCTCAGAGAGACAAGGACTTTCCTCTGAGCAGAGAGAGAAAGCCTTCCCCTAGAGCTGGCACCCTGAATTCGGACTTCTAGCCTTCTAAACTGTAAGAAAATAAATATCTGTTTGTCAAAGCCACCCACTTGCGGTATTTCTGTTAGAGCAGCACTAGATAATCTAAGACAGCCGGCCATTTGGTCTCTGTTGCCAAGGACTCAAGTCTGCCGTTGTACCTTAAAAACAGTCATAGACAATATGTAAATGAATGGGTGTAGCTGTGTTCTAATAAAACTTTATTTCCGGACACTGAAATTTGAATTTCATATAATTCTCATGTATCACAAAATAGTCTTTTGATTTTCCCCCCAATCATTAGAAAATGTAAAAACACATTGTGCTCTTTTAAGAACTATCTATATAGGGTAAGACTGAAAACAGCAACTCGAAAGATTAAATAGGAAGCTTAGAGGGCAGTGAGTTTATATTAATGGGGGAGAAACAATTCGGAAAAGGAGGGTGAGAAATGGTTGCACAACTTGAAGGATGCGATCAATGTCACTGAATTGTAAAGGTAGAAATTGTTGATTGGTGTATGTTCTGCTGTGTATATTCTCAACAATAACAAGAACTAATAAAGTAAATTAAAAAAAAACTGTAAAAACCATTCTTGTTTCATGGGTTGTACAAAACAGGAGACAGACCAGATATGGCCTGTGGGCTGTAGTCTGCCAACCTCTGGCTTAGAAACAAGTCTTGTACATAAAAGAGGGTTTTCTAAATCATAGCTCTTATGGATTATTCTTCCCAAATACTCTGGAAAGACACACCCCAAGTTGTCAGTTGGTATCTCTGGAGAATGGGATCAGAGGATGGGGGACAGATGACATGTTATTTGTTGGGCATGGTTTTCTACAGAGAGGGGACCTTTAAAATTCTGTCTCTATGATCTGCTGGTGCCCGTGAGAAATGGTAACAAGGTTATTCATGGCAGCGCCTTTTGGAAACGGCATAAATGTTCATGGGTATGCCTGCTTCCAGAGAGAACTTGGTAGCTTGAGACAAGCGTGAGCAGAAAAGGGCTTGCCTTTCTGTAACCTTTTGCATTTTGTACCATGTGGATATTTCTCAAATTCAAAACAATATTACATGTCTGTATTTATTAATAAAAAGCACGCGGCAGCCTCGAATGCCAGCGTAAGGGAGACTAAATGAATCAGGCTGTGAGTTCAGCTGGGAGGGTGGGGCCCCTGAACTGCCTCCCACCTGCCTCCTGCCCTCCCCACCCCATGTCCATGTCCCCAGCCATCTGTCCTCACCTCATGGCTCGGAGCGCCAGGCGGTAGGCCAGGTCGGGATCGTGGGGCAGCAGCGCGGTGAACAGGTAGCGGGCACAGGTGTGCATGGGCACGCTCTCCCGGAACAGCACCTCTCCGAAGCCGCTGAACGGACCCCCTGCAGGGGCAGCCTGAGCTCAGCCCCCAGGTGTGGGCTCGCCTCTGCCCTTCCCCAGATCTCCCCAGACCCTGGGCTCTGAATGGTGGATGGGCGGACCCCTGGAGGGGGTGGCTGGGGCTAGAGCAATCCCTGGGGTGGGGACTCAGGGCTGAAGCAAGTGCTGGAAGATCTGAGGACAAAAGGTGGACACACCCCTGGGTAGGAGGCAGTACTCAGAGGCAGGGTGAGGCCAGAAAGTGGAGGTGGGACCGCACCTGTGCCCAGGGCGGGGCATAGGCCCAAGGCCAGCCCCAGCCATTTGCATAGAGAAGAACCAGGAGGCGACACCGCCAAGCAGGCTCCGGAGCGTGGTAGGGGCGGGGCCTCACAGCACGGAGGCAGGACCATGGGTGGAGCCAGGAAGAGGGGCCAGGGCCTAGGTTGTGGATGGGGGGAGGTGGCCTCACTTTCCAGCACCAGCGACTTGGCTTATTGACTCCAAGGTGGGAAGTGAGCGGAGCCTTATTGCTGACAGCAGTTAGGCTTCTTGCCTGCCAGCACATGCTAGGGGGCGGGACCAAAGGCTAGATTTCACCTTTTAGGAGGAGCCAAGGTACTCATTAACAAGCAATATGCAGATGACAAACCTTGCTTGCTGAAAATGAAGAGGACTTGAACTACTTACTGATGAAGATCAAAGACTATGGCCCTCAGTATAGATTACACTTCAACATAAAGGAAACAAAAATCCTCACAACTGGACCAGTAAGCAACATCATCATAAATGGAGAAAATATTGAAGTTGTCAACGATTTCATTTTACTTGGATCCACAACCAATGCCTATGAAAGCAGCAGTCAAGAAATCAAATGACATATTGCATTGGGCAAATCTGCTGCAAAAGTCCTCTTTAAAGTGTTAAAAAGCAAAGATATCACATTGAGGACTAAGGTATGCCTGACCCAAGCCATGGTATTTTCAATTACTCAGATGCATGCAAAAGAGGGACAGTGAATAAGGAAGACTGAAGAGGAATTGATGTCTTTGAATTATGGTGTTGGCGAAGAATACTGAATATACCATGGACTGCCAGAAGAAACGAAGAAATCTGTCTTGGAAGAAGTACAGCTAGAATGCTCCTTAGAAGCGAGGATGGCGAGACTTGGTCTCATGCTCTTTGGACATGTTATCAGGAGGGACCAGTCTCTGGAGGAGGACATCATGCTTGGTAAAGTAGAGCGTCAGAGAAAGAAAGGAAGATCCTCAAAGAGATGGACTGACACAGTGGCTGCAACAATGGCCTCAAACATAGCAATGATAGTGAGGATGGCACAGGACCGGGCAGTGTTTCGTTCTGCTGTACATAGGGTCGCTATGGGTCGGAACCAACTCCAGGGCATCTAACAACAACAAGAAGGACCAGGAGGTGGGGCTAGGGGCAGGGCCTCACCCTCCAGCAGCAGCCCCGCCTGCTTGCGCAGCACCTGCACCAGCCGCTCGTCCAGCTCCACCTCCTCCAGTAGGGCCAGCAGCTGCTCCTCGTTGCGCACCACCTTGTCCTGGGCGTACAGGCCCTCAGGCAGGGCCCGCTGCTGCCCCAGGCCTAGCAGCGCCACCTCCAGCGCCATCGCAAAGTAGGACTCGCCGGGGCTCCCGGGCACAGGCACGTGCTGATAGGCCACCTTTCGCTTCTCAGAGCCTTCGTCTATGGGAAACGGGCGCAGGCTGCGAGGGGTCCCCCTTCTCCGGGGCCCACCCAAGCAGGTAGACTGGGGGCGGGGCTTACGGGAGGCCCAGCTGGGAAGCATATTGGCTCCCAGTACGCACCAGGGGGCGGGGCCCTTCGGCTAGCAGCAGAAAGACCTATTGGTGGCCTCACTTTCAGAAGCTAAGTCTATCGGCACCTGGCACTGGCTAGGGGACGTAGCCAAGGGTGTGGGATCGCCCCACCTCCTCCAGGGGTCCCCAATGTGGATACCTGGGTAAAGAGATAGAGTTTCTTCCTCTAGGCGACAGGCCTCCAGGAGTGCCCTGCAGAGGCAGCCAATGGGGTCCAGGGGGTGGCCCACCCATCCTTCTGTGTTGGTGATGCAGGTGGAGCCTTTCTGGAGCAGCTCTGCTGGCGGGAGAGGGGTTCAGTGCTCACCCACTGCTAGCTCGCCCAGGGCAGCCTGCCTCTTCCTGATCCTCGGGTCCCCCAGCCCCCCAGACTCCACCACCTGCCCACCCAGCGGCCATCTTCTTCACCCCTGATCTCTACAATAAATAGCGCTCACCTCGCGTCGCACAGCCAGGCCTACGTCTGGCAGGACACAGGGACAATGGATGTGTCCCTCCCCACCTCTGACAAGATAAAGCCCAAACAGCTCTGAGGGCCCGCGGAACCAATACAGTGGCACGGCCTCACCGCCTTCCAGTCTCCTCCAATCTGCCTCTGGGCTTCTGCCTGAGCTGTTCCTTCTACCTGGAGCACTCTTCTCCCCTCCCCTTTCTGCTGGGTAACTTGACATCCTAAAGATCTCCACCTAGCTATCCCCTCCTCTGGGAGGCTTTCCCTGAGGCCAGCAGGGACTCTGCTCCCTGTGTTTCCCCCATTATCCTTCCGTTCAGTTTTCTGACACCTGATCCATCCACCCCATTACCCACGGAACTCACCTGGTTACCCCTCCCCCATATCCAACCCACAGACAGGTTCTTTTTTTTTGCCCGTATACATTTTTTTTTTTAAACCTAAATTTGAATTTGTTGCTCGTGTTTAAAAGCCAGGAAATTCTGCATCCATTAATCCAGGTGTCTGGCCTCACATGAAAAATCAGAAGATCTGGCCACACTGGGCCTACACCCCCGAGAGGCATGTCCCAGACTCCTGCGTGTGAGATGTGGATGTGGGACAGAAGGAGAGGCCACCATTCTCCCACAGCAGCCGTGAGCAGGTGTGGGGCTCCATGTAGGGCGGAGGGTTTTGCCAGCAGGTTCTGGTGTCCTCTTGGGAACTGCCCCTTTGGGGGCTACAGGCCCTTGTGCTCACCGTTGGTGGCTTGCCATGACTTCAAATCCTGTAGCCCTTCAACGGTTTTTTAAGCCCTAATTCCCTGTGTGAAATTCCTTTCTGCTCGAGATACCTGGAGTGGTTTTATTTTCCCGGTGGGCCCCCATGGACCCTCTGGGGTGTCCCTGTGCCCACCAGCCAGCCTTTGTGTCCACAGCCCCTGGGATGTGGTGCTGACATTGGTGCCCACCTTTTTTCTGCTGTTTGTAGCTCTCAAGCTGATGCCGCCGCTGCAGCCGCAGTGTGTTGACCATGGCGCCCGCCAGCCGCAGGGCCTGGCGGGGATATCCGTGGGCGCGTAGGGTGTCCACGCGGGCGCAGGCGGTGGGGAAAGGCTCTCCCAGCCAGAGCGGGCGGCCCTGGGAGTCGAAGGTTAGCTTGTCGCCTCCCACATTGCCTTTGAGGCTGGGGCCATAGGAGTCGCTGGCCAGGATCCTCTGCAGGTGGGCATCATTCCAGTGCAGCTCCCCAGCCTGCAGGGCCCGGCTGAACACTGTGTAGCGGGAACCTGCCACTTCCACCTCTGGGCCTGGGGGACAGGGGCCCAAGGCGGCCTGGTGAGGGGGCTCAGGCGGCGGATGTGGCCATCTCCCCCCACCAGGCGCGGACTTTGGGCTGGGCCCTGTGTGGAACGATGGGGTGTGTCATCTCCCCAGATCCTCACAGCAGCCCTTTGAAGGGGTATATGTGGGTGGGAGTGGGGGAGACTATGATAGCCCCATCAGATGGATGGAGACTGAAGTTGAGTAACCATCTGTCAATCTGTCTGTCCTGTCTCACTCTCCATTTCGCTTCCCCCCTCCATCTCTTTCTTCTTCTCTGTCTCTCCCTCTATCCTTCTCTCCATCCATCTCCACCTCTCTCTCTCCTCTTCTGTTTCACTGTATTTTTTCCCTCCTCCGCTCTGTCTGTCTCCATAGCTGGTAACAGAAGGCTGAACCAGGACACCAGCCAGGATCCCAGGTGTCTCCACCACAACACTTCAACATCCCCCAGAGCTGCCCACCACCCCCTGCCCTTGGCATGAACTCTCCTCTGGTTGGGTCCGCCTTTGCCCTATACCAGACCGCCTTCTCTCCTGGGACAGGGCCCCCTCTCCTACCTGAGCTGGGGGCCGCAGTGGGTTGCAGGCTGGGGCCATCAAAGGCATAGTTGCCCTCTTCCAGGGGGCACACCTCCAGCTTGTCCCACTTGCACAGCAGCTGCAGCCAGCTGGCCCGCTCCTCAGGCTTGCAGTGGGGGCTCAGGACGACACAGACCCACAGGGCCCCTGAGGGGGGAGGGCAGCAAACACTTATTGAGCGCTCACTGTGTGCCAGGCCCTGCTCCACTCAATCCTTACCTCCACTCTCTGAGGTTGGCACTAATGATATCTTCACCTTACAGGCAGGGCTTCGAACCGGTTCTTTCCGTCCCCATTCTTATGTGTTCATAAGAATTACCTGGGGATCTTGTTGAAAATGTGGATTCGGATTCAGTATAACTGGGGTGGAAATGCAAATTCTCAGCGGGAGTTTAAACAGGAATGAACTGGTTGAAGCCCTGCTTACAGGTCAGATACCTGAGGCACAGAGAGGGAAAATAATTTGTTCAAGGTCACGTGGCTTGTAAGTTGGAAATCAGGATTCAAACTAGGGTGCCGGTCCCTCTCCATGTTCTTTTCCTACAGCACTTCTATCTAACATGTCTGCAGAACGTGTCTGCATGCCCACTGGACAACCATTTTTAAGCGGTTAAAAAAAAAAAATTAAAAGAAGATTTTGTGGCTTGTGAAAATGGTGTGAAATTCAAATAAATAAATTAAAATGCCCATAAATAAAGTTTTATTGGAATGTAGCCACACGAACACAATTATGACTGCTTTCCCACTACAATGGCAGAGTTGACTAGTTATGACGGAGAATGGGTGGCCTGCCAAGCTGAAAATATTGACTATCCGGCTGCCCTTGGTTGAATAGTGTCCCCCCACTGCCCCCAAAATTCATGTCCATCTGGAATCTGTGAATGTGACCTTACTTGGAAATAGGGTCTTTGCAGATGTTATCAAGTTAAGATGAGGTCTGCTATCGATCAGATTGTGTCCTCCAAAAAGATGTGTTCAAGTTCTAACCCCTGTACCTGTGCACGTGACCTTGTTTGGGGAGGAAGGGTCTTCCTTTGAAGACATTATCAGTGAAGTTAATGAGGTCATACCGAGTAGGGTGGATCCCCGTCGAGTCAATTCCGACTCAGTGACCCTATAGGACAGAGTAGAACTGTCCCATAGGGTTTCCAAGGCTGTAAATCTTTATGGAAGCAGACTGCTACATCCTTCTCCTGATGTAGGTTTGAACCGCCTGTCTTCTGGTTAGAGGCGGTGCGCTTAGCCACTGTGCCACCAGGACTCCTTAATCCTATATGACTAGTGTTTTATAAAAGAAGAAAGCCAAGGAGATAGAGTCACAGAAGGAAGACAGGACGCCATGTGACAACAGAGATAGATGCATCTATAAGCAGTAAAGGAACACCAAAGATTGCTGGCGGTCACTAGAAGTTAGGAGAGAGGCATGGAACAGTTCTTCTCTTAGAACCCTCCGAGGGAATCGACACAGTTAATCCCCAGGTTTGGGCTTCTAGCCTCCAGAATTGTAAGACAATACATCTCTTCTCTTCAAAGACACTTATTCTGTGGTATTTAGTTATGGCAGCCCTAGGAGACTAAGGCAAGGTCCTACTGGATTATGATGGGCACTAATCCAATGACTAGAAAGAAGATGAAAATTTGGACCCAGAGACAGGTACAGAGACACGGCAGAGAAGGCCAGGTGATGACGGAGGCAGAGATTGGAGCGATGCGTCTGCAAGCCAAGGATTGCTGGCAGCCACCAGAAGCTACAAGAGGCAAGGAAGTATCCTCCCCTAGAGCCTTTGGAGGGGGCGTGGCCCTGCCGACACCTTGGCTTCGGACTTCTGGCCTCTAGAACTGTGACAACATACACTTCTGTTGTTTTAAGCCCCTCAGAAGAAGCGTGCTGACCCCTGGTATAGCGTGTTTATTGAATTTTATCGTCTGTCCTCCCCATGAGGTATCAGCTCCATGAGGGCAGGGATTTTGTCTCTTGTTCTCTGCTGGGTCCCCAGTGCCCAGTATAGTGCCTGGCACATAGTAGTTGCTCAATAAATGCTTGTCAAATGAGTAGAGGAAGGATTCCTGGGCCAGGCCCTAATCTCAGGCTGAAGCTTGACATCTGCCGCGCTCCGGGCTGGGTCTTACCCAGCTCGTCCCACAGCTGCCGGCACTTGTCAGTCATGCCTGCACCTTGTTGCCGCCACAGCGCCAGGCGTGGGTCCTGTAGGAACTGCTCCGTCATGAGGATCAGCATGCGCGCCCCGTTGGAGTCCTGCATTCGCAGCATTTCCCGCACCTGTGCGGGGATGTGGAGGTGAGGAGGGGGTGGGGTGTCAGCACCAGGATCTCCTGAGCCTCCGTGCCCCCCGAGCCCACGCAGCACCTTGCTGAACATGGAGCGCAGCTGCTGGCTGGCGCCATAGTAGCCGCCATTGGACAGCAGCTGCTTCACCTGCTCCTGGATCTGCTCCTCATCCAGGTGCCAGCAGTTGGCGTCCTCGATGCCCGCACCCGCTGTGGGGTCTGGGGCGCCTGCGGGGAGGAAGGGAAAGCTGAGGCTGGGAGTAGTGTAGGGAGAGAGGGTGCCTGCCCCTGCCATCTCTCCATTCCTCCAAATTACCCAACATACCACAGATTTCCATCCATCATCCATCCCACCCAAAACACCACCCCACCTACCCACTCATCCATTTACTTATCCATCCATCAGTCCATCTCACCTTAAACATCACTTGCCCATCCATCCATCCTTTATCCATCTCACTTGAAACACAACCTGCCCATCCATCCATCCATCCATTTGTCCCACTCAATACACCACCCCCACCCATCCATCCGTTTATTCATCCATCTACTCATCCATCTCACATTAAACATCATCCACGCATCCATCCACTCATCCATCCATCCATCCATCCGTCATTCATCCGTCTCACCTGAAACACCACTTGCCCATCAATCCATTTAGCCATCCATCCATCCATCTGTCCCACCCAAAACACCAACCCACCCACCCATACATCTATTTACTCATCTATCCACTCATCCATCTCACCTTAAACATCATCTGCCCATCCATCTGTCCATCTGTCCATCCCACCGAAAACACCATCCCCACCCATCCATACATTTACTCATCCATCTACTCATCCATCTCACCTGAAATACCACCCCATCTACTCATCCATTTACTCATCTATCCATCCACACATTCATCCATTTACTCATCCATTCACTTACTCATCTACCCATCTGTCTTAGTTATCTAGTGCTGCTGTAACAGAAATACCACAGGTGGATGGCTTTAACAAACAAATTTATTTTCTCTTAGTTTAGGAGGCTAGAAGTCCAAATTCAGAGTGCCGGCTCTAGGGGATGACTTTCTCTTTCTGTTGGCTACAGAGGAAGGTCCTTGTTTCTTCAGCTTTTGCTTCCTGGTTCCTTGGAGATCTCCATGTGTCTTGGCATCTATCTTACCCCATCTCTCTCTCTGCACTCTTGTTTGATCTCTTTTTATATCTCGAAAGAGATTGACTCAAGATACACCCTACACTAATCCTGCCTCATTAACACAACAAAGGCAACCCATTCCCAAATGGAATTATAACCACAGGCATGGAGGTTAGGATTTACAACACATATTTTTGGGGGACATAATTCAATCTATAACACCATCCATTTGTCCATTTGATCAGAAACACCACCCACTCATCCATCATCTCTCCATTCTGCCTGAAAAACCATCAGCCCATCTATCCAAACCACTCGCCCATCTATCCAAACCACTCACCCATCTGTCCACCTGTGTCATGCTGTGCATCTATCCATCCATTTTTCCTGTATCAGTTTATCCACACATCCATACCCCTCAGCATACCTATCTACCCCCCATTAATCTATCATCCACTCTACCCATAACTCCCACCTATCTACCCATCTATATACCCATTCCATTTATCCATCCAACCACCCTCCCCATTTGCCTTTCCAATCCATCCAAACCAGCTACAGGCAGTCCCCAGATTATGAACGAGTTCCATTCCTAAATCTGTCTTTAAGTCAAATTTGTACATGAGTAAGAACAGTTAGGTATGGTTCATATCTAACGTCAAGTTAGTCAAATACTTGTCTTAGTATATAATATAACTTTCTACATAAAAAACATTATATAAACACTTACAGATACACTATAACATCTTTAACATAGTAATACAGTAACAATAATAATAATGTTTTGATGCACTGTCACAAAGTAGTGCCTATTTGTTATTATGAACCATTGTATATACCTCGAATTTTTAATAGGCTTTACGGGGGTTGGTTCGTAACTATGGGCTGTATGTATGTCGGACCTTTGTAAGCCAGGGACTGCCTGTATTCAAAATACCCACCCACCCATCCATCCACTGACCCTTGTAGCCATACTATCTGTCCACCCAAATAACCACAACTCTCCATCTATCCTTCCCCCATCAAACCATCCATTCATATGCACTTCTCCAAACATCTACCACTCCATTTAGTCCATCCATCCATCTTAAACAAAACACCCACCCACTCTATCCATCTGCCATGTCAGTCCTCCCGTACGAACCTTCCATGCACCCATCAACTCACCCCCAAATCCGTGAACCCTTTGGTCCTTCCATTCCATTCTTCCATGAACCCCATCTGTCCACCACCATAGTCTACCTCAATTCCCCAATCATCAAAGCCCTCCCCAACCACTCACCCATCCCCACCTCTAATTACCACCAACTCCCCATTCATCTACCATCCTACTCACCCATCCACTCACTCCATTGTTTATCCATACCATCAGTTCACCCCAACACCCATCATCAATTCTTTCTGCACCCATCCATCCCCACCCTCAATTATACATCCATTCCTCCATCCACCACTCATAAATCTACCCATCCCCCATTCGACCCCATCCTCCAACCATATAGCTAGGCAACACGGCCCTTGTAGCCCCCTAACCCACCCAGATGTCCCAACACCTTCTGGTATATCTTCTTACTCATACCCTACCCCTGACAGATACTAATGTCCACACGTGTTCTTCATGCCCCACCACCCATCCACACCCAAGCCTGTCCCTGTGATCCCGAGACACCCCCACCCTGAGTTCCCCCAACTCAGGCTCTCCCTCCTGCCCTGCTCTCTGCCCATAGGCTGATTTTTGACCACTCCCCTGCCCCAGAGCGAGAAGGAATCCAGGATCTGCCATATACTAGGTGTGGACCTTGGAAATGGTGCCTCTGCCCCCACCACGTATCAAGGACTTATGAGGATCCTGGGATGACACCTGGTCCACGGCAGGTGAGCTGGCTGTGAGCTGCCCCCTCACTGCCCCATCCGACCCCTGGCGCCCTTACCATGCACCAGGTTGATCTCGGAGCCCAGCAGGAGGATCTCATCGGCTAAGCGCTGGGCAGTGGGCAGCACCTCAGTGTGGTGGGCGCTGATGAGGTACTGCACGAACTTCTGCAGTTGGTCCCGGTTCATCTGGGACAGCGTCTCGGAGATGGGCAGCCGCAGCTCCACCTGGCGGGCGTGCCGAATGCGGTACAGTGACAGGGCCACCACATGGGCGCAGTAGAAGAGGTCGCGGTTGTCACAGCCGCAGCTCACGGACGTGATCTTGCAGCGGTCAAAGCTGATGGAGATGTGGTAGAGACGCTCGGGCTCGCCAGGGCCTCCCGGCTCCCGCACATTCCCGCTCAGGTGGAACCCTAAGACCAGAACCAGATGGTCAGGGCCATGTCCCCCCAGGGACGGGCAGGTCTTGTCCAAGACCCAGGTGCAAACCCAGCTGAGTGACCCAGGGCAAGTCCCCTGACTTCTCTGAGCCTCAGTTTTCTCATCTGTCAATTGGAATCATAGTAACATCCTCCTTATTGGGTCATTGTGAGGACTAAATGAGTTAATACGTGAAAAGTGCTTAGAACACTGTTGACACACAGCGCTTCCTCAAGAAATGCTTGCTGTTAATCTATTATGAATACTATTATAGCAATGATATCAAAAATGGTTTTCTCAGACTTGGACACAGCCAGCGCTCCAGGAGCTCCGGAGTTCCCTGAGAAGGTGCCAAAGCTGTGACACTTCGGGGCAATGGGCTGATGCGGCAGGCCAGGGGCGCAGGTCACCCCATCACCCCCTACCCCTCCCTGCCTGGCCCCTGGGGAGCCAGATGCCAGGCTCACCCGACTGGTTGGGCTGCTCAGGCCCCAGCCAGTCCTGGCTGCGTCATGCAGGGAGACAGCTTCCTCATACCGGCTGGAGGCAGCTGAGACTGGCCAGCTGTGGGGGCCAGAGGTTGACAGGACCCAGGGCGGGGGGTCATCTTCACTGAGCCCCTGCCACCATCTGAGGTCTAGGACAACCTCTACTGGCCTTTCCTGAGCCCTCTGCCTGGGGTCAGAGGTTGTTCCTCCCTTCCTCCTCACAACCTCCCCCAACCTAGACTCTGCACCCCTTCCCTTTGCTTCTGGCCCATAACCTTGTCCCCAGCCCCCACCTGGGCTGTCTGAGGTCTAGGATCATTTTCCACCTGTAACATTAACCTCTGCCCCCTACCCTTCTCTGGACCTCACTGCCTAAAGTTTAAGACCACTCTGCTGCCTAAGGTCTAAGACTACCCCTCACAGCTGAGCCTGAACGTCTACCCTCAACTCCCACCTAAGCCCCAGTGCCTTAGGTCTAAGATCTCTACCTGAGTCTCTCTGCCTGAGGTCTAAGACCTCCTCTGACCTCTGGCTCTAAATCTCAGCCCCCAATTCCCACGTGGGTCCTGCTGCCTGAGGTCTAGGATTGTTTCTTGTTTCTGGCTGTAAACCTCTACCCCAGAGTATCACTGGGCCTCGCTGCCTGAGGTCTGGAAACTCTCTCTTCTGGTTTACAATCACTCCTCTAGCCCCTACTTGAACTCTGCTGCCTGGGACCCTCCCCGCACCCCCACCCGGCTCACCACCTCTTCCTCCATTCCCCAACTAAGCTGTCTGAGGTCTAGGACCAGTTTTCACCTTTAGCTCATAATCCTGCACCCAACCCTGTCTGGGCCTGAAGCCTAAGGTCTAGGACCTTCCATCACCCTGTCTCACAACCTCTACCCCCAATGCATATAGTGGCCCTCACCTGTGCCCTCAACCCTGACATGGGTCCCACTGCCTAAGTTCTAGGACTTCCCCTCCCCTCCTTTCAGGCTCACCACTTCTCATTCCACTCCCCGTCTAAGCCCTGCTGCCTGGGGTCTAGGACTACCTATCGCCTCTGAGTCTGAATCTCTACCAGCCCTTACCCCAAACCCACACTGGGTCCACTGCCTGAGGTCTGGAACTTCCCTCCCAGGCCTCCCTCTAACTCCTCTTCTCCAGGATTCCCTGTCGGGGGCAGGGGGGCACGGGACACTCACCCACTTGCAGCACGCGGTCCACGGCCCCGCTCTGCAGCAGGTGCAGCCCGCGGGTGAAGGGCACCCTGGCATCATGCTCGCCCTCCAGGGGCTGGTAGCCCAGTGATGAGTACATGCATATCTCCCGCTCGCTGCGTGGAAACGACCAGAACACAATGCGCTTCTGGACTGGCTCCGGCACCCGGGATAATCTCTCTTCAACCTGAGGGAGGGGCCAGGGGGTTAGAAAGCTGGGCTTGGTGCAGGGGCCCCTGATGTGCATCCTGGCGCTGCCAAATGCAAGCAGTATGTATGACTGTGGGCAAGTCACTCTGCCTCTCCGAGCCTCAGTTTTCTCAGGTGTAAAATGGGGATGCTAATAGCACCCACCTCCTGAGTGTTGTAAAGATTAGATATACAATAATATATGTAAAGCACTTACAATAACACCTGGCCCATAGTTAGTGTTCTAAAACTTTCTGCCACTTCCCTCCTAGATGCCAGGCCCCAGAGACCCTGCATAAGTAGTCCTACCTCCCAGGCCTTGAGGGGGCAGGAGGAAGGAAGACAAAAGTAATAATAATAATAATCAAAGCCTACATTTTCTTAGCCTACACTATGCTAAATGCTTTATGTATGCGATTTCCCTTAATTCTCACAGCCACCACCCAATGAGTTAATATTGATCATTACCCCATTTTACAGATGGGGAATCTGAGGCTCAGTTGTTCTTAGGTGCCGTCAAGCTGGTTCCGACTCATAGCAACCCTATGCACCACAGAACGAAACACTGCCTGGTCCTGCACCATGCTCACAATTGTTACGCTTGAGCCCACTGTTGCAGCCACTGTGTCAGTCCATCTCCTTGAAGGTCTTCCTTTTTCGCTGACTCTGTACTTTACCACTGAGGCTCGGAGGTGGGGTCGATTCACTTGCTCAGGGTCTCAGAGCTGGCCAGCTCCAACTCCCAAGACCGGCTCTGTTCTTCAGCTTCCTCTCCATGCCCCTCCCTTAGGAAGGGCCCCCAAGAGGGGCGGGGTGTTCTAGCCACCCCTGTGGGCTTCAGGCAATGAACTGAGCTGGTTGAGCCTGTGTTCCGGTCTGGGCTTGCTACTTACTGGCTGGGTGACCTTGAGCAAGTTTCTCAACCTCTCTGTGCCCCAGTTTCCTCACAAAGTGGGACCAAGAACAACAACTCCCAAAGGGCTGTAGAGGATTTGCTGAGTTTCTGGGGCCAGGAGCTCTCCTAGCACCAGGCCTGGTGAGGGGAAGTACACAGGAGCCCCAGAGGTGGTTTTAGGATTATTCAGTGTGTCTTGCAAACAGTGTTGGGGCAGGGACCCTCCAGAGCCCTGGCTCCTGGGTTTCTGGGGGAGGTGGGGGGGGGGGGTCAGTGATGGGCTCAGGCCAAGGGGACAGTCGGCAAATGACTAAGGAGCGATTTTCCAGGCCATGAATCAGAGCCTGCCGCATCCCCACTTGGCCCAGTCTCACTGTCCTGGCAAAGCTCCTAATTCAGGACAGGCCAGGGGAGCAAAGACCACCCTCTGAAGCTGGACAGAGCCAGGTCTGGGCTCCTTTGGGGCTCAAACTGAAGCTTGGAAAGGACACTTCAAGGGCCCCAGCCCTGGGACATCCTGGTGGCACCCCCAGAAGCCACAGAGGCAGGGCTCCAGGTGCACCTGTCCAGGTACCAGGACCTGCACCCACTGCCACTGACCCCCCAAAGGACTGGGATGGCCGTGGGGATCCCTGGCACTTGGGTAATCCCTGCTGCCAGCCAGGAGGGGCTGGGCAGTCTCAGGTGAGAGGTGGCCCCAGGGGTACCGAGGGGGAGGGGGAAGGAGGGGAAGGGCTTGAGAATGAGGGTGTGGAGAAGGGGGCCCCCAAGTGACAGGTGGGTTCTGGAGGCTGGAGAGCAGGATGGAAGGCAGAAAGGGGTGCTTCAAGACCAGGATCTGGAGAGATGGGGGAGTCTTCTACCGGGGTGTAGGACAGGTCTGGAGGGCAGGAGTGGGGGGACAGAAGTCTTCGGCACTGAGATCTAGAGAGATGGGTATTCCTGGGGGACCGCTTGTAGGAATTAGAAAGAGGAATGAGGATTCAGTTGGCAGGCCTTGTCCTTGTGGGGAATAAGAATGAGATAAAAAAAGGGGTACCCAGGCTTGTGGGAGGACCATGGGCGTTCGACCTCATGACACGGGCTGGAGAAGAAGGGAGTGTCCTGAGTTGGGCTGTGGGGAGCTTAGGGTTCCCTAAGGGCCGGTAGGTGGGCTGGAGGGCAGGGATGGGGGACAAGGGGCAGAGGTGGGTCACAGGCTTTGAAGGACAGAAATGGGAGGAGGACGAAGAGGTGTCTGGGGCGGGGTTCAGGATCTTGGAGGGGTTCTCGGGGTGTCTCTTGTGGGAAGAGGTCCGGAAATTGGCGGTTGGGCAGGGGGAAGAGAAGGCCTGTCGGGGAAGGGGCTGGGTGCGTTTCCCCCCCTACCCAGCCCCTCCCAGCCCCGCTCGGTCACCTGCTCGAAGGCCCAGCTCTCAGCCACTCGCTTGGCGCTAAGGTCCAGTAGCGCCTCGGGCCGGCCCCGGCCGCGCGCGGCCCCGGCCCGGGCATCGCGCTCCTCCGGTCCTGCGGGGCCGCCCCGGCTCCGCTTGGCCGCGGGGGGGTCCATCGGCCGGCCGGGGCCGGGGCGGCGCTGCCAGGGGTCTGTCCGATACCTGCTTCGCTCCGCCGGCTCCCCCGCCCTCTGGCCGCCCTCCAGTCCTTCCTCGGCGCTCGGCCGTCCCGGGACCCCCGCCGCAGCCACCCCCGCCCCGCGCCCGGCCGGCCAGGTGATGCGGCCCCTTTAAGACTCTTCACAACAATAAAGCTGCCTCGACCACCGCTTTATCCTCCGCTGTCGTCCCGCCCCAGCCGCCCATCCCCATTGGCCCCCACCCTCGGCCTCCGCGGCCCGTCTCCGCCATTGGCAGCACCACGAGCGCCCTCCCCAAGATGCGACTGCTCATTCGCTGCCTATGCTGCGTCTTTCTGGGCTCACCCAGTCAGAGAACGCAGCGAGAGGCTCTGTCAATCACGGAGCGCCGGCGCCCAATTAGAGCGGGAGGACCCCTGCGGCGCTGTCCTCAGGCGGAGTTTCGGGGCGGGGCCTGGGTTCATTCACAACATTCCTCCCCCGCCCTCCTCTAGCTGGACAGCGCGCCCCGGGCAGCTGGGGCTGCGCCCACACACGGCTTTGTTTACTGAGGGTCGCTTCCGGGCGCCGCGAAGGGACAATCAACACCGCCTGGCCGGGGGAGCGAGACGGAGCGGCAGGAGCTCCGGACAGCGCTCAGCCCCTCCTTCCCCCTGCCTGTGGGACCCAAAACAACTCCCTCGGCCTCTCTAGGCGCAGGGTCAAGTTTTGATGCTTTAGGGGAGTCACGGGCCCCTTTAAGGAGCTCATGAAAGCAGCGGACCTCCTGCCCAGAAATAAAGCCCAATTAGAGGGTTTAGAGACCCTTCCGCAAGCCCACCCTTGACCCCAATCCCTTCTACGCCCTAAATATTAGGTAGAATCATATGAATTTGCCAATTTTCTATTTTTTTAACCTATAAAAATGGCAATTTCATAAGGTTCAACCTAATACATGTCAAATTCGACCACCTCTGGTCATTTTCCTCTGCCCCCAGCTTGTCCACCTGTGGGTGCCTCACTGGGCCCCTCCCCCACCCATGTCCTTAGAGAACCCTGCATTTTCCCTTCGTGACACTTCTCTCTGTTGTCATTACATTTATTTATCTATTTCTACGGTTGTTTAGTATCTTGTCTGTCCCTTTCCACTGTGAACCCCATGAGGCAGGGGTTTGTCTAATTGGAGCACTGCTGAGCCTCCAGCACCTGGAACAGCGCCCGGGAACAGCGCCCGGCATACAGCAGGCGCTCAATCTACAACTTGTTGAATGAATCATCTCACCTTTTGCCTCATTTCAGTTGCCATGATCTACAGAGCAGGAAAAACGCAAGCCGGCCGTAAGTAGCCTGAGTTCCTCTCCCTTCCCCCATTGGAAACCTGGCCTTTTCCTTCCAGGAACTTCTAGTCCCCACCCAGCATTCAGTAAACTCCCGTTCAGACTTGAGCGGTCCAGTACAGTCACCACTGGCCACCAGTGACTTTTGAGCCCTTGAAATGGGGCTGGCCCTAGTTGGGATGTGCTGTAAATGTAAAAGACACACCAGATTTCAAAGACAAAGTAAGGAAAAAAGAATATACAATATCTCATTAAGAACTTTTTATATTGATTACATGTCAAAATGACAATATTTCAGATAAATTTGGGTTAAATAAAATACATTATTAAAATTAATTTCACCTATTTCCTTTTATTTTATTTAATATGGTGTTAAAACCTATAAAGTTACATATGTGATTCATATTGTATTTCCATTGGACAGCGCTGGTCTTGAGAAACCAGAGCCTTAGTGAAATAATGATGACAACAGAAACAGCAATAATAGTAACATACTGACTGCTTAGACCGTGCTTTAGGCTTTCAGGTATATTATCAAGTTTAAGCCTTTTAACAGCTCTGCAAAGTGGGATCGTCACTGGTATTTTTCAGAGGAAGAAACTGGGACATGGAAAAATGGAGTCACTTGCCTGAGGTCGCCCAGTGGGTAAGGGACAGGCTGGCCCTAGACTTATTGGATTGTCTTTTTCTTGCAAAGATTTGGAACAAAGATGGACCTGTGGGGAAGGAGTAACTGGGGTTGGGGGAGAGGCAGGGAAGACTTTGGCAAAGCACCTTCCAGGTGCTCCCTTCCCAAACGAGACCCAGGCCCGGCTTTTCTCCATGGTCCCCTTCAGCATCTGATATTCGACCGGTCAGCTAAGCCCAGGTGGCTGCCTCGAGGAGCCTTCAGTGGGTGTCCGGCCAGTGGGTTGATTTAGGAAGATTAGAGAATGGGGCAGGGCATAACACTAACTCATAGGGAGAGGACGTTTTATTTTATTCTCTCTCAAACAAAAGATACTAATGTCATCATTTCTGTTGCACAGACGAGGAAACCGAGGCACAGGAAGGTCAGGTGACCCGCCCAAGATCTACAGCAGGAAAGGGCAGGGCCAGCAATCAAGCTGGTCCGAGTCTTACTCCTGAACCCCAGGCTCGGCGTATCTCTCTCTAACCGGCTGACAGTTGCTAAAGTTTTCTTCTCTCTCAAAAGAGCAGAGCCTTTGCTTATGTCAGTAACTAGCTACAATGTATTCATTTTGTCCTGTGGCCATAGGATTTATGTTCATTGTAATTGTTTATGAATGGCGACACTGGTTTTCCAATCTTCAGTTTAAAAAAAAAAAGGAGGGGACTTAGGGAGAAGGGAGCCCTGGTGGTGCAGTGGTTAAAGCACTCCGCTGCGAATTGAAAGGTCCGTGCTTTGAACCCACCAGCCGCTCCAAGGGAGAAAGATACGGCTGTCTGCTTCTGTAAAGGTTACAGCCTTGGAAACCCTATGAGGCAGTTCTACTCTGTCCTATAGGGTGGATATGAGTCGGAATCGACTCAATGGCAACGAGTTTGGGTTTTTTAATTTATTTTTTATTAAGTCAGTAGTACAGGTGCTACATGAAATGGCAAACATTGGCTAGGATCAAATGAGTAGTTTGGGAAACATGAACATTCTACTTTAGCCTCTAATTTTATAGGCAATTCCCTAATTGAGGCCCAGAGAAGGTTGGCGAGTTGCCCAGGGCCACACAGCAGTCCTAAACGAGCACACACGGTCAGGGAGGCAGCTGGGAGCTTGGGGAGGCCCGAGGATGAAGTCCCTAGGCCTATTTTCAAGCTGGAACCTTTCCGAGCAGGACTTTTTAAGAAAGGAGACTGTGTGTGTGTGTTTGTTGTCTGGGGGGAGGGAGATTCAGCCACCGCAAGGCTTACCTCTCAGCCGAGCCAGAGAGCGCTGGCTTCAGGGAAATGGAAGCCACATTTGTTCCGCTGCCCGCCCGCCTTGCCGTGAGCTCACTGTCTAGGCATCCGCAGCTCCTGACCCCAAACCACGTGTCCTCGTGACTTGCGGGAACTGGGGCGACCCTGGGGGTTCAGGTGAGGGGCGTCTTGCCCCCCCAGCTCTGTGGTCACCCTACTCCACCCCACCTTTCCTAGTGTCCCTCCTGCCTGCAAGCCCCAGCACTCCATGCCCCCGTTGACTCAGGCAGGAAACCAGCCCGGGCAGTTTCATTTCCTGGTGCTGACGCAGCCCCTCCGGCTGGCACGGTCAGCATCTTAAATTTCCTTTCTTCCTTTTCTAATCACAAGGTCATGGGCACACTGTCGGGGCCCTACCCCGGGGGCATTCCAGGCAGAGAGGGAAGGTTTTGGGCAAGCATACTTTGGCCTGAGAAGTATTTAATGCACGGGTTCAAACCGAAATGAACCGGTTCGAAGCCCTGCCTGGAACTCAGGTTTGGGCTCTGCAGCAGAATCCCATCCCACGCAGAGGCAGGCAGAGCTCGGGGGGGACGATACAAAAGCGGCCTCCAGGTGGCGCCCGACAACAGGCACGACCTAGACAGACCTGGACCCGAGGCTGGCCTCGTCCGTGTCTCACTCGACTGTCCGTGGGCCCACAGCATTGGGGGGTGGGGTGTGTGTGTGTCAGGCTGGGACTGAGCCACTCTCCTCGGGCCTCCCTGGCTGGCCTAGGCTATCTCTGGCCTTGGCCCGGGGACATAGAAATAATTTCTGGAAGGTGCCCCTGATGACCAGGGCCCACATGAGACTGTGGCCTGGTGAGGGCGCCCTCCACCGGCCTCCCTGGATATCCCAAGGCAATCTCCCCCTCCCGCATATATACCTCTTGCTGTGGAGTCGATTCCGACTGTTAGACATCCCATAGGACCGAGTAGAACTGCCCTATAAGGTTTCCAAGGAGCAGCTGGTGCATTCGAACTGCCGACGGTTTGGTTAACAGCCGAGCTCTTAACCACTGCGCCCTAGGGCTCCATACCAGAGGAGGACTTAAAACAATTTTTGGGAATCACATGTGGCTACCGAGCCCCTCATGAGATCGCTTCCAAGGGCATACCTAGCCTCAAGCATTCCTCTCTGGACTGAACTGGTCCCAGCCTAGTGAGAGGGACTTAGAAATCTTTACTGGAAGCGCTCGTAAAGACTGGCACCCAAGCAGGACCAACACTGGGCCCGGTGCCCCCACACTCAGCCTCTTGCTGGCCTGGGCTGGTGCACCCTCCCTGGGTGAAAGAATATGATGACCAGGGCACAAGAGGGAACTGGCCCAGCTGTGGTCACATTCCCCAAGCCACATTGGCCCATCCAGTCTGGTCTGCACCACCGCAGATTAGAAACCTTTTTGGTAGGTACCTTCTAAGACCAGGGCATCCTCCCTGGACCTCCCTGGCTAGCCCTGGCCTGTCTGCACCACAGAAGGGGACTTAGAAATATTTTAGGGGATCCTCCAATGACTAGATCCAATGAGGGACCACGACCTCCCTGGACCTCCTCCATGGATGCCCAGTTTTCCCATCTGGAAGGAGACTTGGAAATATTTTCAAGGGGTGCGAGCACGCCCCACATAGGACCAAGGCTGGGCCAGGGCAGCCTACTTGGGCTTCCTTGTTCTACTCAGACTGGTCCTGGCCTCTGGAGGGGAACTTAGCAAACTTCTCAGGGATGCCTTCTAACACATGTGGAATCAAGGCCGTGCCTGGGGCGCCCTCCTTTGGCCTCTGTGGCTGACCCAAGCTGGAGCCTACCAGCAGAGAGGGACTTAGAAATGTTTTTGGGAGGTACCTACTAAGACCAAGCCTCTCCTGGGGATGTGGCCTGGGCAGGACCCCTTCCCCAGACCTCACTGGGTGGTTCAGGCTGGTTCTGTCCTTGGAGAGAGAGTTAGAAAAATCTGGGGGAGGCACATTCGGTGACATGGTTTCACCATGGCCAGGCTTTTCTTGCCAGCCCAGGCCTATGCTCCTTTGAAACATTTTTGGGAGGTTCGTCCTACAAGTGGGTCCACATGGGTTGTGCCTGGACCCAGAGCACCTTTCCCTGGACTCCTTGTCTGGCCCAGGCTGGTCCCAGACTAGAAGCAGGACTTGTGAAAGTTTTCAAGGGACACCTGCCATGACCAGGCCCTACATGGGACTGGAGAATGGTGCAGGTGGCCTCCCTGAGCCTCCCTGGCTGGCCTGTGCTGGTCCATGCCACAGGAGTGGGACTTTAGAAACATTTTCAGGTAGTGCTTCCTGTGACAGGCCCTATGCTGGGCAATGAATAGGCTAACGGCACAGTCCTTCGGCCTCCATGTCCACCCTGGCTGGTCTCAGCCTCTACAGAAGAACTTAAAAACTTTTCAGAGGAGCTCCCAATGCCCAGGACCCACAAGGGACAGAATCTGGGCCTCTGGCACCCTCTACACACTTCCTTATCTGGCCAGGACAATGCCTCCCCTTTGGAGACTGTCTTAGTTATCTAGTGCTGCTGTAACAGAAATACCACAAGTGGATGGCTTTAACAAACAGAAATTTGTTCTCTCACAGTCTAGGAGGTTAGAAGTCCAAATTCAGGGCACCAGCTCCAGGGGAATGCTTTCTCTCTCTGTTGGTTCTGGGGGAAGGTCCTTGCCATCAATCTTTCCCAGGTCTAGTTGCTTCTCAGCACAGGTCCTTGGGTCCAAAGGACACGCTCCCTCCCGGCTCTTGTTTTTCAGTGGTATAAGGTCCCTATCTCTCTGCTTGCTTCTCTCTCCTTTTATCTCTTGTAAGATAAAAGGTGATGCAGGGAAAATCCCTTTACATCGTATCAGGGATGTGACCTGAGTAAGGGTGTTGCACCCTAATCCTCTTTAACATAATTTAATCTTGCCTCTGCTTGATGAAAGTGAAGAGGACTTTAAGCACTTTCTGATGAAGATCAAAGACTACAGCCTTCATCTCAACATAAAGAAAACAAAAATCCTCACAACTGGACCAATAAACAACATCATGATAAACGGAGAAAAGATTGAAGTTGTTAAGGATTTCATTTTACTTGGATCCACAATCAATGCCCATGGAAGTAGCAGACAAGAATCAAATGATGAAATTGCATTGAGCAAATCTGCTGTAAAAGACCTCTTTAAAGCGTTAAAAAGCAAAGATGTCACTTTAAGGACTAAGGTGTGCCTGACCCAAGCCAAGGTGTTTTCAATCACCTCATATGCATGCGAAAGCTGGACAATGAATAAGGAAGACTGAAAAAGAATTGATGCCTTTGAATTATGGTGTTGGTGAAGAATATTGAATATACCATGGACTGCCAGAAGAACAAACAAATCTGTCTTGGAAGAAGTACAGCCAGAATGCTCCTTACAAGCAAGGATGACAAGACTTCGTCTCACATACTTTGGTCATGTTATCAGGAGGGACCAGTCCCTGGAGAAGGACGTCATGCTTGAAAGTAGAGGGTCAGTGAAAAAGAGGAGGACTCTCAATGAGATGGATTGACAAAGTGGCTACAACAATGGGCTCAAGCATAACAATGATTGTGAGGATGGCGCAGGACTGGGCAGTATTTCGCTCTGTTGTGCATAGGGTTACTATGAGTCCGAACTGACTCGATGGCACCTAACAACAACAACAACAATCTTGCCTTATTAACCACAGGCAGAGATTAGGATTTACAACACATAAAAATTACATCGAATCACAAAATGGAGGATAACCACACAACGCTGGGAACCATGGCCTAGCCAAGTTGACACATTTTTGTGGGACATAATTCAATCCATGACAGAGGGGGCTTGGATATGTTTTAAGGAGGCACATGCGACAACTAGGCCCAAGGTGAGGCTCGCCACCTGGCCCGGTCCAATTCTGCCACTAGATAGGTTCTTATAAACAATTGGGTGGGCACCGCCTATGACCCTGGGCCACAGGACGGTTGACAGGCTGGGACCCCTTTTCCCCAGACTTGCCTGGTAAGCTCTGCTGGTTTCCCCCTCTGGAGAGAGACTTTGTAAAGTGTTTGGGAGGGGCATCAAGCAACCAGGCCACGTGCAGGACCCCGACTAGGCTGGGGAACCATCCTTAGGCCTCTGGATGGTCCTTCTCTTTAGAGGGAGACTTAGAAAAAATTTTCAAGAGGCATATCTGGCAACCAGACCCCACATGTGACTGCAACCAGGCCCCAGGTGCCCTCCCTACGTGTTCCTAGCTGACCCAGGCTCATGCCTTGCTTCCCACTTTACCAGGAATTTAGAAATATTTTCTGGAGGCACATATGACATTTGGGGCCATGTGAGTGCCCTTTGCTGGCCCCCCTGTTTGGCTTGGCCCAGTCCTAATCACTGGAATGGAACTTAGAAACTTTTACAGGCAGAGCCACCAGCAAATGGTTCATTGTAGGATAGTGGGCAGGCCAGAGTCACCCTCCTCAGGCCTTCCTGGCTGGTCAAGTCCAATCCTCCTCACTGGCTGTCTAGGCATGGACCTGTAACTTGAAATTTGTCTCTAAAAATGGAGGTGCTGAGAGACTGAAGAAAGAGTCAGGCAACTCCAGCATGGTGGCAAAGAAGTTTATTAGGAAGACTTACATATGAAGCCAAGTGCTGGGCGGCTGCAGGACCAAAGCAGATCTCTGCATCCCGCAGTGGGAGGGCAGAGGTTTTAAAGGGCAGCAGACAATAGTGGCTACATGCCAGGGACTTACATAAGGATGACTTAGCAAACTGTAGTGAACTAGTGGACCACATGGGGGCACTAATGTTTGGCCTCCCAAAGCTTATTTCCCTTTCCTGGGCAAACCCAAAGCAAACACATTGCGGCTGAGTTGATTCTGACTCATAGCAAAACTGTAGGACAGAGTAGAGCTGCCCCACAGGGTTTCCAAGGCTGTAAATCTTTATGGAAGCAGACTACCACATCTTTTCTTCCATGGATTGGCTGGTGGGTTTGAACTGCTGACCTTTCAGTTAGCAGCCAAGCGCTTAACCACTGTGCCACCAGTGCTCTTTTCCTCATTGGAAGGGGACTTAAAAAACATTTTAGGAGACTCATCCTAAAACAGGAACCCATGTGGGGCTGTGGGCAGACCTGGGGAGCACTCCATGGACTTCTCTATCTAGTCTGGGCCAGTCACAGCAGCTAAAGAGCTAGAAAAATTTTCAGGAGTTTCCATGGCTGGCCAGGGCCAGTGCAGCCCCTCTGGACGGAGAATTAGAAATATTTTTGGGATGCACATTGATGACTGCGCCATGCCAGATCGTGACTGTGTTTGGATCATCTCCTCAGACTTCCCTGCCTAGTTGTTATGGATTGAAATGTGTCCTTCAAAAATACATGTTGTATGAATAGACATATGCACACTCATGTTCATTGCAGCATTGTTCACAATAGCAAAAAGATGGAAACAACCTAGATGTCCATCAAAAGATGATGGATAAACAAACTGTGGTACATACACACAATGGAGTACTATGCAATGATAAAGAATAATGATGACTCTGCAAAGCATCTCACAACATGGATGAATCTGGAGGGCATTATGTTGAGTGAAATAATTCAGTCACCAAAGAACAAATATTATATGAGACCACTACTATAAAAACTCATGAAAAGGTTTACACACAAAAAGAAACAATCTTTGATGGTTATGAGGGAGGAGAAGGGTGGGAGGGATAAATACTAAATAGACAATAGATAAGTGATAACTTTGGTGAAGGGTAA
Organism: Trichechus manatus latirostris; assembly: GCF_000243295.1. NCBI lineage: Eukaryota > Metazoa > Chordata > Mammalia > Sirenia > Trichechidae > Trichechus > Trichechus manatus. Next base: position 980,267 of record NW_004444194.1, read on the forward strand.
GACAGTACACAATACTGGGGAAGTCAGTACAACTTGTCCAAGGCAAGGTCATGGAAGCTCCATAGACACATCCAAACTCCCTGAAGGACCAAATTGCTGGGCTGAGGGCTGCAGAGACCATGGTCTCGGGGAACATCTAGCTCAACTGGCATAACATAGTTGATAAAGAAAATGCTCTACATTCTACTTTTATTTATTTATTTTTTATTATACTTCAGATGAAGGCTTACAGAACAAATAGTTTCTCATGAAACAGAAGTACACATGTTGTTTTATGACATTGGTTAACAACCCCACAACATATCAACCCTCTAACTTCTCAACCTTTTTTTTTTTGGTGAAAATACACATAGCCAAAGATACACCATTTCAAAAATTTCTACATGCACAGTTCAGTGACATCGACTACGCTCTCCCAATTGTGCTGTTATTCTCACTTAAGATGAAGGCTTACAGAACAAAATAGTTTCTTATTTAACAGTTACTACAAATGTTGCCCTCTGACAATGGTTAACAATCTCACAACACATCAACAATATCCTTACTCAACTTTGGGTTCCCTATCGCCAGCTTCCTTGTCCCCTTCTGCTTTCTGGCCCTTGTCACTGGACTCCTGTACCTCGTTAGTCTCATTTGGTTTTACGGGGCTGTCCACTCCCAGGCTGAATGGTGAACCTCAGAGGTAACTTTACCACTGAGCTAAAAGGGTGTCTGGGGGCCACACTCTCGGGGCTTCTCCAGTCTCCTTTAGGCCAGTAAATCTGGTCTTTCTTTGTGGGTTAGAATTATGCTCTACATCCTTCTCCAGCTCTGTCCAGAACCCTCTGCTGTGATCCAGGTCAGTCTACATTCTACTTTGGTGAGCAGTGTTTGAGCTCTTAAAAGCTTGTGAGCGGCCATCTAAGATACTCCACTGGTCTCATCCTATCAGGGGCAAGGGAGAATGAAGACAATCAAAGACATGAGGGAAAGATTAGTCCAAAGGCCTAATGGACCACAAGTACCACAGCCTCCACCAGACTGAGTTCAGCACAACTAGATGGCGCCCAGCCACCACTACTGACTTCTTTGACAGGGATCACAATAGAGGGTCCTGGACAGAGCTGGAGAAAAATGTAGAACAAAATTCTAACACACACACACACACACACACACACACACACAAAAGACCAGACTTACTGGTCTGAAAGAGACTGGAGAAACCCCGAGAGTATAGCCCCCGGGACACCCATACAGCTCGGTACTGAAGTCACTCCTGAGGTTCAACCTTCAGCCAAAGATTAGACAGGCCCATAAAACGAGACTAAATGGGCACACCAGCCCAGGGACAAGGATGAGAAGGAAGGAGGGGACAGGAAAGTTGGTAATGGGGAAACCCAGGTAGAGAAGGTGAGAGTGTTGACATGTAGTGGGGTTGGCAACCAGTGTCACAAAACAACATGTGTATTAATTGTTTAATAAGAAACTAGTTTGCTCTGTAAACCTTCATCTAAAGTACAATTAAAAAAAGGAAGGAAGAAAAAAAAAAAAGTGCCGTAAATCCTAACCCCTGTACCTCTGGTTGGAGCCCTGGTGGTGCAGTGGTTAAGTGATACAGCTGCTAACTAAAAGGTCACCAGTTCGAATCCACGAGCAGCTCCTTGGAAACCCTATGGGCCAGTTCTATTCTGTCCTATAGTGGCTATGTGTTGGACTCGATGGTAACGGTATACCTGCGGTTATAACCTCATGTGGGACTGGGTTTTCTCTGTTATGTTAATAAGGCTGTGTTAGTGTAGGGTGTGTTTTAAGTCAATCTCTTTGAGATATAAAAACAGCAGACCAGGCACAGAAGAAGCAAGCAGAGATGAGAGAAGATAGTTTCCATACCATATGAATATCACCACAGAACCAAGGAACAGAGCTGAAAACAGACAAGGACCTTCCCCCAGAGTCAACAGAAAGAAAGCCTTCCTCTTAAAGTCAGTGCCCTAAATTCAGGAGGTACAGCCATAAACCATAAACCCTCAAATCAGCCTCACCCCCAGACCTTTTTGCTTCCCAGGGCGGGGATATCACCTCCAAATCCCCAACTGTCTGGCCAGTACTGTCACACCCTCAAGCCCCACCCCTGGGACCCTTAAGCCTACCCCATGGGTTATGGACACCACTTCAGACCCTCGTATTATGCTCCCAGAACTGGACAGTCACCCCAGATTCCCAAATCTTGTTCTTAGTCCTGAACCCCACTCCCAAACCCTCAAAACCCTTTGCTAGTTTGCTGGACTCACTTCAGACCCTTAAGCCTGGAACCTGGATCTGGACACCGCCCAAGACCCACAAGTTCTGTTCTGGGTCCTGGCCAACATTCCCACGCCTCACACACCATCCCAGCTCCCGCCCCAGGCCGGCCCCCACCCGTGTGCGGTGTCCACTGGAACCTGGAGGCGCGGTCCCAAGCCTAGTTGGCCGCCACCGTGGTCTCCTGCAGGTGGGTGATGGTGAAGGTGGAGAACAGGTGCTGCAGGCCGTAGATGGGCCAGCTGAGTGGGGGCAAAGTAAGGTTTCCTCTCTCCCCTTCTTTCTAGTCTCCTTCCCACCTGTGCTCACCCGCAAGTCCAAGGTCACAAGGGAGCTCAGGTCGCGGTCTGTGTCCTCCCTGACAGAGAACTGTTGCTCCAAGCACAACAGCAGCGTCCTGTGTCCCCAGCGGGCCAGTGTGAGCGGGTGCACTGTGGGCGGCAGCTCCTGGCACAGTACGGAGAACTGCCAGCAAGGACAGGGCGGGGCTCAGCCGGGGAAGGGCGGGGCTTATCGTGGTCAGGAGGCGGGGCTGAACTGACGAGGCGGGGCAGGACCGGGCCTGGGTTGGTGAGCCGGCGAGAGAGATGAGACTGAAGTGATACCGGGAGGTGCCAAGGTGAGGAGGAGGTGAAGGGGCGTTAGCCAGTCTGGGTAAGACCCAGTCAAGGTGGGATGGGACTGGGCCAGGACCGCCCACGTGATGGAGCTGAGCCGAGAGGGCGGAGACTAGCTGATGGTCTCCCCCAGACCAGCTACAGGCGGGCAAGGTGCGCTGGGAATGAGCCTAGGAAAACCCTCACCCAATCCACAGGCTTCATTTCGGTCCTCCCTATCTGCGGACCCCGCTGCCCCTCACCTTCGTGAGTGGTGCGGCCCCTAAGCAACAGAGGGCGCCACGTCCCAGTAAACCCGTTGCCGTAGAGTCGATTCAAACTCATAGCGACCCTATAGGACAGAGTAGAGCTGCCCATAGGGTTGGTGAATTCGAACTGCTGACCCTTTGGTTAACAGCCGAGCTCTTAATCACTACGCCACCAGGGCTCCGTCCACCTCCCAGGGCCAGCACTGTCTGCGTGGTCAGGACCTCTTTGGGTCCAGCAGCACGAGGTGGCGCCCTCGCACCCACAGCCCAGACCCCTGCCCGTGTGGGCCCGCCTCCTGCAGCGGCTCCCCTACTGCACGTGCATCATCTCTCGGCAGCCTTCTGTGCACCTTGGGGGAGAGCGGCCAGGAGAAGGTGAGAGTTCGGTGGGTGTCCCTGGGCCAGAAATAGGTAAGGGATCCTGGGTCAGGAGAAATTAAGGGGCGAGGGGATCAGATGAGGAAGAAGGTGACGGTCTGGTACGGAACCCCAGCAGCAGGAGGAAAGTAAGCACCCAACAGGGCAGCCTGGATAGGGTAAGTCAGGGCCTGGAGAGCAGCCCTGGGCAGGGACTGGGTACAAGCGTGGAGGACAAGTCTTGAATAGGGATGCGGGTCTCAGCTTAGTGGGGACTACAAACCTCGGGGCACACCTAGCAGAGAACTGAGACAGAAACAGGCTTCCAGGTCCAGCAGGGGCTGGGAACTGGGTGGAGGCCTGGTGTGAGGACCCTGGCTTAGACAGGGCTGCGACCCACTCACCATGAGCTCCAGGGAGCCATCACTCAGGCTGCTGCCCCCCTGGGAGCGGTCAGTCAGCACTGTCAGCTGCATGTTTCCATCCTGGGGCGTGAGAGGTGGGGGTGAGAGGCAGCATTGCAAACCAGCCCCCGTGGGTGCGCACAGGCAGGTCCCAGAGGGGGTACTAGCGACTGCCCAGGACAGTTGAGTGATGCTGAGGGTGAGGGGTGAATTCTCTGGAGAAGGGCATCAGGAAGAGGTGGGGAGGGGCAGGCTAGGGCTGGGGGGAAAATGGGGAGTTGTTGTTAGATGCCATCAAGTTGGTTCCGACTCATAGCAACCCTGTGTACAACAGAATGAAATACTGCCTGGTCCTGTGCCATCCTCACGATCATTGTTATGCTTGAGCCCGTTGTTGTAGCCACTGTCAGTCCATCTTGTTGAGGGTCTTTCTCCTTTAAGTTGACCCTGTACTTTACCAAGCATGATGTCCTTCCTGATAATATGGCCAAAGTACGTGAGATGAAGTCTTGCCATCCTTGCTTCTAAGGAGCATTCTGGCTGTAGTTCTTCCAAGACAGATTTGTTTGTTCTTCTGGCAGTCCATGGAGAGTACCGTGATGTAAATGCGGCTGTTGACCGGGTAGTAATTTCCTGCCACTGGCTCAGTCTGGCTCAAGTTCCAGGTGGGTCGATAATCCCGCCTGGGGAGGGGTGTGGTTTGGTCAGGCCTGGGGTCTGGCTCCCCTTCCCTGCTCTCCTACTCCTCACCCCACCCCCATCCTCTCCCTCCCATACCCCTATCATCAGCAAATGTCCCCACCACCCCTGGATCTCAATACAGCACAGGCCACTCCATATCCTCACTGTCTCCAGCTATCCCCACCTCCTCTCCAAGATCTCCCGGCCATTGCTGTCTGTGTAGAAGCATCCATCCGTCTCCAGTGTCGTGTCAAAGCGACTGATGACCTCCTTCCCCCAGCCGTCGCTGCACCCAATTGGAACACAGGGTTGAGAGCCTCACCTACAGCCTCCCCCCCGGCCTTGCTCCCACCCCCATCCCAGTCAGGACACTCACCCCACAGGTATTGGCCCCACTGTCCATTCCAGCTCCAGGTGCCTCTGTCCTGGGTACAGGCGAACCACCTGGGAACACCAGGCTGAGAACTTCTGGTGCACCTCCTGCACCAAGGACGTCTGCGGGCACATGGTGGGGTGGGGGTGGAGTGCAGGTGTGAACCCACACCTGAGCAGAGGTCAGCCCTGCAAATGTCTGCCCCTGCTGTGAACCCCATAAAGGCCTACATCAGGTTCAACCCCACTAATGGACAGTACGGGAACCGCACCCACCTCCCCCCCACCTAGTCATGGCTACATAATTTTTGAGGGTGGCATACATGCTTGTTGACCACCATTACCCCCATCTCCCCTCCTTTCATAGTAATAGGAGTCTAGCTTGGCACATGGCTACGTGGAGTAGACTATATCTCCCAGTATCCCCTGAAGTTATGAGTAGCTGTGTGACCACATTCTGCCCAATGGTAAGTGAACAAAGTAATAGCTCTCCTTGACCCTTGTCCTCTACCACTGGCTCAAATGCAACTGTGATGGTTGGAGCTTGAGCAGCCATCTTAGATCATGAGGTGGAACTGAATGTTGAAGAAGGCAGAGCAACAAGATACAAGGGGCCTGGGTGACTGTGGAGCTGCCTTGCCTGGCTTGGACTGCTCAGCCAGACTTTATGTTAGAGGAAAAGAACAGTTAATTTGGATAACTCTGTTACAACAGGCAAAAGTATACCCTAATATAATGACCCAGGTATGTAGACGCTCACCTCAAGGGAAGGCGAGGAAATGTTGACTACAGGCCCCGGGAAACCCCCTAAACACTTGTGGTGTATGCTGTCTTCTGAGCCAAATGCACCCTCAGATATGCACCCTAAGTGAGACTTGCCGAGTGTGAACTCTCAAATACCCACCCCAGATATGAACCCTTCATACCACATATCCTTGGTGAACTCCAAACAGCTGCACTTGGCCCTCCCCATTTGTGGACCAAGTGGGAACACCCTGCCCCCAATTTCCAAAGCTAAGTATAATCCTGACAGCCACAGCAGGTGTGAATGCCTTCAGTAAGTGCTTCCTCAGGCACACACAGACATAAAGACCAGCCCATGGAAGGACCCTCAAATATTACCTTCAGGTCTTTGCCCCTTTATCTGATAGAGGTGTGAATCCTTCCCTCAGTCAGACTCGCCACCATCACAAACCAGGACCAGTATAGCGGCCTCCTCGTTTGTCTCCTGGCTTCCTCCCATCATGGCCCCACTCTGCTTGGAAGAGTGCCAACTCTGCACCAGACACAGAAACCTCAGTGCCCAGGACCCAGGAGACTTCAGGAGTTCACAGAAATGTTTTAATTTTAATTACTTCTAGAATCAGAAGAAAACTTGAATGTAATAAAAATGAATATACAATAATGAATCCAACATGGATTATATTCATCTTTATACCAATGCAATCATAAAATATAATTTTAATATTCTTTTATGGAGTAATGGTCCCACAAAAGCAAAAGTCATAGGTCCACAGAAGTCTTAAAACAGCCCTGTCAGAACCCTCCTGTGGTTCCTTCTTGGTAAAAGCCAAAGTCCTCCTCTTGCCCCTTAAGGCCCTGCCATCCTCTCCTGCCATCACCACCCAGCACTCTGCTTCAGCCACACTGGGTTCCTTGGGGTTCCTTGAAGACCAAACACCCTCCTGCCTGGGGCTTTTGTGTCTGCCCTTCCCTGCCAGGATCCCTCTTCCCCCAAATAGCCACATGGCTCACTCCATCACTTCCCTCAGCATTGCCCTCAACCATCACCTTCTCAGAAAGGCCTTCCCTCTCCCCTCTGAAAGTACAAACCCTCACCTGCTATCTGCTCTGACATATTCATTGAGTATCACCCACCCATGATCACACTGGGTCCTCACACAGCTCTGGGAGAGGTCACTCACTTGAGGATGCACAATGGTTGGAGTGGTGGTGCTACACCATGATCCAGGACCCTTGGACCCAGAGTCCACCCAGTTCACTGTGACACCTCAGATTTGTCTTGGGAGTGGAGAAGGGGATTTGAATGGGATCTCATTTTGTATGACCAGGACATGGGACTGGGGCCTGGGTCGATGGGTGCAGGCCTTGGGAGTCCAGCGAGGCACCCGGGCCACTGAGTAGGTGCTGAAGCCCAGGGCGGGCACCAAGGCAGAGAAGAGCAGCTGGGGGGTGCTCCTGACTTTTTGAGCCCGGAAGTATCACCACCTCGGGTAATGGGGAGGGAACCCAAGTCAAGAGGCTGTGAGTACACACACATGGGGGTGCTGAGTGGAGGGGCCAGTCTCAAGGAGGGGCAGGATTCCTGGGATGGGGAGAAGACATTTAGGTGGTTGGGGGAGAGGGGACATCAGAAATTCTGAGGAAAAGACTGCAAAGGAGATTCATTCACAAAGTAGAAAAAATCCCCTGTATGGGCAGAAACTGCAGGAGGGGGAAGAATTGAGGAAGCTGAGGAAAAGAGATCTCTGAGGAAGGAGAGTGAGGGAAAGATTGATTCTTGGAGGAAGCGATGTGTGGGGGACTGTGTGTGGGGGCAACCCCATGTGTGTCAGAGTAGAACTATGCTCCATAGGGTTTACAATGGCTGATTTTTTGTTTTTATTTTCCCAGAAGTGATTAACAGGCCTTTCTTCTGATGTTGCTCTGGGTGCACTCGAACCTCTAACCTTTTGGTTAGCATAGAGCATGTTTATCATTTGCACTACAGGGAGTCAGAGTTAGTTGGACAGCAATTGGTTTAACTGATGTGTGGGGGTATTCATCTAGGATGAAGGATTATAAATAGGAAAGATTTTCATGAGAAGATGTTCAAAAGGGGGAGATATTCATGGGGAGAGGGGAGATGTTCCCAAGGGGATATTGAGGAGCACAGAGGGAGATAGTGGGGGGTGGGGTGGGGAGGAGATACTAGAGGGGGAAGAGTATTCATGAGGGTGAGGTACCCAAGGGAGGGAGGTGTCTGTGGGAGGGCAGTAGGAGGCTTCTGTAGGAGGGAGAGATACATTCATGGGAGGGAGGTTCCCATGATGCAGGAGTTGTCCACTGAGAGGTGTTCAAGGGGGGAGGTGATCACGGAGGGAGGGATTCATGGGTGGAATATTCGTCCAAGGAGCTCACTTTGCTGCGTACAGTCATGCCATTGGGGTCCCTCATGAAGAAAACGCCTTTGTGGACTGGCAGCCGCACCATCCAATCTACCTTCCGCCACCAAAACCCACCGCCGTGGAGTCAATACCTACTCATAGCCGTCCCATAGGACAGAGTGGAACTGCCCCATAGGGTTTCCAAGGCTGTAAATCTTTACAGAAGCAGATTGTCACATCTTTCTCCCGCGGAGAGGCTGGTGGGTTCGAACCACTGACCTTTCCGTTAGCAGGCGAGCGCTTTAACCACTGTTCCACCAGGGCTCCTTCCTACCGCCCCGGGGGTTATAAATGGTGACCTGGAATTGGAGTGGGAGAGTCAGGGCAGGTGTGGGTCACTGCAAGCCTTCTCCAAACCCACTCACCATGAGAAGCAATGTCTCTGTGCGATCCCAGTGCGGTCAAGGCAGTCCAGGCAGAGTGCCCACGTGGTGCACAGGTCTGATCCTGCCCCTTCTTGACTGCCCCTCACATGATAATCGCCCGTGTGTGGTTCTCCAAGAACAATTCCCTAACTGCCCCATGAAGAAGCCAGGGCCCCGAGCCCCGCCTGACTTTTTGAGTTCGCGGCAGAACGTGAACTTCTCCTTGGAGCCGCTAAGCAGAGCCAGAACGTTGCTCAGGAGTACCAGCCGAGGAGCGCAAACGGGCGGGTCCACGCTGAATGCCCGCCCTCCACCCCCCCCACCCCCACCCCCGCCACCGACAAAGCCTGGCTTCCTTTCTGGCCCCTCCTCGCGTCCCCCGGCACCACCCATTCCTCTCTCTGCCCCTCCCTTCTAGGTCCCGCCCCGTCTATATTCGCCCCGCCTCTCCCAGGCCACACCCCTTCGGGCCCCGCCCCGCACACCTCACAGTGTCCCCAGCCCTCAACCAGCTGGCGCGCGTAGTCGTCAGCCACGTGCTGCCGGGAAGTGCCGCTGACAGCGTCGTGGTGCTGGAGCAAGGCCATCGCTTCCCCTACGGGTGGGGCAGTGAGCCTGGCGGGGCCTCTGCAGGACACTGCCCCAACCCCAGGAAGACACGGAAGGTCCAGGGCAGGTGGAAAGGGTTCTTAGGAGCTTCAAAGGAGGGACTCAAGGACGGGCCGAATGACAGGTCCAGCCCTAGTCCCCCCAACCCTGTCCGCTGGCTAGCCTGACACCTGACGAGGGGCGCACTGTCTCCCGAGCCATAGGGTCCCGCGTTGGCCGCAGGTCCCGCCAGCGCCTCCTGCTGGTTGCACACCTGGTGGCAGGGGTGTGTTGGGGTAGTCAAGCCTGCTGGGACCCCTGGACCACACCCCTCTAGCCAGGCACCCACCTGCAGGAAGTTGTAGCTCAGGTGCTCGTAGCATTTGAGGGCTGGAGAAGTAGCCTGGCACCGGACTCTCGCCGCAGGCGCAGGTGGGCGTGGGTAGGTGCGTGCGCACTGCTGGGGGCCGGGATGAGCCGCGCCTTGCGCGTCTTACGACGCAGTTCTTGGCGCCCAGGCAGATGGCTCTCGTGACACCGCCACCTTATGCAGGCCGCGGGTCCGCAGCCCGGCTCCCCGGGGAGCGCGTGCCTCGCCCTTGCAGGCCTGGCGTCGGGGCCCGGGCGGAACCGCGCCAGGAGGGTGGACCGCCGGGCTGGCTGGGTCAAAGCCTGTAGGCGTAAACCCTGGCCAGAGGCTCTCTGGTCTCCAGCGCCAGGGACCACGCAGCCTGCACCCAGCACCGTGGACCTTGTGGCACAGGCCTGGCGTGGCCGCGGCGCGTCGAATCCCCAAAGATAGCGAAAGGGTCGGTTGGGAAATCCAAGCCGGGCCTGACCTCACAACTCCAGTGCCCCACGCCCTTACCCAAGCCAGGCCCGACCGCGCTGCCCCCTGCCTTGCTCCGCAGCTAGAAGCTCACCTCAGGAGCGAGTTGGATCTAGAGCGCTAAAAGCATCCTCAGCTGGATTTTTGACTACTGCTGTAAATGCGACATTTCGGATAACTGAGATAGTCAACAAGTGAGTAGGTGAATTTCCTTTTCCAAATATAAAAGACAATAAGAAGAATGAAATACATGGAATATAAAAAAAAAAATAAAAAACCAAAAGGACAGTTTACAGTTCTCTGCCCTACCCTGAAATTAATTTTTTTTTGTAATATATAACACATCTGCCAATTTAACATTTTCCACATGTACAATTAGTAACATCAATTACATTAATCATGTTGCACAACCATCACCAATATCTGCTGTCACATTTTCCATCAGCATAAACAGAAGAAACTCAGTGCCTGCCATGAGTCTGAGTTGACTTGAAGGCAACTTTTTCTTTTTTTTTAATGGGCTAGGTTGGTATAGGGGAAGGTCAGGATGATGGAGGGTCAGTACTGGCCAGGGACAGAGGGCAGAGCCTGAGTGATGTAATCATCCTGGAACTTCTATCAGGTGAGTCCCACTAGCAGCAAGGAAGCTGCATATGATTTCTTTTATTAAGTTTACAGTGTCCTCTATGATTTGCCTGCTCCCTATATCTGAATCTACTCTCTAAGTCAGGGGTTAACACACTACACAGCCCCAGGCCAAATCTGCCCACCAGCTGCTTTTGTAAATACCGTGTATTGGAACATGGCCACAACCATTCGGGTACATACTGTCTACAGCTGCTTTCGCACTATGATGGCAGATTTAAGTCTTTCCACAGGTGTACATGTAGGCGGCAAGGCCTAAAATGTTCACTATCTAACCTTTTACAAAAATGTTTGCTGAACTCCGCTCTAAGTCACTGTCTGGAACAGATTTTATTTCCAAAGTAGACTTTCTTATTAGAAAGGGATGAATACTCTGTGTACGTAGCTGAAAAACTGTCACATCAGGTTAAATATGTGAATGTGTTTACCCCAGATACACCCACTGAATGACTGGACCTGAGGGAACGTGTACCATGAAAACCCTTTGTTAAAAGTGAGCCTTTCTTCCCCTTACCCTTCCATTTCTTCTAGAATCTGCAGTGTTCAAAAGAGAAGTCAGGAGGAGGAGGGGCAAGATGGTGGCACAAACAGCACCCTCACGATCCCCTACAACAATGACAAAGAAAACAAGTAAAAACCTACAAAACCAGTGATCTTGGAACTCTGGACACCAAGTGCAGGATTGGAGAACCAAACGGAGTACCAAATTAGGAGAATCTTGAAGCAGGGACCACAGGAAGGAGGATTCTCGGACTGTCCACACCCTACTTGCCCCGCCCTCAATGTGCTGTTTTGAGAGCGACAGCGGCAGCAGCTTTATTCATAATTGCCAAAAATCCCAGGGTGGGAACAAAACAGAGGACTCAGACTGAGACAGGCCTGGAAGGAGTGACAAGGTGGGCAAAGCATGAACTGGGACTAGGCAGACCTGAGAGAGAGGAGCGCAGAAGCACAGCATAGATTTGAGTCCTGGGAACCCCAGGAAAATACAGCCAGAGTAAAGCTGTGCAGACTGGCCCGGGGGAACTCACAGGCAGAGGGCAGGAGGGGCGGAGTATGCATCCCTGCAGAGGGACACAGGGTAGGTGTAACAGTGTGGGCATGAGCAGTGGCAGGAGATCGCCAGGAATAAGACCCAGGATAACATAGCAGCCACAGGACAGCAAACTACCGGGAAACAACACCTAGCCCCTGCCCCCCACCCCCACCTCCACTGCCACCTGAGAAATGACACATTGCCTTGCTGCTGGCCAGGGCACTGCCCCAAGAGCTACAGTGCCATTACCATAGATTTTTATTAGATACACTCTTCTTTTATCCAAAGAGTCTTCTCTGTTTCTCCTTGAATTAATCTCCAGGTAAGTCTTAGAAACAAAGTGCTATTAATGTTTTAAAAGGAAAAATCTGTGTTTTAAAGATTAATTTAGAGATTTCATTTCCTTCAATTTTGACTCTTCTCTTTGAAATACATGTTTTGTCTCCCCAAATATATAAACTTTGGTAGATTTCTTCACGTCTTACAACTTTATATATACATATATATAATTTTTTATTTGCTCAGGGACGTTTTAATGCTTCAGTGCATGAACATTTTAGTGCGTCTGACTCAAAATTATGGCTGAATAGTAGTGTGATAATGTCCAAATCCATGTTAGATAATGGCAGGAAGTCTTAGCTAATTGGTCTATTTTAGTATTTGCTGATGTGGCAGAAGCAGAGGCTGCTGGAGGCTTTGAGAGCAGGAGACACACACACAAACACACACACACACACACACACACACACACACACACACACACACACACACACACACACACACACACACACACACAGAGGCTGAACCTACTACTGCTGCCACTTTCCAGCATGGGGAGTGGGTGAGTGAGAATGGGGGTTCCCAGGATGAGAAAATGGTATCTTTGGTTAGGGTCATCTCTTTCAACCCTGTCCAAACCTCTTCCTACAGGTAAGGGTACTTCAGGCCCAAAGAAGGACCCTGACAGCACCCATCAGATCCCAGACTTGGGGCTAGACCTGGGGGAGGGGGTCTGTTTGCTAGTAGAGAGTGGTTGGTTTGCCAAATTTATATATTTAGATATAGATATATACACATGTCTTAGTCATTTAGTCCTGCTATAACAGAAATACCACAAGTGGATAGCTTCAACAAATAAAAATATATTCTCTCACAGTCTAGTACGTTACAAGTCCAAATTCAAGCTGTCAGCACCAGGGGAAGGCTTTCTCTGTTGGCTCTGGAGGAAGGTCCTTGTCATCAGTCTTCCCTTGTTCTCAGAGCATCTCAGCGCAGGAACCTCAGGTCCAAAGGACACACTCTGCTCTCGGCACTGCTATCTTGGTAGTATGAGGTCCCCATGTTTCTCTGCTCCCTTCTCTCTTTTATATCTCAAAAGAGATTGGCTTAAGACACTATCTAATCTTGTAGACCTCATCAATATAACTGCCACTAATCCATCTTATTACATCATAGTAATAGAATATACAACACAGGGGAATCAATCATACAATACTGGGAATCATGACCTAGCCAATTTGACAGATATTTTGGGGGGACACAATTCAATCCATGACAACATATATATACATCTATCTATCTAAAGGAGCCTTTGTGGTGCAGTGGTTAACAGCTTCGCTGCTAACCAAAAGGTTGGCGGTTCAAACCCACCAGCCCCTACATGAAAGAAAAATGTGGCAGTCTGCTTCCATAAAGATTGTTGTTAGGTGCCGTCGAGTCGGTACCAACTCATAGCGACCCTATGTACAATAGAACAAAACACTGCCTGGTCCTGCACATGCTCACAATCATTGTTATGCTTGAGCACACTGTTGCAGCCATTGTGTCAATCCATCTCATTGAGGGTCTTCCTCTTTTTTGCTGACCCTTTACCAAGCATGATGTCCTCCAGGGACTGGTCCCTCCTGATAACATGTCCAAAGTATATGACACGAAGTCTCGCCATTCTTGCTTCTAAGGAGCATTCTGGTTGTACTTCTTCCAAGACAGATTTGTTCGTTCTTTTGGCCGTCCATGGTATATTCAATATTCTTAGCCAACACCATTAAAAAAACAATAACAACTTCTTTGATCTTCCTTATTCATTGTCCAGCTTTCCCATGCATATGAGGCGATGGAAAATACCATGGTTTGGTCAGGTGCACTTTACACCTCAAAGTGACATCTTTGCTTTTTAACACTTTGAAAAGGTCTTTTTGCAGCAAATTTGCCCAATGCAATGCGTCGTTTGATTTCTTGACTACTGCTTCCATGGGTGTTGATTGTGGATCCAAGTAAAATGAAATTCTTAACAACTTCAATCTTTTCTCGGTTTATCATGATGTTGCTTATTGGTCCAGTTGTGAGGATTCCTATTTTCTTTATGTTGAGATGTAATCCATACTGAAGGCTGTAGTCTTTGATCTTCATTAGTAAGTGCTTCAAGTCCTCTTTGCTTTCAATAAGCAACGTTGTGTCATCTGCACATCACAGGTTTTTAGTAAGTCTTAAAATCTTGATGCCATGTTCTTCTTCGTATAGTCCAGTTTCTCAGATTATCTGCTCATCATACAGATTAAATAGATGTTGTGAAAGGATGCAATCCTGACGTATACCTTTCCTGATTTTAAACCACACAGTACCCCCTTGTTCTGTTTGAACAACTGCCTCTTGGTCTATGTACAGGTTCTGCATAAGCACAAAAAACTGTCAAGAAATTCCCATTCTTCACAATGTTATCCATAATTTGTTATGATCCACACAGTCGAATGCCTTTGCATAGTCAATAAAACACAGGTAAACATCTCTTTGGTATTCTCTGCTTTCAGCCAAGGTCCATTTGACCTCAGCAGTGATATTCCTCATTCCATGTAACTTCTGAATCCGGCTTGAATTTCTGGTAGTTCCCTGTCAGTGTACTGCTGCAATCATTTTTGAATTATCTTCAGCAAAATTTTACTTGTGTGTGACATTGCTTGATAATTTCCACATTCTGTTGGATCACCTTTCTTTGGAATGGGCACAAATATGGATCTCTTCCAGTTGGTTGGCCAGGTAGCTGTCTTCCAAATTTCTTGGCATAGACAAGTGAGCACCTCCAGCTTTGCATCTGTTTGTTGAAACATCTCAGTTGGTACTCCGTCAATTCCTGGAGCCTTGTTTTTCGCCAAAGCCTTCAGTGCAGCTTGGACTTTTTCCTTCAGTACCATTGGTTCTTGATCATATACTACCTCCTGAAATGGTTGAATGTTGACCAATTATTTTCTGTATAGTGACTCTGTGTATTTCTTCCATCTTCTTTTGATGCTTTCTGCATTAATATTTTGTTCATGGAATCCTTTAATATTGTAACTTGAGGCTTTAATTTTTTCTTCAGTTTTTTCAGCTTGAGAAATGCTGTGTGTTTTTCGCTTTTGGTTTTCTATCTCCAGGTCTTTGCATATTTCATTATAATACTTTACTTTGTCTTCCTGAGCCACGCTTTGAAGTCTTCTGTTTAGCTCTTTTGCTTCATCATTTCTTCCTCTCATTTTCACTCTCTACAGTCAAGAGCAAGTTTCAGAGTGTCTTCTGACATCCATTTTGGTCTTTTCTTTCTTTCCTGTCTTTTTAAATGATCTCTTGCTTTCTGTATGATGTCCTGGATGTCATCTCACAACTCGTCTGGTCTTTGGTCATTAGCGTGCGATGCTTCAAATCTATTCTTGAGATGGTCTCTAATTCAGGTGGAATATACTCAAAGTTGTATTTTGGCCCTTGTGGACTTGCTTTAATTTTATTCAGCTTGAACTTGAACTTGCATATGAGCAATCGATGGTACTTTATTTAGTATATGTTAAAAACTGTTAAAAAAATAAGAAAACCTAATGGATATAATGTCTATCACAGATCAACAAATTATCAGGCACATAGGAAATGAACAAGCATAGACAACAGAAACAGACACACAGATATAAAACACCTATGCTTACCATGGTCATGAGGATAAAAGGCAAAAACTGGAAACAATCACAGAAGACACTAGAGATTTGAAAGGAACCAGCCAGAAATTCTGTACTGAAACATATAGTTACAAAATTAGAGGTGGTAGATTGGTTTAATATTTGATACACAGCAGGGGGTAGATTCCACAAACTTAAAGATAGGTACAAGCAACCAAACTAAATAAAGCAGAGCTATAAAAATTGGAAAAGACTGAAGGGATGGTAAGTAAAAGGGGATAAAGGCTTCATAGTAAAGAAAACAGAGGTGGGTTGAAGTGGGCAAACCTTTCTTCTAGTCAGTTTCTTGTTTCTGGACAATCTTTGTGTGAAAAAGTCTTCTTTCTCCAGGTCGTCTCTAGATTTTTAAAAATCTATTCAACATTTTGAATTTTATCTCACACCCTTTGTACCTCTGATTCTAGGAGTGAAATCAGAATTGTTCTCAGTCCCTAGTACCATTTGGGGGCTGACCTTCCTTCACTCACATATAAAATCCCTTGTTTCTTTTACTGCCTTTTGACTATCCCAGCTTATCTCCATCCTCATTACTGTTGTCTGCCCCCCTCCCAGTCATTTACTCAACTGACTAATGACTTTGGAAGTTGGCTCATCCTTACCCTCTCTCCTAAATTCTGCATCACTTCTGGGGGCCTAAGTGTCTGCATGGATTTTTATCTACTACTTTGAACTCCAGGTTCATTGACCTCTTTGCTGGGGATTTTCCACTTCATATAAACAATTCTATGGAGCTGTTGTCATCCAGAAGTGCTCTGGCCTCTGAAATCAATGACTTTCTCTTAAAAACATCTGCTAACCTCCCCAGAGCTTGATTCACATCTATTCCTTAATTAAATAACACCTACAGTTGTAGTCATGCAGTTCTTCCATCTCTTCCTTCTCAGGGCACTCCTGATTCTCCTACTTTCAGACTCCATGAATATAATGATGTCATATATCCAAAGATTTCTGAAATTGATACATTATCTCCTGGGAAATCCCATAAAATGCTCCCTGCTACTCACCAGTGAACTTTAAAAGATAAAAAAAAAAAAAACAAAGTTTATTGTGAATGTGTTCTTCTCAGGGAATCTCTGTTCAACTTTTTTTTCCTAAATTAAAAAAAGTAAGTATTTAAAATATTTAATTTGGCTATGAAAACAGCATCTTTGTAAATTGCATGAGCTTGGTCTGTATCCACAGAACTACATTGTTCTGAAAACCAGTAGAACTAATTTGACTGTATTATTTAATGAACATATCCTAATCTTGAATATTACCTTTAATCCAACAAGGACACCGTCCAAAAAAAGTGTAGAGAAAAAGCTGGGAGACCAGAAGACCAAACCTTTATAGGTACAGAGATGGGAATATTTAGCCTAGAAGGTATAAGACCTGGAGAATATCTGTCAGAATGTTTTACTATTTTAAAAGTTCCTTATAAAAAAGGGATTACATTTATTTTTTGTGTGCCCATGTGGCAGATATAGATTTGATGGGGGAGATTTCTAGATAAGAAAGGCTGCTGTAAGAATATTTGAAGAACAAGAGGGACTATCGTGTTGAATTGCTTTTAGAAAATAAAGGTCAGCTATTTGACAAGATTCAGCCATGATAAGCACCAAGGGTCCCGCCATTGTCCTCTTAGGATTTTCTTTATCCAAAAAGATAGCTTTAAACTTTTTCTCTGATCCAGGCTGGATCCACATCCATCTAGTGGTCCATGTCTCTTAAACTATCCTAGAATTGTGGTACAGATTACAGTACCACATGTAAGCAAAAAAAAAGACATTTTGTTTCTGAGAAAGACCTCTATTGGTTACCTGCAGGGCTGCTCTTCTTTCATTCCACTTACCAGTCATCTGAAAATTCTATTTTATCATTATCTTTTTAATTTCACCCAGCCCACATTCATTAAAAGACTGCTTGCCTGCTTTGTGATAGACCCTGTTCTTTGTGCTGGTGAAACAAGATGTGTCATAAGTAATTAGTTCACCCACCCATTCTTTGCTTCAGGTGTTTGAGGGGCTTCTGCGTGACAGGCACAGAGAACAACAGAGAAAAACAAGCGTAAGCTCTATCCCAAGCTCTTTTATTTATAGTGAGACAGAGCATAACCAGTACTATCCTAGGGGCCAAAGAAAAGTACTAGGAGAGTACTAAGAAGGGGCAGTTGAGGTGATGATAGAGGGCTCCTAGATGTCGTGGCCTTAGAGAGGAGTCTTGATGTAAAACTAAACAAACAGGGAAATGAATTTTAGACAGGTGAGGTGGAAATGTAGATGTTAAGCAGGAGAGAGATATAATTAGAGCTGTGTTTAAAAACCAGCATTCTTCTGGCAGTAGTACAGTAGCTGAAGGATACAATTATGACAAGATAAACTCTTTGGAGCCTATTGCAATGATTATAGGATACTTGGGGCTTAAACCTGGCAAAAAGATCTCTGCTGGAGATGTGGACATGTGGGAGTTGATTGGGTTGGTGGTTGAAGCCAAGAACACGGGTGGCTGTAGCACCTTTTCAAAGAAGTTTAAACAAGAAAATTGTGAAAAGAGATGAAATATAGCCACAAGAAGGTTCAATTACGTTGGAGAGATTTGACCGTAAGGGCAAATAGTCAGGAGATAGGAGATATTGAAGATGCTGGAGAGACAGTAAACGACTGATGGTGTGATAGATCAGAAAAGGGGACCCAGAGATGATGGAGAGGGCCGAATTTTTCACTGAGATACAGAGTATGGAGGTATGGATGGATGTGGAAGCAGAAATTAGTAAGAACAGGCAGGAAATTGAGGAAGTCCCTGCCTGATTGCCTCTAAATGTATTCATTTATTCATCCACTCATTAAAAATTCATTGATCCTTACTATGTACAGACATCGGGTGCACAGGCATCAGTCTGGTTTAACCCATTTGCTAACTTTCACTAAAATTCTGCCAATCATGTAATACAGTGGTTGAGACAATCAGTTTCAGGGTCAAAAGGAGCTTAATGGCTTCAACTTCTTACTATCTGTCTTAGTTATCTAGTGCTGCCATAACAGAAATACCACAAGTGGATGGTTTTAACAAAGAGAAGTTTATTTCCTCACAGTCAAAGTAGGCTAAAAGTCCAAATTCAGGACGTCAGCTCCAGGGGAAGGCTTTTTCTGTCGGCCTTCTTCTCTTTGGTGTTCCCCCAGACTAGGAGCTTCTCTGAGCAGGGACCCCAGTCCAAAGGACGCGCTCTGCTCCCGGCACTGCCTTCTTGATGGTATGAGGTACCCCTGTCTCAATGCTCACTTCTGTCTTTTATATCTCAAGAGATTGCCTCAGGACACAATCCAGTCTTGTAGATCAGGTCCTGCCTCACTAACACAACTGCCACCCATCCTCCCTCATTAACATCATAAAGGCAGGTTTACAACATACAGGAAAATCACACAGTACCAGGAATCATGGCCTAGCCAAATTGATACACACATTTTTGGGGGGACATAATTCAAACCATGACACTAACCCAAGGAGACTAAGAAATCCCACTTCACATGCCAACTGTGTCATGTAGTCATCTCAGATTCCCATCCTTGTTTAGTTCTGACAGCAGCCACCTGCGCAGGATGCTGCCTCTGACTCTAGCCACCTGGGACAGGCCAGATCTCACAAAAGGACACCATCCTTCAGACTGTCAAACAGGCAGACACCAGCTGCAAGTTTGGGAGTCTGAACAATTCTCAATTTCTGATCCGGCTAAAAGCCTTTAACTCCCTTAGAATACCAGCCTCAAGACCAGCAGTCCCCAACTCCCTTACTTCTGCCTCTCCTTTTGGTTCAACAATTCACTGGATCAACTCACAGAGTTCA
This sequence comes from Trichechus manatus latirostris, assembly GCF_000243295.1. Classification (NCBI taxonomy): domain Eukaryota; kingdom Metazoa; phylum Chordata; class Mammalia; order Sirenia; family Trichechidae; genus Trichechus; species Trichechus manatus. Next base: position 999,658 of record NW_004444194.1, read on the forward strand.
TAAAAAGGCCACCTTTACGATAACAGCTTTAAAAAAAAAAAAGATACAAATGAAGAGATACATGGGGTGAGCTCCGGGAGGATTCCAGTAGAGCTTCCATATCCCCAGGACCTCACTACTCTCCACATGAATGGATGTTTCTCACCAACTGGGAAGCTCCCTTAAGCCTCCAACTTCTGGGCTTTTATTGGCCAGTCCTGTATGATAAGCTAAATTATTCCTCAAGAGTTTAGCATCAGGCCACCAGGTGGTTCCTCTAATCTTACCTACCCTCACTCATTAGCCTCAGCTGCAGTCCGACTCTTAGGAACCTCAAAGGCCAAACTGCTTTCTGCAAGGTTCTTCACCTCACAGTTAGCAATTCTGAAATTATGTATATCTAAGATCCAGCAAATAACGTACTGTGGATGACAGCCAGAAGTATTACTATTACAGAAAAGAGTAACATACAAAGGGAAAAGACTAAAACGAACCCTGTGGTGTTGGACTGGAATCAGAGATATGGGTACGATCTTGTGGTTTTTAAAATATACACAGATCCATACAAAAATAGGTATGTCTATGTATAGGCATACCTCATTTTATTCGGCTTCGCTTTATTGCAGTTCACAGATAATGAGTTTTTTACAAATTGAAGGTTTGTGGCAACCCTGCGTTGAGCAAATCTATCAGTGCCATTTTTCCAACAGCATGTGCTCACTTCGTGTCTCTGTCACATTTTAGTAATTCTCACAATATTTCAAGACTTTTCATTGTAACGGTTATGGTGATCTGTGATCAGTGATCTTTGATGCTACTATTGTAATTGTTTTGGGGTGCCACAAACCATGCCCATATAAGATGGCAAACTTGATAAACGTGTGTGTTCTGACTGCTCCACCAATGGGCCATTCCCCCGTTTCTCTCCCTCTCCTCGGGCCTCCCTATTTCCTGAGACACAATATTGAAATTAGGCCAGTTAATAATCCTACAATGTCCTCTAGGTGTTCAAGTGAAGAGTCCCATATCTCTCACTTTAAATCAAAAGCTATAAATGATTAAGCTTAGTGGAGAAGGAACGTTGAAAGTCGAGATAGGCTGAAAGCTAGGTCTCTTGTGCCAAACAGCCAAGTTATGAATGCAAAGGAAAAGTTCTGGAAGGAAATTAAAGTGCTTCTCCAATAAACACATGAATGATAAGAAAGTGAAACAGCCTTATTGCTGATATGGGGAAAGTTTTAGTGGTCTGGATAGAAGATCAAACCAGTCACAATATTCCCTTACACCAAAGACTAATCCAGAGCAAGGCCCTAACTCTCTTCAATTCTATGAAGGCTGAGAGAGGTGATGAAGCTGCAGAAGAAAAATCTGAAGGTAGCAGAGGTTGGTTCATGAAGTTTAAGGAAAGAAGCTGTCTCCATAACATAAAAGTGTAAGATGAAGCAGCAAGTGCTAATGTAGAAGCTGCAGCAAGTTATCCAGAAGATCTAGCTAACTGATGAAGGTGGCTACATTAAACAACATATTTTCAATGTAGACAAAACAGCCTTATATTGGAAAAGTTGCCATCTAGGACTTCCATAGCTAAATAGAAGTCAATGCCTGGCTTCAAAGCTTCAGAAGACCGGCTGACTCTCGTTAAGGACTAATGCAGCTGGTAACTCTAAATTGAAGCCAATGCTCACTTACCATTCTGAAAATCCCAGGGCCCTTAAGAATTATGCTAAATCTACTCTGCCTGTGCTCTATAAATGGAACAAAGCCTGTGTGACAGCACATCTGATTACAACATGGTTTACTAAATATTTTAAGTCCACTGTTGAGACCTACTGCTCAAAGATTCCTTTCAAAATATTACTGCTCACTGACAATGTACCTGGTCAAACAAAAGCTCTGATGGAGAATCTTCAAGGAGATAAATATTGTTTTCATGCTTGCTAATACAGCACCAATTCTGCAGCCAATGAATTAAGGAATGATTTTGACTTCCAATCTTATTACTTAAGAAATACATTTTGTAAAGCTGTAACTGCTATACAGAGTGATTCCTCTGATAGATCAGGGCAAAGTAAATTGAAAACCTTCTGGAAAGGATTCACCATTCTAGATGCCATTAAGAACATTCGTGGTTCATAGGGGGAGGTCAAAATATCAACATTAACAGGAGTTTGGAAGAAGTTGATTCCAACTCTCACAGATGACTTTGAAGGGTTTAAGACTTCAGTGGAGGAAGTAACAGCACATGTGGTGGAAATAGCAAGAGAACTAGAAGTGGAACCTGAAAATGTGACTGAATTGCTGCAATCTCATGATAAAATTTTAATGGATGAGGAGCTGCTTCTTATGGATGAGCAAAGAAAGTGGTTTCTTGAGATGGAATCTACTCCAGGTGAAGATGCTGTGAACATTGTTGAAATGACAACAAAGGATTTAGAATATTACATAAACTTAGCTGATAAAGCAGTGGCAGGGTTTGAGAGGACTGACTACAAGTTTGAAATAAGTTCTGTGGGTAAAATACTATCAAACAGCATTGCATGCTAGAGAAATCTTTCATGAAATGAAGAGTCAATCAATGCAGCAAACTTCATTGTTATCTTAAGAAATTGCCACAGCCACCCCAAACTTTAGCAACCACCACCCTGGTCAGTCAGCAGCCATGAACATCGAGGCAAAACCCTCCAACAGCAAAAAAATTATAACTCATTGAAGGCTCAAATGATGGTTAACATTTTTTAGCAATGAAGTATTTTTAAATTAAGGTATGTACATTGTATTTTTTTTAGACATAATGCTTTTGCACACTTAAACTACATTATAGTGTAAACATAAATTTTATATGCACTGGGAAACAAAAAAATTCGTGACTTGTCTTATTTGCAGTCGTCTGGAACTGAACCCGCAATATCTCCAAGGTATGCCTGTATACGCCCACACATATATTTCCTAGCTCTTTCCACTTTGAGGGCCGAGTAGCAATAAGCATATATAATACCCAGAACTTTGTTTCTAAATATCATTCTCTAATAAAAGGAACTCAGGTTTCTTGGAGAAAAGTCTGATCCCAGGGCTCAGGCAGGAAAAGGACAAGAGAAGCCTTGAACACTAGCAGAAAGCAACGTACAAATTATAATGGGAACATGTCAAAAAAAATGCAGGAACCTATTTAAGGGAGCTCCTAATAGCCAAATCTGGGAAAATTTGAGCAAGAAAAGAAAAAACAAAGTAATATGGATTAGCCTATACTGGTATAATTTAGTAAATAAGAAAACAGAAGAGAAGACAAAGCTACTCCTTGCAGAATTCCAATTAATAAACATAAAAGAAATGAACAGAAGAGAAAATCTCATTTGGTAAACACTACGGTAATAATAATCATAGATAATAATCATCAAGGGGTTCTAAAAATACTAAGCCAAAGTACAAGGAAAAAAAGAATATTTCCAGTTTCAAAGTATTGCCTCAGGAGAAACTTACTAGTTATAAAGGGTCAGTTAACTTTACAATAAGAAAGAATGGAAGGAAATATGATAACTATGGAAACAAAACACTCAAACCAAATACAAGATCAGTGTATTTTATTGTATGAAAAATATCAATAAAACATTTAAAAATGTTTAACCACATTTCCCCAAGGTTATTTTCTGCAACTTTATCTGTAATAGCCAAAGACTTTAAGAAAGGTAAAATTTAGCTTGAACTGAGAAAGTAGTACTGATGATGACAGCCCCACAGTTATACTGAAACGGTCACTTCTCCCAAACGCACAAAGTAGCTCTAACGACCCCTTCATTGAGTTAGTATTGCTTTCTTACTGAGGAACTCTGTTCTTTAATCCCAGACTTTGGGAAATTTGCTGTTTGAAATTATAGCAGGAAAAATGAAACATCTCACTTCTGACAGAGAGTAGTCTCTCCACTGTGAATTCTCACAGGTTGAGTGAGGTGTGAGGAATAAAGGCTTTCCCAAATTCCTTACATTCTTAAGGCCTCTATCCAGTGTGAGTTCTTATATGCTGAGTGAGGGACGTGGCCTGAATAAAGGCTTTCCCATATTGCTTACATTCATAAGGCCTCTCTCCACTGTGAATTCTTATATGTTCAGTGAGGATCAAATAAAGGCTTTGCCACATTCCTTACATTCCTCTCTCTCCACTGTGAGTTCTTATATGTCGAGTGAGTTGTGAGGACCAAATAAAGGCTTTCCCACATTCCTTACATTCATAAGGCCTCTCTCCACTGTGAATTCTTATATGTCGAGTGAGGTATGAGGAAGAACTAAAGGCTTTCCCACATTCCTTACATTTATAAGGCCTCTCTCCACTGTGAGTTCTTGTATGTTGAGTGAGGTATGAGGAACAACTAAAGGCTTTCCCACATTCCTTACACTCATAGGGCCTCTCTCCACTGTGAGTTTTTATATGTTTAATGAGGGCTGAGGAAGAACTAAAGGCTTTTCCACATTCATTACATTCATAAGGCCTCTCTCCACTGTGAGTTCTTGTATGTTGAGCGAGGACTGAGGAACAACTAAAGGCTTTCCCACATTCCTTACATTCATAAGTCTTCTCTCCACTGTGAGCCCTTATATGTGCAGTGAGGCGTGAGGACCGACTAAAGGCTTTTCCACATTCCTTACATTCATAAGGCTTCTCTCCACTGTGAGCCCTTATATGTGCAGTGAGGCGTGAGTAATAACTAAAGGCTTTCCCACATTCCTTACATTCATAAGGCTTCTCTCCACTATGAGTTCTTATATGTTGAGCGACAGCTGAGGAACAACTAAAGGCTTTCCCACATTCCTTACATTCATAAGGCTTCTCTCCACTGTGAGTTCTTACATGCAGAGTTAAGGCTGAGGAAAAACTAAAGGCTTTCCCACATTCCTTACATTCATAGGGCCTCTCTCCACTGTGAGTTCTTATGTGTTTAGCGAGGGCTGAGGAACGACTAAAGGCTTTCCCGCATTCCTTACATTCATAAGGCACATCTCTGTTATAAATTTTTTTATGTAAAATGAGGGATGAAGGACTACAGGTTTTACATTCTTTACATTCATGCTTATGACCTCTCACTTGTGCGCAAAAGGATGGGAAACTACAGAAATGTTTCCCACATTCGTTACATTCATAGTGTTTTCCACCAGTGAGCGTTGTCACAGAATTCTTAAGTGTTGAGATACAGTCTTTCCCACATACCATATATTTTTGAAGTTTCTTTCCAGTAATAGTTTTCATAGTAGTGGTTAGGTGAGAGAGACAACTGCATGCTTCACATTGCTTACAATGTTGGTGACTGCATCCAATGTGAGATCTAGTACGATATTTATTTGATGAGTGATCCATGAAGGCTTTTCCACACTCACAGCATTCAAAAGGATTTACTTCTGGAAGATTTCTTTTTACCACAGTAAGATTTGGAATCCAGCTGAAGGTTTTCCCACACTGAATGACTTCATTACTTTCACAGAGGTTTTCTACTGTATGACGTCTGTTAAAAATAGGCAACATGCTGTTGTAAATAAATTTGTTCCTATTTCACCGTTAGCAAACACAGTGCATGGTTTCTGCCGACTTGTCTCACGTTTCATAGAATAGATCATCTAGCAGAAATACAATTACTATCACTGATTTTCTAAAACATGGCTTTCTGATAATTGTATTCAAGTAAAATATATTTCAAATACTCAATATCTGACTCACATTTAAGAGAATGCTGTGTTGTGAAAATTCTCTGAACACATAATTTCACAGCTAGGTTTATACATATTGTTGTTAGGTACCATTGAGTTGGTTCTGATTCACAGCAGCCGTGTGTACAACAAAATGAAACACTGCCTGGTCCTATGCCACCCTCACAATCTTTGCTATGCTTGAGCTCATTGTTGCTCATTGTTGTGTCAACCCATCTCGTTAAAGGTCTTCCTCTTTTTCACTGACTCTCTACTTTAATATTTACATACGTATATATAAAAAAAAATATATGTTTATACACATATATATAAGTATATAAAGTCAGAACACTTTAGGACTTTCTCCTGAGGCACTGTTTTCTCTTGTATGAATGACACTCACCTCAAATGTATCCTCTCGTTTTTATGCGGATCTTTATTGCCATGCAATTCGGAGATTTCTCCTAACATGGAGGACCAGGTGTTTTTCTTCATGAATCTCACTATTATATGTTCGCTGGATGACTTTTCTCCATTGTTAAGATTTTGAGAGACTGACCCAATGATTCAAGTTGAGGTTCACAATATGAAAAAAAAGGAAAGGAATTATTAGGGGTAAAAAGGCTGCTGTGAACAAAGAAAGACTTAGCCAAATTTCACTTTTTCAACACTTCGGCAATGGTTAAAAACCAATTTACTAGGAAGTACTTCATAAGGATTGAGTAACGGTGACAAATATAGGTGTAACTAGGAGAGCTAAGTAGAAAGATATTAGACACAATAGACATGTAACATTAAAAAAGGAAACGGGTCTCCATGACCACAGGTTTGAGAGGATTGCTGAAGTCAGAAAAGCTTAGGTACCTGTGAAGCTGTGTCCTCAGCCCAAAGAGACTTTTTCTAACTGATTCAAATGTAATTCCCTCTATGCCAGGGGCAGAGTGAGGGTAATGAGCACGCAGGGGCAATCCCTAAGTTGTGTCCTACCCCCAATTTCAAAATGAATGGACACTGATAGTGGCGATGTGTCAGTAGAAACACCTTCCCCCCTCTAGTCCGGCTGCTTCAGTCAGGCGCCTGTCATATTTGTTGCATCTTGTAATGTCATTCCACACCTTGTCTAGCACCCCCTTGGACTTGCACCCTGGAGCAAGTCCATACCCCCTGCCCCACCTTTTTATGCCTCTGCTAAATGCAGGGCTGGTCCTTCAAAAAATTCTTGCTTTCCTGGTATGTCCTGACACAGTGGCCCTGGATGATTCCTATCTCCACTGTCCTTCCCTCTCATGGAAAATAAATGAGTAGATGACAAGGTGCTCATGGAGAAATGTATATCATGAGGAAGGACAGCGCAGGACAAGTAACATTTCCTTGACACTGAGCCAATATTTTCCTCTTCAGGGTCACTGAAGATGGACAGATGTGAGTTTACAGGCAACAAAATAATCACATTAATAAACACAGTAAAATTCTCCATAAGGTCCCAAAACACAAATCTCAGTGCTCCCTGAAGCCAATGCTTACACTTTGTGATGATTGAGTGTCAATTTGGCTAGGCCATGATTCTCAGTGGTTTGCTAGTTATGATGTAGTTTGGCAGTTATGTAATGATGTATTCACTTCCGTAATGACAGCTGATATAATGTAATCACCTCCATGATGACATCTGCCATTAGCAGCCAATCAGATGAAAGGGTGTTTTCTTGGGTGTGTGGCCTGCATCCAATACATATGGGCTTTCTGGCAAAGCTTGCTGGCTTTTGCTTCTTCTGGACCTTGCATCTGGCTCATCATTATCTGACCTCTGGTTCTTGAGAGTTGAGACAGTAGTCTGTTGTCTTACCTGCCGATCTTGGCTTCATCAGCCTCTGCAGCCCATGAGTGAGCAGCCTGCTGTATGATCTACTGATCTTGGGTTCATCAGCACCTGCAGCTATGTGAGTCAGGTGAAGCCTCCAGCCTGACACCTAACCCATGGATTTAGGATTTTCCAGCCCCTACAACTGTGTGAGCCATTTCTTTGATATAAATCTCTCTCTCTCTTTCTCTCTCTCTACATATATGCAGGCTTAACTGGTTTTGCTTTTTTAGCGAACCCAGGCTAAGACATTTGGTACCGAGAGTGGTACTGATAATTAGAAGTATAAGGAAGCTAGTTGGTTTGTCCTTTCGCTAGACAAAGTGGTGAAAGAAAGAGATGAGCTCAGGGCTTCAGAGTTAAAGCTCAACAGTCACATAAATGACCTCAAATTTGCCCATTCTGCACTGAAACAGTCTTATTTCTTGTAGTAACAATATATATGGATTCTGGCAAAGCTTCTTATCTTTTGCTCACTCTGGATCCTGCATCCAGCTTGTCATCATCTGACCTCTGGTTCTTCGGACCTGAGGCAGATGACTTACAAGACATTGCTGAATGTTCTCACAACACATCACCACCACCCATTTTTACTTCTAGATCTATAACTAGACAGCAGCACCCCACTCCTGGTACCAACTTCTGTCTTAATCATCTAGGGCTGCTATAACAGAAATACCACAGGTGGATGGCTTTAACAAAGAGAAGTTTATTCTCTTACAGTTTAGTAGGCTGTAAGTCCGAATTCAGAGCATCATCTCCAGGGGGTGGCTTTCTTTCTCTGTCAGCTCTGGAGGAAGGTCCTTGTCATTGATCTTCCCCTGGTCTGAGACCTTCTCTGTGCAGGAACTTCGGGTCCAAAGGATGTGCTCTGCTCCTGGTGCTGCTTTCTTGGTGGTGTGAGGTCCCCCGTCTCTCTGCTTGCTTCTCTTTTACATCTCAAAAGAGATCGGCTTAAGACACTAATCTTCTAGATCTCATCTATCTGCCATTAATCCTTATCATTAACATCATAGTGATAGGATTTACAACACACAGGGAAACCACATCACATGACAAAATGATAGACAATCACACAATACTGGGAATCATGACCTAGCCAAGTTAACAGATATTTTGGGGGGGGGGACACAATTCAATCCATGACAGCCCACTAAGCAGATTCTTTGTTCAATTGTTTATGCTTGAAAAGTTAGGAACGGATCTAATAGTTTATTTGGTTGGTTCGCTGAAGCATGGATTACATGGTAGACTACACTAAATCAAACTGAAGTAGCAGACCTGCTTTGGTATAGTGTAGAAAAAAGTTTTCAAAGGCTTAGGGAAATTGGCATGTTAGAGTAGATTCATCAGGTTAGACCCACAAACCCACACATGGAGTCCTCAGAGTACACACCTTTTACCACAACAGTGAGGAACAAATTTGTGAAGGGAGCCCCAGCATCCTTGAAGACTGCTGTGACTGCTGTTTTATGTAAGTGGGAACTCTCCTAACTGAATTAAGACACCTAAAGACAATGGGGCTGACTGGACTCAATCGTGGTAGGGACCAAGTAGAGGCACTCAACTGAAAAGAATGGGGATGGTTACCATGACAGACAGTACAGTCAAAGCAGTAATCAGAATAGTCTGACTCTATATAGACTTATGGTGTTGGCTACTTAGTTATGGTGTCTGTAGGAGTGAAACAGATGGGAAATCTACTAAATATTTACTTGCTATGTACAAGCACAAGAATTCTAGGTCAAATGAATGGCAGTCTAACTTGAATTGCCAGAACAGTCACGGCCCCTCAATGAAATCCTTGACTTAAGCCAGGTTACAGACCCACAACCCACTGAATAAAAGGGAGGCCAGGTCCCCTTCATGAAGGACCACACTGCACTTCCAAAAATTCATACTGTTAATCTTTCTTCCAGCCTACCCTAAAGGGATTTATGGCCTTTTACAAGAGTTACTCTTCATTGGGAAAAAGGAAATAATCAAGCTTTTCGGGGATTACTGGATACTGGCTTTGAACTGACACTAATTCCAGGAGACCCAAAACGTCACTGTGGCCCACCAGTAAGAGTGGGGACATATGGAGTTCAGGTTATTAAAGGACTCTTAGTTCATGTGTCTCACAGTGGGCCCCATGGGTTCCCAAACACATCCTATAGTTTTCCCCAGTTCCAGAATGCACAATTGTAATAGATGTACTCAGCAGCTGGCAGAACTCCCACATATATATGGTGCTATTTCTCCCATAGCCAGGATTCATGGGTGAAGGAATCAAGGGGTGGAAATGGGAGAGGCACCACTCACCATTATCCTTAGCGACCCACTCAAGAAATTTTTGCTTCCTGTCCCCATGATCTTACGCTTTGCGGGTCTAGAGTTCCAAAGGGAGGAATGCTCCTACCAGGAGACACAACACTGATTTCCACTGAACTGAAATTAAGAATGTCACCAAGCCACTTTGGGCTCCTCAGGCCTCTGGATCAACAGGCAAAGAAGGGAATTACTGTATTGGCTGGTGTGACTGATCCTCATTATCAAGCAGAAATTGGACTGATATCACATAACGGAGGTAAAGAAGAGTATGTATGGAATTCAGGAGATCCCTTAGGGTGTCTCTTAGTAATACCATGCCTTGTGATTAAAGATAATGGAAAACTGTTGTTGTTAGGTGCTGTCAAGTCGGTTCTGACTCATAGCAACCTTATGTACAACAGAATGAAACACTGCCGGGTCCTGTGCCATGCTCACAATTGTTATGCTTGAGCCCACTGTTGCAGCCACTGTGTCAACCCATCTAGTTGAGGGTCTTCCTCTTTTTTTGCTGACCCTCTACTTTACCAAGCATGATGTCCTTCTCCAGAGACTGATCCCTTCTGATAACATGCCCAAAGTATGTGAGACTCACCACCCTTGCTTCTAAAGAACACTCTGGCTGTACTTCTTCCAAGACAGATTTGTTCGTTCTTTTGGCATCCATAGTATATTCAATATTCTTCATCAACACCATTCAAAAGCGTCAATTCTTCAGTCTTCCTTATTCATCGTCCAGCTTTTGCATGCATATGAAGCAACTGAAAACACCATGGCTTGGATCAGGTGCACCTTAGTCTTCAAGATGACATCTTTGCTTTTCACACTTTAAAGAGATCTTTTGCAGATTTGCCCAATGCATCTTCTGATTTCTTGACTGCTGCTTCCATGGGTGTTGACTGTGGATCCAAGTAAAATGAAGTCCTTGACAACTTCAATCTTTTCTCTGTTCATCACGATGTTGATTATTGGTCCATTTGTAAGGATTTCTGTTTTCTTTATGTTGAGGTGGAATCCATACTGGAGGCTGTGGTCTCTGATCTTCATCAGTAAGTACTTCAAATCCTCTTTACTTTCAGCAAGCAAGGTTGTGTCATCTGTGTAACACAGGTTGTTAATGAGTCTTCCTCCAATCCTGATGCCACGTTCTTCTAAATGTACAGCTTCTTGGATTATTTGCTCAGCATACAGACTGAATAGATATGGTGAAAGGATACAATGCACACCTTTCCTGACTTTAAACCATGTAGTATCTCCTTGTTCTGTTCGAACGACTGCCTCTTGATCTGTGTACAGGTTCCTCACGAGCACAATTAAGTGTTCTGGAATTCCCATTCTTCGTGATGTTATCCGTGATTTGTTATGATCCACACAATTGAATGCCTTCGCATAGCCAATAAAACACAAGTAAACACCTTTCTGATATTCTCTGCTTTCAGCCAGGATTCATCTGACATCCCTCATTCCATGTCCTCTTCCTAATCTGGCTTGAATTTCCCTGTTGATATACTGCTGCAGCCACGTTCGAATTATCTTTAGCAACATTTTACTTGCGTGTGATATTAACAATACTGTTCAATAATTTCCACATTTGGTTGGATCAGCTTTCTTGGGAACAGGCATAAATATGGATCTCCTTCAGTTGGTTGGCTAAGTAGCTATCTTCCAAATTTCTTGGCACAGACAACTGAGCACTTCCAGTGCTGCATCCGTTTGTTGAAACATCTCAACTGGTACTGTCAATTCCTGGAGTCTTGTTTTTCGTCAGTGCCTTTGGTGCAGCTTGGACTTTTTCGTTCAGTACCATCAGTTCCTGATCATATGCTACCACATGAAATGGTTAAATGTCAACCAATTCTTTTTGGTACAGTGACTCTGTGTATTCCTTCCATCTTCTTTTGATGTTTCCTGCATCATTTAATATTTTCCCTGTAGACTCCTTCAATATTGCAACTCGAGGCTAGAATTTTTTTCTTCAGTTCAGCTTAAGAAATGCCAAGTGTATTCTTCCCTTTTGGTTTTCTATCTCCAGGTCTTTGCTCATGTCATTATAATACTTTGTCTTCTGAAGCTTCCCTTTGAAATCTGTTCAGCTGTTTTACTTCATCATTTCTTCCTTTTGCTTTAGCTACTTGACGTTCAAGAGCAAGTTTGAGTCTCTTCTGACATCCACTTTGGTCTTTTCTTTCCTATCTTTTTAATGCCCTCTTGCTTTCTTCTTGCTATGATGTCCTTCATGTCATTCCACAACTCATCTGGTCTTTGGTCATTAGTGTTCAATGCATCTATTTTTGAGATGGTCTCTAAATTCAGGTAGGATATACTCAGGGTTGTACTTTGGCTCTCGTGGACTTGTTCTAATTTTCTTCAGTTTCAGCTTGAACATGGATATCATCAATTGATGGTCTGTTCCACAGATGGCCCCTGACTTTGTTCTGACTGGTGATACTGAGCTTTTCCAACATCTCTTCCCACAGAGATAGTCAATTTGATTCCTGTGTATTCTATGTGTCTAGTCACCGTTTATGTTGGTGAAAAAGGTATTTGCAACAAAGAAGTCACTGGTCTTGCAAAATTCTATCATGCGATTTCCAGCATCGTTTGTATCACCAAGGCCATATCTTCCAACTACCAAACCTTCTTCGTTTCCAAATTTTGCATTCTAATCACCATTATCAATGCACCCTGATTGTATGTTCAATCAATTTCAGACTGCAGAAGTTGATAAAAATCTTTACTTTCTTAATCTTTCGCCTTAGTGGTTGGTGCATAAATTTGAACAATAGTCGTATTAACTGGTCTTCCTTGTAGGTGTATTGATATTATCCTATCACTGACACCGCTGTACTTCAGGGACATTTTGACATGTTCTTTTTGACAATGAATGCAATGCCATTCAAGTTGTCATTCAAAGCATAGTAGACCATATGACTGCCCAATTCAAAATGGCCAATACCAGTCCATTTCAGCTCACTAACGCCTAGAATATCAATGTTTATGCATTCCATTTCATTTCTGATTTACAATTTTCCCATATTCATATTTCATACATTCTACATTACTATTATTAATGAATGTTTGCACCTCTTTTTCTCATTTTGAGTCATGCCACCTAAGCAAATGAAGGTCCCGAAAGTTTGACTCCATCCATGTCAAGAGGGTCGACTCTACTTTGAGGAGGCAGTTCTTCCCTAGTTGTATTTTGAGTGCCTTCCAACCTGAGAAGCTTATCTTCTGGCACTGTATCAGACAATGTTCCACTTATATTCATAAGGTTTTCACTGGCGATTTCTTTTCAGAAGTAGACTGCTGGGTCCTTCTTCCTACTCTGTCTTAATCTTGGAAGCTCAGCTAAAACCTGTCTTCCATGGGTGACCTTGCTAGTATTTGAATACTGGTGGCATAGCTTCCAGCATCACGGCAATATGCAAGCCCCACAGTACAACAAACTGACACTTGGGGCAATGGAAAACTACAGCAACCCAATTCCGACATGACTATTAAATGGCCCACACCATTCAGGAATGAGGGTTTGGGTCACCCCATCAAGCAGAGAACCGTGACCAGCTGATGTGCTTGCTAAGGGTAAAGGGTATACAGAATGGGTGGTGGAAGAAGGTAGTTGTAAATACCAACTATGACCACGTGACCAGTTGCAGAAACTAGAAGTGTAATTGCTATGAGTAGTTCTTCCTTGTGATGTAGATCAATATTTTTGGTTTTTTCACTTCTAAGATACAAAATGTAAACATCGCTAGTTCATTTTTGGTCGTATGCATACTAATTGTATCATATTAGGTACAAGTATGACTTTATAATTGTCTTTATGTAGAGATTACGTATGGCTTAAGGAGATGTTTACACGTACCAAGTTGACAAGGGGTGCACTGTGACGGTTAAGGCTGTGTGTCAACTTGGCTGAGCCATAATTCTCAGTGGCTTGACAGTTATGATGTAGTTTGGCAGTCATATAATGATGTAATCACCTCCATGATGAGATCTGATATATGCAATCACTTCCATGATGAGATCTGCTATGAGCAGCCAACCAGTTGAAACGGTGTTTCCTTGGGGGTGTGGCCTGCATCCAATATATATGGACTTTCTGGCAAAGCTTGCTGTCTTTTGCTTGCTCTGGATCCTGCATCTGGCTTGTTATCATCTGACCTCCAGTTCTTGGGACTTGAGCCAGCAGCCTGCCGTCTTATCTGCTGATCTTAGATTCACCAGCCCCTGCAGCTATGTGAGCTAGGAGAAGCCTGATGCCTGATCCACAGACTTGGGACTTTCCAGCCTCTACAACTGCATGAGCCAGTTTCTTACTATAAATCTCTCTCTTAATATCCTTTGATCGTTTTTCTTTTCTAGAGAACCCAGCCTAAAACACAAGCGAGACAAAAACTCACACAGAGTTTTCTGTTCATGGAGAAGCCAGGATATGTGAGCTCCACAGACCAAGGGACCATGATTGTTTTATTTAACAATTTATTTCCATTCCTCAGCCCAAATACTGAAACAAAGTCAATGAGTAAAATATTTTTGTTCACTAAAGGAATAAAAAAAATAAGTGATGCCATTCTTACCTACTGAGGCCAGGTTTCTGAAGGTTTCCATCATCACATCTCTGTAGAGTTTCTTCTGAGGAAGATCAAGCAAAGCCCATTCTTCCTGGCTAAAGACCACGGCCACATCCTCAATGACCACTGAGTCCTAAAACATACCACACTTTCTGGATTAGTAAGGCACCATGCACTGTAGTGTGTACAAGAACAAATGGTGAAGCTGACAGTCCTGAGGAACTGAGAATTCATAGAAATTTTTATATAAGATTCTATGCTCCACCGAAGTCTACTCTAAGGTTGTCATGGATTGTATTATGTACCCCCAGAAATGTATCAATTTAACTGGGCCATGATTCGCAGTATTGTGTGGTTGTCCTCCATTTTATGACTAATTTTATGTTAGAGAGAATTAAGGTGGGATTGTAACACCCTTACTAAGGTCACATCCCTGATCCAATGTAAACGGAGTTTCCCTGGGGTGTGGCCTACACGACCTTTTAAAGAGAGAAAAGGGAAGCGAGCCGAGAGTTGGGAAACTCGTACCACCAAGAAAGAAGCACCAGGAGCAGAGCGCATCCTTTGGACCCGAGGTCCCTGCACAGAGAAGCTCTCAGTCTGGGGGAAGACTGAGAACGACAAGAACCTTCCTCCAGAGCTGGCAGAGAGAGAAAGCCTTCCCCTAGAGCTGATGCCCTGAATTCGGACTTCTAGCCTACTAGACTGCGAGAAAATAAATCTCTCTTTGTTAAAGCCATCCACTTGTGGTATTTCTGCTCTAGCAGCACTTGATGACTAAGACAAGGATACAGCCATCATTCTCTTCCTTCCCTTCACTAACTAAATTCATTTCCTCGCTGATTGTATCCTGTCTCACAGACTTCCAAAAAACTGAAATAATCTCTTCACAGTGTGATGGCACCAACTGCAGTCTTATTTCTCTCTCTTTATGGTCTAGAACAGTTAGAAAAACTCTAATTCAGGTCATCACTTCCTTGTGAACGAACAGGTTCACCTCCTTCCATAAGACCCACCAGAACACTCAACAAAACATAAAGCAAAGCGTGAAGGCAAGATGAGGTATTAACAACTGGGAAACACTGCAGAACGGCAGTGTTTCTTTTGCTCCTCACAGTCATAGGAGGACCAGGGGCCAGCACAAACTGACAACCCAAGGCTGTGAGCTGGTCATATTTCTTGAACAACTCTAGGAAATCAAGAGGTGACAGGTCTATCTGCTGTAAAAAGAACACTCTTCTAAAGAATTATGAATTTTTACACACCAGTCACTTATTTTTTAAAAACTCAGTTGTTCTGTCATCCTCTCTGTCCCTTTCATAGAGACAGACAAAGGTATTAGAAGTTCAAAAGAGCTCAGGTGAAAAGCAGGAAACGTAAGAATCCAAATCTCCTCACAATTCTCAAATTTTGAGACATGATGCAACTGTACCCCAATTATTAGTGACTGCTCCCCTCAACAAACATAAACCCATACATTCTCAGTCTATTGTTATAAGATGACAAAAAACACTACCTCTGCACAAACAATAGTATGCCCTTGTGTTTGCTGACTGAGAAGAGGTTACGATGTCTATTTCATAACGACTGCACAAAAAGATGAACATAATATCACCAAGTTATACATGTAAACGTTGCTAAACTGGCAAATATTTTGTTATATATAATTCTTACCACAAATAAAAATAATTTTTTAAGTAAGCTGAAGGGCAGTTTACTGTTAAATTGCCTGTGAAGCCTAGGAAACAGTTACACACCAGCCCTCTAGAGGCTACACTCCAAAATTCTCTCATATTTGCAGCCCCTGGAAGGCACAGCCATGACTACCTGAGCCCTGACCAAGAGAACTGGTCTCTGGGTTCTGCTGCCTCTGTTTCTCTGCTGATGCTTCTCACCATCTCTGGTGTTACAGATCTTTGTCTTCTGGGTCTAGGAGTTCCCAGTGCAGGGACTCTGAGCGCCAAGGACGCACTCCACTCCATATCTTCTTTCTTGGTGGTGTAAGGTTCCCCCCTTTCCGCTTCTGGGATGGCATTTTAAAAGTAGCAGAATGGCAAAACTGACTAAATACCCTTATTAGGGTTCCATACACCTTATTTGCAACGTACCACCCCCACAAGGGTGCCATGTACATTTTTTGCATTATTACGAAGCTATCAATCTCCTTGGTGGGACACAAGTACCACATATGCATAGCTCCACCCAGTTATTTGGTGGGAGTTACAAAGACTATGGCCAGAACAGATATGTTAATTCACTGCACTTCAGGCCACTCCCTGGCTCTTCTAGTCATTAGCTCTTTCATACTCGAAGGATTAACTTCCCCCTCCCAATAATTTTACCGCTCCAAAACAGTCATTAACAATTATTACTTCAGTAGGGCAGAGTCCCTAGGTGAGGTTATTCAAGTACCAGCCATTCAGGTCTGCTGCAGGTTTCTATCTGATCTGGTCAGGTTCTCCTAAAGTCATCTCAGTTTCACCCTATCTGGCCTCTGATAAAATTTTAACTGAGAGAAGATTATTCCCTTGTTCTGAGAGCCTCTGAGCCTCACAAAGTATCAGCATAGTAAAATCTTTAAGGGACTTTAGGTTTGGCCACTGTCCTCCAGTCTAGCAGTGTCTTCCCCTTAGTCCCCTCTTTTATAGTTACTGCTTCTTTAATAACAATTTTTACAATCACAATTACCCCTATTAACAATCAACATTCACAACTGAATCATATAATTCTATCAGCATCTTCCTCTACCCTCTCTTCCCCAGACCCATCAGGAAAAAGAGAAATCTATTTAGTGGGGATCTTCCCTTGTCCCCCTCATTTGGAGTCTAAGCACATCCACAACAGTGTGTAAGCCAGCCACTTCATGCCTTTATACCCACCCCCCCATTTTAAATAGCCAATTTCTAAATTGCCTATCCCTTCCAAACCAGTACTTTGAGAAGACAAGCATGTTTCTTGGCCTGGCGAATCTTCTGTTCTGGTTGGAACTTTGAGTATCTGCATCCATAAGCAAAGTCCGGTCCAGAGGAAGCCATCAAATTGCAGCAATTTACACCAGCTCATGGTATCAAACATCTTTCTCTTAATTTGGTCTGGTTCTGGTCAGCTCATCACTAGCCCATGTGGACTAGGTCAACGGGTACCAACTGTAGGCTCAGGAGTCCACACACCTCCCTGCACCTCAGACCAGCCAGCCCCTTCTCTCTTTCATTCCTACCCCATACTGGTTAGATCAACAAGCACCGTCTGTAGGCTTAGGAGTCCACACAACTCCCTGCAACTTCAGACAAGCCAGTCCCTTCTCTCATCCATAGCCTCTGATGGCTAGGTCAACAGGTGCCAATGGACCATGTCCAAACTAGGCCTGTCTCTTCATTGCTGCACCTTCCCCACTTCCACTCATTGAGTGGACGCAGGTGGTCACCACAAGCATGTATACCAGGCTGTCTACTCGCTGGCTCTCTTTAACTTCTAGTCCTGGAAGGGGGTTCTTCTGATGGGTACTGACTTTTCCTGCCTCAGTGCACCCAACAGAAAACCACTTGCTCAAAATTATAAAAGTTTTTTTTTCCTTGCAGGTCCTTTCTCCAAACGCAAACCTCCTGCTCTCCCAGCAGTTCTGGGTAGGACTGCATGTATTTTCAAATGCAAATTTCCTGACTGCTGGTTTTAGATGGGGCTCAGATTTTCGACCTAAGCCCCCAATACTCTATGCACAGGGCTACTGCATTCAAATCGACAGCCTGTGCTTCTTTCAGGCAAATCCTAGTTCCCCTTTTAGCATATCCAGTCAAGTATTGGTTGAAGGCAAAGTTGCACACTCTGTTATCTACAATACCTAAAAAACTAAAACGGATGTCAGAAAAGACTCTGAAACTTGCTCTTGAATGTACAGCAGCTAAAGCAAAAGGAAAAAATGATCAAGTAAAAGAGTTGAACAGAAAATTTCAAAGGGTGGCTCAAGAAAACAAAGTATTATAATGAAATGTGCAAAGAGCTGGAGATAGAAAACCAAAAGAGAAGAACATGCTCAGCATTTCTTAAGCTGAAAGAACTGAAGAAAAAATTCAAGCCTCAAGTCGCAATATTGAAGGATTCTACAGGGAAAATATTAATTACAACGCAGAAAGCATCAAAAGAAGATAGAAGGAATACAGAGTTACTGTACCAAAAAGAATTGGTTGACATTCAACCATTTCAGGGGGTAGCATATGATCAAGAACCGATAGTACTGAAGGAAAAAGTCCAAGCTGCACTGAAGGCACTGGTGAAAAACAAGGCTCCAGGAATTGACACAATACCAACTGAAATGTTTCAACAAATGATGCAGTGCTAGAAGTGCTAACTCGTCTATGCCAAGAAATTTGGAAGACAGCTACCTGGCCAACCAACTGGAAGAGATCCACATCTGTACCCATTCCAAAGAAAGGTGATCCAACAGAATGCGGAAACTATCGAACAGTTATCATTAATATCACACACAAGTAAAATTGCAGCAGTACATCGACAGGGAACTGCCAGATATTATTCAAACTGGATTCAGAAGAGGACGTGGAACCAAGGATATCATTGCTGATGTCAGACAGATCCTGGCTGAAAGCAGAGAATACCAGAAAGATGTTTACGTATGTTTTATTGACATGGCATTTGACTGCGAGGATCATAACAAATTATGGATAACATCGTGAAGAATGGGAATTCCAGAACATTTCATTGTGCTCATGAAAAATCTGTAGTTAGACCAAGAGGCAGTTGTTCGAATACAACAAGGGGATACTGTGTGGTTTAAAGTTTGAAAAGGTGTGTGTCACGGTTGTATCCTTTCACCATATTTATTCAGTATGTATGCTGAGCACATAACTTAATAATTTAATGATTGACACCGTGGCTGCAACAATGGGCTCAAACATAACAACGATCAGGAGGATGGTGCAGGACCGGGCAGTGTTTTGTTCCGTTGTACATATGGTTGCTAAGAGTCAGAACCGATTCGACGGCACCCAACAACAAACATATAAATATGGGAAACCGGAAAAACAAAAGCATAAATGAATAGTATAAAGAATGTAACATGAAAATAAAAACCAGAGTAATGATACAAAACACAAATGAAGAATTTGCGTTTCTGCTCCGATATATAAGGAACTTGGAAGTAGTCACTCTCGTTCTCACAAAAAAGATCTGAACATACTCAACTCAGAAAATTGAGGTCACAGGGCAAACTGCTGCTCTAAAACTGGAGAAACACATAAGCAGCCATAGAGAATCATACTAGAGCAACAACCTAGGAGCAGAAACCACCTCTAGGGTATCAGCGTCGGAAAACTTAAAATGGAATTGATGAATGGCTGAAGGCTCAACGTGGAAAACTTCGGGGTTAAAAATGCCAGGGGGCTTAGTCTTAGGGGGGCCCATCGAGTTTTGTGAGTTTTACCTGCGGGAACCCTATCTGATCCTCAGTGTGACCATCAGAGAAAAATCTCCTTGTGCTTCCTTCCAGTAGGTGGAAGAGAAAAAACAGCCATCTCAAAAATCTTCCAGAGGATTCTGTTCTCCCTGACAAGGCCTGTCCTCAAGAGAACCAATTTTACCAGAATCTAACTGATCTGCAGTAGTGAAATAACCAACTCCAGTCCCATCTAGGCTTCCTCTCTCACTAAAGCAGGTGAGGGAAGAAGCAAAAAGCACATGTATGGTCACTGCCCAGGGGCACGGACTCACTAAAAGACTAAAACTTAATCGCTGGACTATACTAGGCTTCCCCTTTGTCCACAACTTACCACTACAGCAATAGAGCTCTTATATAACAAGGGGATTAAAAAAAAAAAAAAACCCCAGACTCAGACCTGATTTAATAAGTCTCTAGGAAACCTAAACAACAGGGAAGAAAAAAAAAAAAAAAAACAAGAACATCAGAGCAACAGACAACTATAGAAAACGGTAAACACAGCCTAACTTCTAATCAGATAAAAATAAAATCTCATACTGAAGACCTATTTATTTAACTCATTTTCTTAGTACATAATCTCTGGCTTTCAACAAAAAACTACTAGGCATACTAAAGGCAAAAACACAGCTTCAAGAGACAGCAGAGCAAGCATCAAAATCAGTCTAAGATACAGCACAGATTTTGGAATTACCAGACCAAAAATTCCAAATAACTATAATTAACATGCTAGGGGTGCTAACAAATAAAGTATATAACATGTAACAAGACATGGATAATGTAAGCAAAGAGATGGAAACTGTAACAAAGAAACCAAAGGAAATGCTAGAAATCAAAACCACTATAACAGAAATAAGGTATGCCTTGAATAAGTTCATCAAATGACAAGACAAAGAAAACAATCAGACAGCCTGAAGATATGTTAACAGAAACTCTCAAAACTAAAATGCAAAGGGAAAAAAGAATGAAAAACATGGAACAGAATATCCAAGAACTCTGGGGCAATTACTAAAGGTGGGCCATCCATAAACTGAGAATACTAGAAAGGGAAGATGGTAGAAACAAACAGAATATTTGAAACAATAATAACTAAGAAATTTTGAAAACTAATGACATACACCAAACCAAACATTTAGGAAGTTCAAGGAACACCAAGCAGGATAAATACCAAAAAACTACGTCTAGGGATACCATATTCAAACTACATAAAATCAAAGAGAAAATACTGAAAGGCGCCAGAGAGGAGAAAAAAATCTATGTCCTATGGAAGAGTACTGTTAAGAATTACATCAGACTTGTCTTAAAAAAGGATGCAAGAGAAAGTGGAATGAAATATTTACTGTTAAGAGAAAAAAAAAGCTAAGCTAGAATTCTGTATCCAGCTAAATCATCCTTCAAAAGGGAAAGAGAAAAAAAAAATGGAAAATAACAAGTGTTGGCAAAGATATGGAGAAACTGAAACCATCATCCATTGCTGGCAGCAATGAAAAATGGTACAGCCGCTGTGGAAAAGTTTGGCAGTTCCTCAAAAAGCTGACTATAGAGCTATGATATGACCTAGGAATCCCACTCCTAGGCAAATACCCAAAACATTTAAATGCAGAAAATCAAACAGAAATCTGTACAGCAATATTCACTGCAGTACTATTCAAAATAGTCAAAATATGGAAACAATCTAAATGCTCATCAACAGACGAATGGATGAACTATAGTATATCCACACAATGGAATACTGCTTAGCTCTAAAGAGAAACGAAGTCCTGATAGATGCTAGAATATGGATGAACTTTGAAAACAATATGCTGAGTGAAATAAGTCATATGAAAGGACACTCTATGATCCCACTTACATGAACAGGTAAATGTATAGTGACCGCGGTGCGATGGATTGCTTTTACATGGCCTTTCTCAGAAAGAGGGGATCTGACTAGTACCAAGAAAGAAGAACTGGGAGCGGGGCTTGTCCTTTGGGCCCAGGATCCCTGCTCTGGGAATCCCTTAGACCCAGAAGACGGAGAGAGGAACTGCAACACTGGAGACAGCAAGAGATGGCACGAAGCAGTGGCAGAGAAACGATGGAAGCAGCAGCAGCAGAACCAGGAGACTGGCAGGAGACGGTGAGCCTCCTGGCCCATGAAGCGGGAAAGCTGAGTGCCTTTGGGCAAGAGATTTGCCGGGTATGAGATGCCTCCGAGCACTTGGTAGAGCAAAGCTCCCTGACCCATGGAGCAAGAGAGCTGAGCACCTTCAGGCAGGAGGCTTACTGGCAGAGTGGGGTGCCTCCAAGCACTTGTCCGTGGAGCTAACGACACTTGCCTAAGCAGGGCAGATGCTGGGCTGGCCCAAGCGGCCCAAAGGGCTGAGGGACTGAGGGGCTGGTGGCCAAGATGCTGAGGGCCAGAGAGAGGCCTGCCTGCAAGCACAGCTAAGAGGCTGCCCTGTTCGAGGAACTGTACCCTGAGTTGTTTCTGATCCTGAATTGTAACCTGTTATTTCCCTAATAAACCCCATTATGGCGAGTACTGTCTGTGAGTTCTTTGTGGCCATTGCAATGAATTATCGAATCCAGCAGAGAAGCAAAGAGTGACGTGGGAGGGATGGATGATGGTGTCAGAATTGGTAAAAAGGTCGGAGGATGGAAGCATGTCTGAACTTCGCCTCATAGGAATTACCCTTGGGCTGTTGATCTTGATTCTTCTTCCCCCTTGTGAAGTTTAAGGAGGTCAGATGCCTCTGCTATGCACAATGACCAAACTTATCAGTGGTTACCAGGGGTGGGAAAGGAAAGGGGGTTCAATGCAGCGGGGGCACTGAGTTTCTGTTACCGGTAGTGGAATAAATTGGGAAAAGATAGTGATAACAGCTGCAGAACAGATGAACATAATATCACTACATTATTGTTGATGCTCTTCAGTTGCCATTGAGTTGATTATGACTCATGGCGACCCCTTGTATGCACAGCAGAACTGCTCCATTAGTTTTCAAGGCTGTGACCCTTTGGAAGCAGATCACCAGGCCTGTCTTCTGAGGAGGCTATAGGTGGGTTCGCACTGCCAACCTTTCCGCTAGCATATGAGTGCTTAACTGTTTTCACCACCCATTAAATTATAAATGTAAAAACTGATAATTAGCAAATGTTTTTTTTACAATTGGAAAGATTTTTAAAGAAGAGTGAAGGAGAAATATAGATGTTTTCCGACAAATAAACATGGAAGAATTGGTCACCAGTAGAACTTCCTTGCAAGAAATGGTAAAAGAAGTTCTTCAGAGAGAAGGAAAATTGTATGGATCAGAACTCGAATCTACATAAGAAAAGGGAGAGCGTTAGACAATGAATAAAGATAACGTAAAATCTTTTCTCATTCTTAATCTAAAAGTTAACAGTTTGTTCAAAACAATAATAGCAAAAATATGTTATGTGATCATAGTCTGGGAGCACTGGTGATGAGTGGTTAAGAGCACAGCTGCTAACCAAAAGGTTGGCAGTTCAAATACACCAGCCACTCCTTGGAAATCCTATGAGGCAGTTCTACTCTGTCCTATAGGGTCACTGAGTTGAAACTGACTTGACAGCAACAGGTTTGGTTTTTTGGGGATTATAGTTTATGGATAAGTAAAATGAACGACAGCAATGTTATAGGGACAAGAAAGGGGAACTGAGAATACAGTTATAAGGTACTTGTACTACCCATGAAGTCACCTAGTGTTACCTGAAAGTGGATTGGGATAGTGGTAAATGTATATTGCAAACTCTACAGCAATCACTAAAGAGAAAAGAAAAAAAAAGGAAATATGAATATATTAACAGGGAAGAATCTGAAATCATATATAAAGCTCAATTAAAACCAGAGGAGATACAAAAAGACTGAAAGACAAAAAGAAAATAAAGAACAAGGGCAATGAATAAAAACCACTAATAGACATGATGAAGAGCCCCAATGGCACAGTGGTTAAGCGCTTGGCTGCTAAACGGAAAGGTCGGCAGTTTGAACCCACCAGCCGCTCTGTGGGAGAAAGATGTGGCAGTCTGCTCCAGTAAAGACTACAGCCTTGGAAACCCCATGGGGCAGTTGTACTGTCCTATAGGCTCGCTATGAATCGGAAATGACTTGAGAGCACACAACAAAAATCATGAAGACGTTACTACATCAATAATCCCTTTAAATGTCAAAGGTCTATAAACACCAATTAAAACACAGAGACTACACTGGCTACAAGAAAGTTCCTTAAAATACAAAGATACAGAATAAAAGTAAAAGAAACTCAAAATAAATAGTTATATTAATTTCAGACAAAGTAGATTCCAGAGTAAGAAAAATAATCAGGATAAAGAGAGACATTACATGATAAAAAGATCAATTCTTCAAGAAGACATAATAATCTTTAATGTATATGTGCCTCACAACAGAGCACCAAAATATGTGAGGCAAAACCAATACAACTGCAAGGAGAAATAAATGAATCTAGTATTATAGCTGGAGACTTCAACACCTCTCAATTAGTAACTAACAGAACAGGCAGAAAATCAGAAAGGCCACTGTTGAACTAACAATACTATCAATCAACTGGATCTAATTGACATTTAGACATATGTTATCCACAAAAAACAACAAAATACACAGTCTTCTCAGGCTCAAAAGAATATTTAATAAGGTAGACCACATTCTGGGCCATAAAACACAACTTAAATTTAAAAGATTAGAAATCATACAAAGTATGTGCTCAGACCACAAGGAAATTTAACTTGTTGTCAGGTGCCATCAAGTGGGTCTCGAATCACAGCGACCCTATGTACAACAGAATGAAACACTGTCCGGTCCTGCGCCATCCTCATGATTGTTCTTATGTTTGAGCCCATTATTGCAGCCACTGTGTCAACCATTAAACTAGAAATCAATAAAAGAAAGACAGCTGGAAAATCCCGACATACACGGAGATTAAACAACACACTTCTAAAAAACACATGGGACAACGAAGTCCCAAGAGAAATTACCAAATGTTTTAAACTAAGTAATAATAAAAATACAACTTACCAAAATTGGTTGGATACAGAGAAAGCCATGCTGAGAGAGAATTTATGGTACTGGATGCACATATTAGAAAAGAAGCCAGATCTAATATCAGTAAACTAGGATTCCATCTCAGGAAACAAAAAACAGAAGAGCCAATTAAATCCAAAGTAAGCAGAAAAAAAGAAATAATAAAAATCAGAGAATAAACAGAAATGAAAACAGGAAGTCAATGAGAAAGTCACTGTGGTGGTTAAGGTTGTGTGTCAACTTGGCTGGGCCATAATTCACAGTGGTTTGGCAGTTACGATGTAGTTTGGCAGTCATATGATGTTATGATCACTTCCACGATGAGATCTGATATAACGTGATTGCCTCCATGATGGGATCTGCTGTGAGTAGACCATCAGTTGAATGGGGGTTTCCTTAGGCGCGTTGCCTGCATCAAATATAAGTGGACTCTGGCAAGGCTTTTACTCGCTCTGGATCTTGCAGCTGGCTCCTGTTCATCTGACCTCTGGTTCTTGGTACATGAGCTAGCAGCTTACCTGATGTCTTGCCTGTCAATCTTGGGATTTGTTGGCCTTCTCAGACTGTGAGCAAGAGCCCTGCTGTCTCACCTGCTGATCTTGGGTTTGCCAGTCCCTGCGGCTATGTGAATCAGGAGACGCCTCTATCCTGACCCATGGACTTGGGATCTTCCAGCCTCTACAACTGCATGAGCCATTTCCTTGATATAAATCTCTCACTACATATATTTATATGCCTTACTGTTTTTGGTTCTCTAGAAAACCCAGTCTAAGACAGTCACCAAAACCAAAAACTGGTTCTTTGAAAAGAAAAAAATCAAGAAAATTGATAAGGGAGAAGGCATAAATGACTGATACCGGAAATGATAGAGCGGTCATTATTACTGATTCCACAGACATTACAAGGATAATAAAGGAATATTATGAACAACTCTATGCCCACAAACTTGATAACCTAGATGAAATGGACCAATTCCATGTAAGGCAATTTAACAAAATGTACCCAAGGAGAAAGAGATGATCTGAATAGAAGCCTATATCTGTTAAATAATTAAATCAATAAGTAAAAATATCCCCAAACAGAAAACACCAGGCTCAGATGGGTTCACTGATGAACTCTACCAAACATATAATCAAGAAAGTATACCAAATTCTCTATCTCTTCCAGAAAACAGCAGAATAAATACCTGCAAACTAATTGTATGAGGCCAAAACAAACGAACAAAAAAACCAAACTCATTACTGCTGAGTCGATTCCAACTCATACAGACCCTACAGGACAGAGAAGAACTGCCCCATAGGGTTTCCAAGGAGTGCCTGGTGGATTTGAACTGCCGACCTTCTGGTTAGCAGTCTAACTCTTAATCACTACACCACCAGGGTTTCCTATACGAGACCAGTATTACACAAATGCCGAAACCAAAAATATACAGTATTACAAGAAAGAAAAACTACAGACCAATATCTCTCATGAACATAGATGCAAAACTCCCCAACAAAAAATTAGGAAATTGAATCCAACAATGTATAACAAGAATTATACACCATGACCAACTGGGATTTATTCTAGGTACTCAAGACTGGTTCCACACTAGAAAATCAACTGAAGTAATTCATCACATCAACAGGCTAAACAAGAAAAATCATAGGAACATATCAATAGATGCAGAGAAACCACCTGACAAAATCTAACACCCACTCAGAATAAAAGTTCTCAGCAAATCAGGAAAAGAAACAAATGTCCTTAACTTGATAAAGAATATCTACAAAATCCTACAGTGAACATCATAATTATAGGGAATAAAGTAGACGCTTTCCTGCTAAGATCGGGAACAAGGCACCACTCCTATTCAACATTGCACTGGAAATCCTAGGTAATGCAACAAAACAAGAAAAGGAAAGTATACAGACTGTTATGGACAAAATAAGGAAACTTCGTGGCACTGTGGTTAAAATGCTCAGCTGCTAACCAAAAGGTCTGCAGTTTGAACCCACCAGCAGTTCTGTAGGAGAAAAGACCTGGCAATCTACTCCTGTAAAGATTACAGACTAGGAAACCCTATGGAGCAATTCTACTTTGTCCTATAGGGTCGCTATGCGTCAGAATCAGCTGGATGGCACACAACAACAAAATAACCTGTTTTTGTTTGCAGATGAAATGATTGTCTATATATGAAATCCCAAAGAATTAAAAAAAAAACTCATGAAACTAATAATTGATCATACCAAAGTTGCAGAATAAAAGGTTAATATACAAAAGTCAATAGCTTTCCTATATACAGTAAAGAACTGCAATTTGAAATTAAAAACACAATAGCATTTACATTGGTACCAACAACAAAAATGAAACAACATAAATTTAACAAAATATGCAAAAGATACATATGCGGTAAACTATAAAACTCTGATGAAAGAATTCAAAGGTCTAAATAAAAAGAGAGCTATTCCATGTTCATATGCATGGGAAAACTCAATGTTGTTAAGGTGTCAGTTCTTCCCAATGTGATCTATACATTCAATGCAATCCCAGCAAGTCATTTTTCAACTATCGACAAACTTTGTCTAATATTTACATGAAAAGAGTAAAGGCTCACAAGAGCCAACACAATATTGAAGAAGAACGAAGTTGGAAGACTGACACTACACCATTTCAAGACTTACGCTGAAGCTACAGTAATCAGGACAGTAGCGTACTGGCAAAAGAACAAATAGATTAATGGAACAGAAGAGAGAGCCCAGAAATAGACACAAATATAGTCATTTGATCTCTGGGTAAGGACAAAAGGCAATTCAGTGGAGAAAGGACAGCCTTTTCAATAAATGGTGTGGAACACCTACATATCCACTAGCAAAAAAAAAAAAAAAAGGGAATCTAGACAGAGATCTTACATCTTTTACAAACATTAACTCAAAATGGATCAAAAACCTAAATGTCAATGCAAAACTATAAAACTCCAAGAAAACAATATAGGAGAAAACCTAGGTGACCTTGAGTTTGGTGATGATTTTTTAGATACAAAACTAAAAGCATGATCTACGATGGAAAAAAATGGATAAATCAGGCTTCGTTAAAATTACAAACTTCTGCAAACGTTTTGTTATCTATATGTTTACTACAATAAAATAGCTTTAAAAATGAAAAACTTCTATTCTGCAAAAAAGAATGGAAAGGTCTAAGCCAAAAACTAGGAGAAAATCTTTCCACAACACGTGTCTTACTCATCTAGTGCTGCTATAACAGAAATACCACAAGTGGATGGTTTTAACAAACAGAAATTTATTCTCTAACAGTCTAGTGGGCTACATGTCCAAATACAGGGCATCAGCTCCAGGGGACAGCTTTCTCTTCTCTGTCAGCTCTGGTGGAAGGTCCTTGTCATCAATCTGCCCCTGGTCTGGGAGGTTCTCAGTGCAGGACCCTCCACTCCAAAGGACGCACTCTGCTCCTGGTGCTGCTTTCTTGGTGGTATGAGGTCACCCTGTCTCTCTGCTAGCTTCTCTCTTTTATATCTCAAAAGAGATTGGTTCAAGGCACAATCCAATCTTGTAGATTGAGTCTTGCCTCATTAACCTAACTGCCACCTATCCCACCTCATTAACATCATACAGGTAGGATTTACAACACATAGGAAAATCATATCAGATGACAAAATGGTGGACAATCACACAATACTGGGAATCATGACCTAGCCAAATTGATACACATTTTTTTTTTTTATTGTACTTCAGATGAAGGCTTACAGAACAAATAGTTTCTCATAAAACAGAAGTACACATCTTGTTTTATGACATTGCTAACAACCCCACAACATATCAACCCTCTAACTTCTCAACCTTTTTTTTTTTTTTGGTGAAAATAAACATAGCCAAAGATACACCATTTCAAAAATTTCTACATGCACAGTTCAGTGACATCGACTATGCTCTTCCAATTGTGCTGTTATTCTCACTT